>NC_134406.1:111962148-112266315 GCF_038048845.1 Mixophyes fleayi | reverse complement strand
TCCTCGTGTATTCAGCCCAGCTGATTCCTGTGGTTTCCAGACCACTTCAACTCCCTGTGGTTTCCAGACCACTTCAACTCTCCTTTGTTTCATCGTGACTACTCCAGCTGATTCCTATCCGCTGCCTCCGTGCACTACAGTTATCAGCTCACTTCAACTCTCCTGTGTTTCATCGAGACTGCACCAGCTGATTCCTATCCACTGCCTCCGTGCACTACAGTTACCAGCTCACTTCAACTCTCCCGTGTTTCATCGAGACTGCACCAGCTGATTCCTATCCGCTGTCTCCGTGTTCAACAGTTCCAGCTTACCTCAACTCTCTCGTGTTTCATCGTGACTGCACCTGCTGATTCCTATCCGCTACCTCCGTGTATCTGCAGTGTCCTGCTTATCGCTACTCTCCAGTACTCCTCGTGTCTGCAGCCAGCTGATCCGCTCTCCGTGCTTCTACAGTGTTCCTGCCTGTGTCAACTCGCCTGTCTGCATTGGATCAACGCTCCGCTGCTGTTTTCTCTGCCATACCACTTCTACTCTTCAGTGATCTCCAGGCGACCAGTCCTATATACTACTGCTTCCTGAGTATTGTTTCCATCGTTGCTGGTCTACCTACCTGTGCGCTGCACCTACTTGGATTCCGCTTCCATTTCCCTGGGACTTCGCATCCTGCCGGCTTCCTGCCGCTCAGGTATCCCTGCACTCCTTTCTGACAGCCTGCTCTTCTGAACCACGGTATGCATACTTATCATTGACTGTGCTCGTGTATTGCATACCTTGCTGGACTGAGTTATTCTTCTCTGGAGTTGCCTATCCACTGAGACTATTGCCATCATTTGACTGTGTTACCTTGTAGTCTGGATAGTTCCCGTGACTTTGTATATTTGTGCAGTGCTGCTCAGTTATTAATACTTTGTGCATATCATCGTGGGATCAAGTTCAGTGTGCCCGTGTATACTCTGTATTACTTTTATCTCCCCGTGCTCCTCCTCACATATATATTTCAGTGGTACAACTTGCTAGAGGCAGACCACTGATTCCTGTTCCCTGTGTCACCTGTTTCCAGTATCCTTCCACATAGCAGTGGTACAACTTGCTAACGCAGACCACTGACTCTCCGGATACCTCCACCTGGATTCCATTCCTTCACATAGACAGCGGTACAACTTGCTTAACGCAGACCGCTGACTCTCATCACCTCCTCGTTATTTCTGGACATTCCTCCTCACTATAGCAGTGGTACAACTTGCTATCTGCAGACCACTGACTACCCTCACGTTTCCTTTGTCCATCCAGTTCCTCGTGTACAATTATCTATATATTACCAGTGCTGCTAGTCATAGACTTTCCACGAGCATTCTCTACCATCTGCTGTCTCCTGTTCCGTGATCACCCCGCTACCAGAGTACCATATTACCACCTATATTGCTCTGGTAAGTCCATCACCTGGTGATCCCTGGGTAAAGACTCCTAGTGCCCGTGACAACTGGTTTTCTTGTGTTAGTGATAACTAACCCATGCTGGCTAGCTCTGGGACTGGTTATAGAATTTGGAAGGGGGTGGGGAGTGTCATCTTGACTCCATTTTTAACGATTTATTATTGTGATAGCACAAGTCCTGTCTTAGGAAGACTAGTTGTTGCTCAATATCAGAGCCTCATTTTAAGGCATGACCAGCAATGTTAATGAAAACAATAAATAATTTAAAGGAGAAAAGAAATCGGCAGCAAGGCATTGTTTTAAAAAAAAGTCCATAAAATACTTTATTTTTAGACATAAAAGACAAAAGTGGAGCTTCTGTTATAAATCATAAAAGTTATGTTTGGCAAAAACAAAATGCTGTGTTCTGAAAAAAAAGATCCTCATCTGAACTGTAAAGCAGGCCTGTCCAACTTGCGGCCCTCCAGATGTTGTGAAACAACAAGTCCCAGCATGCCCTTCCAGCTATCAACTGGTTGTCTAACGGCAAAGCATGCTGGGGCTTGTAGTTTCACAACACCTGAAGGGCCGCAGGTTGGACAGGCCTGCTGTAAAGCATGATTTTGGGAGAATGATAGTTTAGGGCTGCTCCTAATCAACAAGGAAATAATCAATTCTGGATTGTACAAGCAATTTCTACAAGATAGTGTAAATGTGGTAGTGAGTGAAAGCTTATCAGAATGGGTCCAGCATACAATAATTCTCAGCAAACAATTAAATCTACAAAAGAAAGGGTAAATAATTAAAATAGCATTTTGCAGTGGTCAATTCAAAATCCTGACCTGAAGTCAACTTAAAATTTGTTGGATGATCTGAATTTATGTAATACAGCCTTAAAATATTGATTAGTTGAAGCAATCATGTAAAAAGGAATGGGACAAAATACCCCATAGCTTTGTTTTTCCAACAAAGACATTGCTTGTTATACCAAAGCATTCATGTACTGTATGTTATTAGTTTAGACCCACTTGGGCATGCATGGTATGTTGTATGAAAGGTTAATAAAAATAAAAACACCTTTATCTAGAAATGACTAAAATTATAAAGGGTTATATCTCATACTCACTCTTAAACCCAAAATTAAACCACCAAGATTTAATTTAAAGGTTGAAACTGTTAGAATGTCTTCAGTAACTCCCTGACTTACCGCAAACTGTATTCACAACCTAATTTAATCAGAGATCTTGTAAACCAAACTATTATGTGCAGTAATGTAATATTATAAATACCAAGACTATTGTGAATTATTTAAGAACACAAAAACAACATTATTAAATTGAGTTTTATATCACAAATATTCACAATGTTTATTGAATAAAAAAAATTATCAAATTGACATATAGAAAATATAAATGCAAAAACTTTTCAAATAGATCCAAAAAAACACATAAAGGTCATAGCACACCCACATACATTTTGCTTAATCTGCTGTCTGGTTAAGTATGGACAATTCATTAGTAGGTGAATAAGTCCCAAGAACAGTCTATTTCTAAAATAATTTAATTACTTTTAAAGAGTCTTCCTTGCCCAAACCTCCACCTTTTCTCAGAGACATCACTGAAAGAAGTGTGCTTGCATGCTAGTCTGTTTTAGAACTGTTTCTTGCTCTAGTACTAGTCCTAGTAATGCCCTAGGCCCAGTATTGGTTCTAAAAATCTAGACTTTAGTCTAGAACACAGCAGACATATGATATTAGGCCCAATAAATCATATAATATTCCACACATATGCATAGGAAACATGATTACATTATATGGATTCATTGGGAAGATACATTGAGCCCGATTCATCAAGGAATGCAAAGTGAACACAATTTGCGTTTTTTTCTAAATTGGAGGGAAATTCCATGCAATGCAGGGTATGCACTATATATTGTAATGTTCATCTTGTCACTACCAGTATATATTGTCTGATGTGATTACTGTGGTTCCAAAGCACAAAGAGATTTAATAGTAAAAAATAGCAGGACAACAGCAAACCATGATGGTGCATAAAAGGTATAACAATATACAAGAAAGTATATCCGAATACATTATGCAAGCGCTCCGTGGCCCAGGTCCAGATTCAGTCTTGTAGTCTGTAGTCAAGGGACAGAGAGAGAGATTTAATACTGGCCCAGGGACTTGCTTATATACAGTTTGCGTTAACAAAAAAACGCAAAAAAAAAGTGATGATGTCACAATGTACACAAAGAAGTCAAGTCAGTCCAGCACAATGGGTCATAAATCATAGGTCAGTTCAAAGGCTTCCTCTCCAAAGGTGGGGGCAGCTTACTCCAACAGCTGAGCACTGCCTTGCCTGAGGGAACCGACCTAATCCAGTTTAAGCCAACCTATAAACATGTGCTGCCTACAGAATTATAGAGTACCAATCTTATTTTATTTATAACTAGCAATCTTCAAGTATGATCGCCACTCTGTTATCACCATATTTCTACTGGTGAAATGTGGAATCATATAAGACCAAACACCCTACATTTCTACTAATTACAAATGTAAGTGTAAATGTACGTGTGTGCGTGTTTTGTTTTCCCCGTGCGATTGTTATTAACCCTGTTATGACATAGCGTACTAATCGCAATTGTTCCAATTGATATTTGCTAATTTAGAATGACTTCATTCAATTATTTGACTTCCATTATATATATATGTATATATATATATATATATATATATATATCTATATATATATATATATATATTTCTATATCAACATCATCAACACTTATTTATATAGTGCCAGCAAAGTCCATAGCACTTTACAATTGAGAACACACACACACACACATATATATATATATATATATATATATATATATATATATATATTGTAAGGCGCCTTTACAGGATCTGCCGGGGACGGACACCTTCCCCTTCTGCCGCATCACGCCCCGTTGCTAGGCAACAGGACGCGTCTATGATCTGCGGCATCCTCGTTGCTAGGCAACGGGACGCCCGACTCTGCTTCCTGTCAGCGGTCAGCTGATGCTTAATGCCGACCCCGCTGCCACCAATGAGCTCCACTGTTCCTCCATATAAGGAACACCTCTAGGGTGCCAGAGTATCTTGGTCTTCCGTGTGCTCCAGCGTAGTTCCTGTACCTTCAGCATCTGTGGCTCCCTTTGGTTTTGACCCGGCTATTCCTGACTACGGCTCTGCCTATTCCCTGTGGATCTCTGCTACCTCCTGGATTGACCTCGGCTATCCTGACTATGGCTCCGCCTATTCCCTGGTGTACCTCTGCCTGCCCCGTGCTGACCCGGCTTGTACGACAATCCTTCATCTCTTTGGTGGCTACCTGGGATGGCCACGACCTGCGTGCCTCTGCCGCGAAATCCAAACCACCTTGCGGGGGTCCCTAGTGAAGACCAGGGGTACGTTTAGACTCCGCGCCTCCTGGAGTAGCAATGGTACCAATACCAGATGGTGGGTTTCTCTAACGATCAGCGTGACATATATATATATATATATATATATATATATATATATATATAAATATATATATATATATATATATTTGGGAACAGCATGCAAACAGATGGCTCCTCACACAGGTTTCTGCTGAACCACTTTGGTGTTTATTTACTTGTCAGGATGAATAAACAGTCTTGGTAGTGTCATCAGCAATCCAATTAAACATATTGACATACATAAACACTGTCCCAAAGCCCTAAACACTGGCTATCACGGTTGGGTTCCTAACTAGTCACTGGTCGCTTGTTAGCATCAGTCTCCAACACACAGCTCAAACCCAGTTTTTTAACCTTCCTCTGTCAGGCATTGCTCTGGCTGATTCTTTAATTGATTAGACCAGGTGCTCCACCTGGTCTCCCGGTGTGTGTGTGTGTATACTTGCATTCATATGTGGGAACATTGACCTGTTTATACACCAACACTGTGGGGACCTGAGGCATAGTGCGGACAAAATTTAAGGTCCCCACAAAGCTTCTCAAGGCTAATAAATGCAGGGGACCTTGCTGATATGCTCAGCATAAACATCTGGTATGTCCCCACGAGTCACATTTGTCAGAACAAAAGTGTGCGTGTGTCCAATGTGGAGGGGAGAAAGTGTATGTGCATCCCACCGTTATAGGCGAGTATTCTGTGCAAATGTATAGCAGGAGTAGGTTACAGAATTGACTGCATCCTGCTGGTGCTTTGTACACCAAGCGGGTAAAGACAAAGTCGAATCCGTCTGCTTCGACTATACCCCAGAGAGCAGTGGAGATGAGTATGCCCCTGATACTTCGGTGGAGAGCGGTTCAGACACCAGCGGTGATGCCCCGTTGCCCACCAATGCAGCAGGTACCCAGAGATGAGTTCTATGTATGACCTTTCTCTACATTCTGCTAGTCATGTTTTAAACACAGAGGGTCGAGAGAGACGGCGCGGTGTCTGTCCAAATGCTATCCAGAAATAGTGATGGCTCCAGGGCATTTAATAATAAAAAGCAGTACTTGCCTGTACTGTGAGAAGCCCCTCTTAAAAATTGTGCGGCACATGGAGCATGTTCACTGCAATGAGACCGAAGTAGCCTGGACCCTGAAATTCCCCAAACAATTGAAAGAAAGGTGCAAATGGCACATCTTCGCAATAGGGGCAACTTTGCACACAATGCTGAGGCAATGAGGGCAGGCCATGGCGTTCTGGTCCCATGCAAACTTCCAGAAAAAGAGATGGATGCTGAAGGCTTCATACACTGTGTGGCCTGCCAGCGCTTGTTTGCAAGGAAATATCTGTGGTGACACATGAAGAGATGTAAGCTAAACCAAAGGGGCAACAAGTTGACACCTGGCAAGAACAGAGTCCAGTCACTGTGCGCCTTTGCTCAGCCTGTTTCACCTGATATCAGTGATGGCTTTTGGAAGCTCTTGAGTGACATGACCCTTACTCGCAGTCAAAAATGATCAATGCATCATGCAGATAGGACAGCATCTGTTCAACCGGGTCGGATCAGATGTTGGCAGGCACGAGTACATCCGTCAGAAGCTTAGAGAAGTGGGCAGGCTACTGCTTCAGGCCAGAAGAGCTACCCCTTTGGAGAGAATGGAAGACTTTACCGCCCCATCGAACTTTCTGCACGTAGTAGACGCTGTGAAGCTGGTAGCTGGCTATGACGAGGAGACATGTACATTTAACACACCCTCGCTGGCACTCAAGATCGGGCACGGCCTACAAAAGATAGTGTGCATAGTGGAGTGCCGAGCCATGATGGAGGTCTGCACTGTTGCGGTTGAAAACACATGAAATTTCAGGAAGCTATATGAGGCAAGATGGAATGAGTTGATCTCATTGGCTGCCTTGAAAATTCTTCAGGAGCACAAGTGGAACATGCCTTAGCTCTTACCTTTCATGGAAGATGTGAAAAAGATGCAATTGTACCTCGATGAGAAGCAGCAAGCCTACCGAAGTGGGCTATCCCCCGAACCTATGGTTAGCCACTGGGCACTACTTGCAAAAGTCACCCTGACACAGGTGATCTTGTTCAATCGAAGAAGGGAAGGGGAAGTTTCAAAAATATTGCCGACTTCCTTCTCTTCAAGAGATACCTGTACAAAGATGTGTCCCTAGCACTTTCTGAGGTTGAGAGAATGCTCTGCTGGCACTTCACTCACATTGAAATCCGAGGAAAACGAGGGATAAAAGTACCCACCCTGCTGACACCAGCCATGCAAGCTGCAATTGAACTTTTCACAGAAAAGCGTGACAAATGTAGATTGGATACCCAAAATGTCTACATGTTCGCCAGACCAACTGCCTTGTCACACTTCAGAGGCTCCGATTGCATATGACTGTTTGCCCGAGAGTGTAGGGCAAGCATCCCCACACGCTATTTTCCACGAAGCTTTGAAAGCACATTGCCACTCTCTCGAAGTTCCTCAACCTAAACGACACAGAAATGGATCACTTGGCAGACTTCCTTGGGCACGACATTAGGGTGCATTGGCAGTATTACTGCCTCCCAGAAGGTACCCTCCAACACGCCAAGATCAGCAAACTTGAGAGTGACAGGCTGGCCTACTTCAAAGGCAAGAATTTAGACGAGATGCACATTGTTGGGTGCCCGGAAAGCGAGACTGTGTTGCGTGTCTTATTGCTGAACCATCCATACTGAAAGATCGGAACTGGTCAGGGGTGAAATTCTACATAAAGAACTGCATAACAGCTTTAAAGAGGGATCAAACTTGTTGAAATGATGCAATGTGATTGAAAAGGGCTGTAGCATCCATGGCTAGGTGTCGGTGTAAGCGGGTATGTGAATGTCCTCAGACAGTCAAAATACATGACCCATCTTGCAGTCTGTGTCAGTTCTTTATACAAAGTCAAAGTGTAAATCTCATGTGGTAACTCTGGTGACAAACTGCTCTAACACATACCCCTATGATTGTTCTGTCGAAAGGACATTAGGAAAGGGGTGTCCCTATACGCCATGTTCCAGAAAAGGGTCCTCACGATGCAATAAAAACAAGTATGTGTGTGTTTGTGTGTGTGCAGGTTTAACCCTCTCTGCACCTTTAGGCTGTGGTTTCCCGGGCAGACCACCATTCTGTCCTCTGTTAGAAGGTGGCAAAGTGTCCCAATTGCCACTATATATATAGTTCCATCTGAACGCAGAGATAAAAAATGAAATACATACATTAACACCTCTTAATAATATAATCATTAAAATAAATTGAAAAAAATATATTTTTTTCACACCCCCCTCCCCATGTCTCCATGAAATGCATTTATCATGGTGTTTTAATGTTTGCTGTACATAAAATGCATTTTTACAGTTAATTACACGTTCTGGCATGCATACATGACTGTCATCATTATCACTCGCCGCTTACACCTGCTCTGTAGCTGGTGCAAGTGATATGGCTAAAACTCACATACCTGAGAGATGCCCAGAACTTATATTGGATGGATGTGTGTGCGCTCAACACTGGCACATCTTTACTATATATGGCCTACGTGCGCATGCCCCTTCCCTCCCCTTGTAATCGTAGACAGTTGGAAATGTCCTTTGCATTCAAAGATGAATTGAAGGCACTTGTATTCACTGTCTTGTAGTTCGTTTCTAAAAGTGCTGTTAAACAAACACATATTTAACAGTACTGAAGGGGAAGGGAGAGATATAAAACTATCTTTTAAATATGTATGGAAAATGTATGTTTAGTAAAATAAAAGTGATTTTACCTTCCCTTGTGGTCCAGCGAGTGTGGGTCTCCTCTTGTCTGTGTTATGCTGCAGCTCTGTTTCGCAATGGTGCTAGAGGTGCCTCCCATCTAAGAAGAAGAGCCTCTGAGTCCATCAGCTGCATCAAGGTGCCCCACAGGCAGCCCAGTTGTGAGCTGCAGTACAGTGACTGCTGGAGTGGCTTATAATGTTACATTCTGTATTCAAATGAAGTGGGAGCGAGACCCCAGAGCAGATCCTCTGGAAGCAAAAAGGTGTTTAATGCTCAGCAAATACAGGTAAATGGTACAAAACCAATTATCATTATCATCAACATTTATTTATATAGCGCCAGCAGATTCCGTAGCGCTTTACAACTGGGAACAAACTGTATTAAAACAATACTGGGTAATAAATAAATACATACATAGAGGTAAGAAGGCCCTGCTCGCAATCTTACAATCTATGGAACAATGGTTTGATATGCAAGAGTTTGTGCTACATCATATTGAATATTTGTCCAGCTAGAATGCAATGGTTACAAAGTATTTAGTGGGCTGTATGATCAGTCACACAACAATGTTGGTCAGAGGGTTCTTGTCTTGTGTTAGCTGTGTAGAGGATGGTAATAGGGTAACCTAGAGAGATTAAGAGAGTGGTAAAGGAATACTATAAGCTTGTCTGAAGAGGTGGGTTTTCAGAGAACGCTTAAAGGTTTGAAGACTAGAGGAAAGTCTTGTGGTGCAAGGGAGTGAATTCCATAAAGTGGGTGCAGCTTGAAAAAAGTCCTGTAACCGAGAATTGGAGGAAGTGATAAGAGTGGAAGAGAGACGCAGATCTTGTGCAGAACGGAGGTGTCGAGTTGGGAGATATTTTGAGACAAGTGAGGAGATGTATGTGGATGTAATTTTGTTGATGGCCTTGTGTGTTAGTAGAAGAATTTTATATTGGATTCGTTGAAAAACAGGCAACCAATGTAGAGACTAACAGAGTGACTCAGCAGATGTAAAACGATTTGTAAGGAAAATCAATCTAGCCGCTGCATGCAAAATAGATTGTAGGGGCTCGAGTCTGAATTACAATAGTCGATGCGGGAGATGATGAGTGCATGAATTAAAGTTTTGTGTGAGATATGTACGTATTCTGGAAATGTTTTTTAGATGTATGCAGCATGATGTAAATATAGAGTTGATGTGGGGAGCAAAGGATAGTTGCGAGTCAAGGATTACACCTAGGCAGCGAGCTTGCGGGGTGGGATTTATGGTCATATTGTCAACAGCAATAGAGATGTCAGGTAGTAAGCTTTAATTGTGGTTGGGAATATTATTAATTCTGTTTTTGAAAGATTGAGTTTGAGTTGGTGAGAGGACATCTAAAATGAAATGGCAGAAAGACAGTCAGTAACGTGAGACAACATAGATGGTGAAAGATCAGAAGAGGATAAATTTATTTGTGTATCTTCCTCATAGAGATAATTCTGAAATCCAAAGGAGCTTATTAGTTTTCCTAGAGAAGTGGTGTAGATAGAGAATAGCAGAGGACCTAGGACTGAACCTTGTTGTACTCCAACTGATAAAGGAAGTGGTGTGGAGGTGGTGTTCCAGAGAAATTAACACTGAAAGAGTGATTAGATAGGTAGGATGAGAACCAGGATAGGACAGTGTCTTGAAGATCTAGGGATTGTAGCATCTGTATGAGGAGCGAGTGGTCAACAGTGTTGAATGCAGCAGAGAGATCCAGGAGAATTAGAAGAGAGTAATCACCTTTAGTTTTAGCTGTGATCAGATCATTGACAACCTTGGTCAGTGCAGTGTTTGTGGAGCGTTGAGAGTGAAAGCCTGATTGAAGAGGATCCATTAGGTTGTTTGCAGAAAGAAAAATGTGAGGCATGTGTAGGCAATTCGCTCAAGAAGTTTGGAGGGGCATGGGAGCTGAGAGATGGAGTGCTAATTTGAGAGAGAGTTTGGGTCAGAATTTAGCTTTTTTAGAATAGGAGTAATCACTGTGTGCTTGAATAGTGATGGAAAGATACTAGTAGAGAGATAAACTAGAGAATTTATTTAGAGGTGGAATGAGCACGTGAGACAGAGAACTACCAATTTGTGAGGGTATGGTATCAAGAGGACAGGAGGTAGAGTAGGAAGATAAGAAGAGAGTAGAAACTTCCTCTTAATTTGTGGGATCAAATGAAGAGAGGGTGTCAGAGGATGCTGGGAAGGAATTGAGCCGATTGCTAGTCGAGGGAGATAATACAATTACAAGTCTGGTTAGATCAATCTTGTCCTTGAAATAGAAAGCAAGATCCTGTGCACTGATAGTAGTCGGAGGGTTTGGGGTGGGAGGATTGAGAAGAGATTTAAATGTGTTAAAAAGGCTTTTGAAGGTTAGAAGCCTGAGCATACTGTAGATGAGAGAATGGAAGTATGCATGTTTAGCAGTGTCCAGAGAGCTTCGATAGGAGTGGTAGATAGCACTATATGTGCTGAAATCAGTAGAGGTACAAGATTTACGCCAGTGACGTTCAGCTTTATGAGAACGCTTTTGTAGATTTTGTGTTACTTTAGCGTGCCACGGTTGACAACGAAGTCTACGAGGAGTTTGAAGAGTCACTGGAGCCACTTGATCAAGGCAGTTGCTAGGGTTTGGTGAAAATGAGGAACTGCCATATCAAGGAAGAAGAATGTAGAAATTGGGGAGAGAAAGTGTTGAAGAGAGGTGGAAACCTGCTTAAATTCCTGCTGGTATGAGGAGGCTTGGAAGAGTTTGACAGCAGGGAGGTTAAAGAACTGTGAGGGAGCAAGTAACTAATAAGGTGATGATTCGAGAGGGGGAATAGAGTGTTAAGGAAATTAGAAACTGAGCATAGTCTAGAGAAAACAAGATCAAGATAGTGGCCATCCTGATAAGTAGTGGATTCAATCCACTGGGAGAGGTCAAGTGAGGAGGATAGAGAGAGCAGTTTTGAAGCAGCATTGGAACGTGGATTAGCAATAGGGATGTTGAAATCACCCATGGTGATTGTGGGGATGTCAAAAGAAAAGAAGTGAGGGAGCCATGCAGAGAAGTGTTCAAGAAATTGTTGGTGGGGTCCATGCGGGTGATAGATGACAGCAACACACATAGAGAATGGGATAAAAATCCTAACAGTATGTGCTTGAGGTTTGCTGGATTTTGGTAGCGTTCAGATATATGCATGTGGGAGAAGTGTGGGGGACCTGGATTAGGTGATATATCACCAAAACAGTTTATGTGTTAACTAGAGGTGAGTGAAGTAATGAAGGGGCAATATAGACAGAGGTGTGTGTTGCAGTAGGGGTAAAGGAGGATATAGTTCTAAAGATAATGCCATGAAGGGAAAGCAGGAAAATAATTTGGCAAACATTGGTATTTGGTAGGAAAATAGGAAGAAATACAGGAATTGAAAATAATTACTTAGTTGTAATGTCCTGTACAATCAGGACTAGCAGAGTAAAGCTGCAGCAGATCTAGATTAATTCTAGATGCCTTCAATTGTTGTTTATTGTTTGTTCAATTGTTTTGTTTAACTGTATTCTCTAAACATTTTGTGAGAAAAACACATTTAGAAAACAAACGTCTTTCCCCCACATACGTCGCCCCCAGACGAAATAGTAAGTTATAGTGAGACTGATTTCAAAATAAGTTACATCTGTGCTAATTGGACAGCTGATCAGAGAAGGAAGGGGGAACTATTGGGCTTACTCAGGCTAGATAAGAGCCAGGTCAGAGTCATAAAATTGGTTCAATGAGCAGCAACTAAACACAGGTTAAGTAAGTGACAGTCCTAAAAAATATAGGCACAGTTGCAGAGATGAGAATAAGAGAGAATGAGATGAGATGTTTAGTTCTTGCACATACCTGGGGATAGAACAGATGAGCAATGGTTAGCTGAAACTGCACAGTGAATACTACAGAAGCAAGTAGAATGGAAGGTAGAGAGATATTCGGAGCAATTGTGTAGCAGCAGGATGTGGAATCCGAAAGCATAGAAGCAGCAGGGAAAACAAACCATAAGGAATGCAAAGAAACAACAATGACCAGCACAGGAGAGGGAGAGAGGCAGGTATAATTAGGGAACACCCAAGTGCAGGAGATAATTAATGACACAGGTTAACCCCTAGTCATAACAAAGGAATAAGGCACAATAGCAGCACCTCTGGTGAACAGAGGTACTGCCAGATAAACATAATATAACAAGACCAAGTTCAGAAGGCAGGAACTTGCAATGCAAAGCAGCATGCAATGCAGAAGGCTGTAGGCAGATCCTGACAGACAGCCCCCCCCCCCCCTTAGGGCAGATTCCAGACGGTGGTAATCATTTTCACGATTACCACCATTCCGACACAGAGAAGTCCTACACTTAAACTCCGAATCTGTGAAAAAAACTATTGAAATATAAGCAGACTTACCTCCATACTGACGCTGTAGGTTTCCGATCACAGCAGGATGCTCACCGCAAGTGATTCCGACTACTCAGGTGTCCGTCACTAGACTTTAACGTCATTGCAACCTCTATCACTTTTAATTTAAAAGCGGCAATGTTGGGTTAAGTGTTTTAACACTTAACCTCCGGGGTCCTGACATTGCTGGAGCCGTTGTGTAGAGAGATAACTGGCGCAGTTGTGTAGCAGCACAATGTGGAGTCTGAGAGCACAGGAGCAGCAGGGAAAACAAACCATAAGGAAGGCAAAGAAACAACAATGAGCAGCACATAAGAGGGAGGGAGGCAGATATAAACACAGAACACCCAGATGCAGGAGATTAGTGACACAGGTTAACCCTTAGTAAACAAAGGAAAAAGGCACAATAGCAGCACCTCTAGTGAACAAAGGTACTGCCAGATAAACACATACTTGCCAAGTTTTCCTTGTTGGCTTCAGGGAGAGCCTGGGGGAGGTGGGCGTGCAGGGGCGGGGCTTGATGAACCGCATCATTTTAACCCCGTCCCCAGGGCTAAGATGATGGAATATTTGCGTAATTAAGCCCCACCCCCGCTACTGATCTATTAGAACCGAGAGGTTGCCC
Source organism: Mixophyes fleayi (assembly GCF_038048845.1). Lineage (NCBI taxonomy): Eukaryota > Metazoa > Chordata > Amphibia > Anura > Limnodynastidae > Mixophyes > Mixophyes fleayi. Next base: position 112,252,641 of record NC_134406.1, on the reverse strand, counting down.
TGCTCTCCCGGGAGACCGGGAGGTCTCCCAGAAATGAGAGATTCTCCCGGACATTCCGGGAGAGTAAACAACTATGCGTTAAAGAAAGGCAGCTAATGAATCTCTAGAGACTGAAGTGTCTTTTACATTTCTGTCTTCATTACTGAAGTCATGTTTTCTTACCTGTCGAGTCTTTGATTAAATCTTGGTCTCCATGAAAATGGCCACCTCCATAGGCATCAATACCTGGACATAGGACACAATTTCTGAACTGTGTCATCATGCCACAGATGGCGATGCCAACCACGTCTTGTACTGGCTCAGCATCAGGGAGAATGCCAGACTCTTCAGGGAGTGAGGGAGATCACCCCTATTTCAGGGAGTCTCCCTGACATTCAGGGAGAGTTGGCAAGTATGGATAAACATAATATAACAAGTCCAAAGTCCAGAAGGCAGGAACTGGCAATTCAAAGCAGCATGCAATGCAGAAGGCTGCAGACAGATCCTGACAAATACTATCGATGGGAATCTAGACATTATGTTATTTATGCACAATCCTGAACCATGTTACCTGTTACCAGTGTGCTGCCTGTTTTGGCCTTTTACAATAAGGACTCCACAACTGTTTGTATCCCTGTGTGTTTACAATAAACATTCGGGGGTAAATGTATCATACCCCGATTTTGTCAACTCGCGGGAGTTCGGCGTCTTCGCAGCTTAAATTTAAAGCGGCGCTGCCTTGTAAAGGGAAACTTCCCAGTGAAGGAGTGGTGGTTGTAAACACAACTCCAGCATAAGAACTATTTTCTGTCTTTGTCTGCAATTATTAATCTATTATTACTGAATAAACAGTGAGACCAATGTATTCTATTAACACCATATTATGAAATAATCTCTGTACAGGTAATAACTTTTCTAAACATTGATTCTTTACTAGTAACTGAGCAATCTAAACACAGATTTAACAACAATTTGACAAAATTGCAATTATTTCAATTGCCGCCCTAGAGTGAACTCATTTACAGAATACACAAGGGCCATTTATGACCTCATTGTGTATAGTATATTTTTCCATTCTTATTGTAAATAGGTTCATGCCCTATGTAAAAACAATTGTCTTTCTGTGCATAAGGTCTTCCATGCTTAGTGTGTATTGTTTGTTGCTGTTCACAATAAAGAATTATGTTGTAAATGCAAAAAAGTAATGTTAGAGCAGAGCCTACCTCCCTCTTTGGATTCACGTTTCATTAATTTGAATTCTTAATCAACATCGGGACTTCCTTTATTTCAAGTTACATATGCAATTATAGATTTACATTGGCTTCTTTTTGTTATTGGTTCATCGTATATGTCTAACTTGGGCAAACAGTATAAACTGAAAGTTGTTGCAGCATAAAATGTGACCCTTACTCAATCATGTATTCTGTTTGGATATGTCATACCATTGGCAAAATTGAATCTCTCCTAAAGAAAATGCCATAACATTCTTTAGTTGTCTTTAGCAAACCATATCTATCTGTATATGTTGTAGTTTTTTTGGTTTGTTTTTGTAACAGAGAAAGCTTGTATAATTTGAAAATATGAGTGACTTTCAAATCCCCAGTGCAAACAGATATTCACACTGGAGATTACAAAACTGCTCATGTCAGGCAAACATCAAATTATCAGGAGAGGACATAGGCACCTGATGATTTGATCTAAGATCATTTATTGTAGCCATAACTTAATTTCAATCTACTAAATATTATTACTATAATAAACCGGACCCCCATGCATCAATACTATTATTTACATATGGGTGTCCAGGACCTGTTTGACTTTGAATTCTTGTTGAACATTTCCATGTTTAGGTGGAATATTTTAAAATGAATAACAATTTATAATGCTGCATATTTTCAATTGAGATATAACCCTTCCCTACAGTAGGAATGGGTGCACCTCAATGGAAGTTATGCAGTTTTGCTAGATCTGGAGTGCATGACCTTTTTTGGTCCATGGGCTTATTTGAAGGGGCCTCAATAAAATGTTAACTTGCATAAAATTTAAAATATTTAACATTTACTGCAGGAAAAGATAAACATCCTTTCAGTTATGCTATACCTCTCAATATTGTGAAAAGTATGTAAGAAGTGTCACCTATACACAGATCTTAATATTGTAATGCATTTTACATTTGAAAAGATGATCCTCATGTTACAAGTGGCCACACTAGTCAGGGCAGGTCATTATAACTTCTCCATTACGGCTGCTGCTAGGCAGTAAATATAGTTTTCCTCTGATATGCCGCATTCCTTGCCTCTTCCATCCTGGATGGTTGCCTAGCCTTTCATGAATGTGATTACCCTGTCACCTGCAGGGAGTCTTGCTCCTGTTGGAGCAATTTTATTGGCTCTCAACTTTTTAAATGACAGAGAGGGCTTAGCCTCCCTGCCTTTTATAGCATTCATGCCTTGCATTTCCATGAAACCTGCTAAGTTGCTGAAACCTTACCTATTGAATTATTACCCATTCCCTGAATTTGCTTGTCCCTGGATATTCCTAGTCTGCTTCCCGCCTATAACCTTGGCTTTGTTATTGGACTTTGCTTGTTCACTGCCCGCCCTGACCTTCTCTACAAGTACCCTGAGATAAACTTTTACTACTCTGCATTTAAGTCCTGGGGGCATCTGACATCTGAGTACTTCTGAGAATATGGCTCTCTATGGGAAAGGTGGCTTGCTGTAAGCTTGTGAGCAGGATCTATTTACCTCTCTGCCTATATTACCCAGTATTGTTTCATTACTGTGTTTGCTTCCAATTGTAAAGCGCTATGGAATTGATTGGCACCATATAAATAAATGTTGATGATGATGATAGGTGAAGACCTCTCTCATACCCTGTTCAAAAGTTTATCTAGGTTTCCAGGGGAAGCTGTTACACCCCAGAGATTACCCAAAAATGCTACTGCAACCTGGTTAACACTAACTAGTATCAAGTAGTTGAAGCCTGCACCCATATCCTAAAATGCTCTAAAATGCTGCTGCTCACTTCATTAAGATACTAACTGATATAATTATATGCTTAAACCCCTGAGTTGTAGTTGTCTAGCTGCTGGAGTATCTACGGGCTACAACTTTAAACAAAAAATTAACACCATCTACGTCAACTCTCCTAAAGTCCAGATTACTGCAACGTGTCTCACTAAAGATACTTGAGAACAGAGGGAGCCCAAAGAGACAAGCCTGCAAAGTACCCTGTGCCAAGTCCCAGTGTGCATGGTCATAGCTGGTCCCTTTAGTTCTGAGCTGCCCAGGCTCTTCCCCACCACTGGTTGAAAACATTCCCATTTCAAATGATAGGCCTGGTGGTGGGACCAGGAACCATACAGCACCCATAGTGCCATGTGTTTGGGAGGTGAGTGACATAATTGTGTTGCTGGAGAAGGAACAGAAGGACATTTATAAAGCCTACGCTCAGAGAAAAAACCTGCTCCTAGTGAAGCTGCAGCTTTCATGCAGTGCTGGAATAGGAAATGCAATTTTGCTATAAATGTATAGAGTTTGCAGAAGTGTTGATAGAAATATTACGCAAGCACTAAGAAACATGTTAGTACTTAATTGGAGGGAGAGGATAATGAAGAGCTGCCTAGTACTTGAAAAGAACTAGGCATGCCCCCTCTATGGTTTCACAAAGCCACCACTTTTTACATGATTTTGTATCATCCACCCTCCCCCTTTTTTTACCGTATAAATGAACATATAAATGTATTTATCTCACAATCCGTTTCTAATAAAAGAAGTGTGTCATCAGATGAGATCGGTGTCATTTGTAACTTCATTTGTCACAATTTTCCAATAGGAAATGATGGCAGTTATGTATTAAATAAAATAGAAAATTCACAAACCCAGAGCACACATTACATATTTGCCAGCTGACAATAATTTGCAGACCGTCCTAGAATTTTTGTCCCTATTTTTCAATGTTGAAACACTGCATAATATAAATCCTTACATTGTCCTTGCACCACTTATCTTTAAAAGGATATATTTAAAATGTGCTGTTTTGCTATTTAGATATATGGTATGCTTACTAATAAAATTATTTGTTAAAATATTTTAATACTATCTTTGTAGTGTGAGATTAGTGGGGGTTAATTCAAAAAAGTGATCACATTGTCACAGTCACTATGATGATCAGATCATTGTAGCCTGCCTGCATGGCGCTATTCAGCCCAAAGGTGCGGAGTCTAACGAGACAGAAGAATTTCGCCATAGACCCCTGCAAGGAGGTGTGGACTTTGCTCACTCTTAGTGAGTGCCAGACAAGACCAGTAGAGAAAACCCGGAGGCTGGAAAAAGGTGATCTAATAGAGACTGAAGAAAGCCTGATGGTCTGAAGCCTGCTGGAAATTAGGGGCACAGGAGGGTGGCAGAAGGAGTGACCACTTGGGAATGGCTGCAGAACCTGCTGGAGTGATGGTCTATGTGTGATATGGAAACCACTGTGGTTAGCTGCAGGGTTGCTGGAGACAAGGAGCGATAGTCTGTGGCAGATAAGGAAACCACTGTGGTTAGCTGAAGAGTTGCTGGAGATGAGGATCAATAATCTGCAGCAGGTAGGGTGACCACTGTGTAGCACCCTTGAGAAAGTCTCCCTTTTGAGATGAAACGCGTTGGTAAGGCACTTTATTGACATTTTGCCCCTTCCGTAGACAGATAGTCTACAGAAGGTGCCTGACTTCCTCCAGGCACGACGGACAACACTGCGGACAAGGAGCCCTCTTTTCTCAATACAACACATATGGTGGGCCACTTTTAGCATATTGGTTCAACTTTCATGTAATACAGGACCCTCTGGTATCACCTGTGGCTGGACTACGGTGTGTCACGCTTGCTGTAGATTCTGAGCGCTAGGTCATACTACTTATAAATGGGTCTATGGACCCTCTTCTTCCCTTAGTGTGGTTTTAGAGTATATGCATTTGATGATTATATGATTATGTAAGAATATCCATCTTAGTGTTTAGTTGTTTAACAATTAAAGTGACTATCTAATTGTACTGAGATGCTTTTTATGTTCATGTTTTAATCCCTTTCATTAAAGTTATTTTTTGGAAGATACATCATTACTACATCTATTATATTTGGCTGTCATGTTATACTAGCATTTTAGTTATTATTATTATCTTTCATTTATAAGGCACCACAAAGGGTCCGCAGCGCTGTACATGACATATACAGAAAACAGTGACCCATGACACAACATGATACATAAAGAACAAAATATGAAGAACAAAAATATATTAATACACACACGCACGTAACATGCAAATCATATTATTTCTGAGACAATGAGTGAAAGTGATGGTAGAAATCAGTGAGAAGTAGTAGTAGTACTACTAACTTGGGGAGAGAGCAGGAACAAGGGGGTTATATGTATGGGGGAGATAAGAGCATGTTTAAAAGAGGGGAGGAAGATTCCAGAGGCGAGGGATAGGTTGAGGAGGTGGGCAAGGTGGGAGCAGGCCTCAAAAGAGAGGGAGCGGAGGAGGTGGGCGGGGATTTGGTTCTGTGGGCAAGTGGAGGGGGGTGAGCAAAAGAAAAGGGTATGGACTTCATCTGCAGATGCCGGAGTGAAGGAAGAGAAGGAGGGTGAGCTAGCAAGTGGGGAGGGGAGAAAGGAGATCGCAGCTGCACAGGAGGGTGGGAAGGGGGACAGAGTAGGCAGGGAGGGGGGAGAGGGTGGGGTAAGAAGGGACTGTTGTGAGATGTCATGATGTATTGACTCAATCTTGGAGGTGAAGTAGCACAAGGGTAGCAAAGTCGCAGAGAGCGTAAGGGGGGAGTAGGAGAGTGGGAGAGGAGAGAAGGGAGTTGAAGGTGGCAAAAAGCCGACGAGGGTTGGACGATTGGGAAGAATTGAGAGCCTTAAAGAAGGATTGTTTAGAGAGCGATAGAGCTGAACTGTAAGATGCAAGCATGAACTTAATGTGGAGACTGTGAGAGGGGCGGTGAGATGCTAAAAGAGAGGTGATGGTGGTCCGAGAGAGGAAAAGGTGAATTAATGAGGTCGGAGAGAGTACTGAGGTGTGAAAAAAACAGATCAAGAGAGTGGCCACTGCGGTGGGAGGGAGAGGAGGTCCATTGCAAGAGACCAAGGGAGGAGGAGAGGGAGAGAAGTTTTGAGGCAGCAGGGTCTGAGGGATTGTCTATAGGGATATAAAAGTCCCCCAAGATGAGGGAGGGAAGGTCAGAGGGGAGAAAGTGAGGGAGCCAGGTGGCAAAGTGATCAAGGAATTGAGAGACAGGTCCAGGAGGACGGTAGATAACAGCAACACGGAGGTGGACAGGGTGGAATAGGCGGATAGAGTGTACCTCAAATGAGGAAAAAGAGAGGGAGGGTTCAGGGGGAAGAACCCAAAAAGAGCAGCAGGGGGAGAGAAGCATGCCGACACCACCACCTTGCTGGTCCCCAGGTCTGGGTGTGTGCGAGAAGGACAAACCCACGAAAGAGAGAGCAGCAGGAGAGGTAGTGTCCTCAGGGGATAACCAGGTTTTCAGGGTCTAGAGATCATGGATAGAGGTCAATTTGTTACAGACTGACCTGGCATTCCAGTGACCACAGGATAGAGGAAGAGAGGAAAAGGGAGTGATGTGGATGAGATTGTTGGGGTTGCTCGACTGCCAGGGTGAGTATGATATGGAGCGAGGGGCATGACAGGGAGAGAGGGTTGGAATTGGACTCGAAGCAGAAATAAGAGGGGAATCGTCAGCAGACAGGAGGCGGGGGGCAGGGGAGCAAGAGTTGGGGAAGGAGTGGAAATGGGGCAGATAAGCCGGTTTATAAATGGGAGAGGCAGAAGGAAGGAGTGATGTGAGGGAATAGATTTCCTGGGGTGAAAGAAGGGAGGTGGTAGGTAGGCATAGACTGATGCTGAGAGAAGAGCAGTGAAGTGGATAAGCGGGAAAGGGTTTGAGTGGAGAAAAGGAGAAGAGAGGGAAAGATGGTGGAGGGGGCAGTGAGTCAGATCAGGGGCACAGAGGCACAGAAGAGAAGAGAGGAGTGAAATAGGGAAGGGGATGAGAAGGGAGAGCGGGAAGTGAGGAGGAGGAAGAATATGGAAAGTTTGGACAAGGGAAGCAGTGGGATAAAGGGAGAGGACAGAAGTGAGAGAGGAGCAAATCATGATAAAGCTAGAAAAGGAGGGAATAGACAGTTGAAAGTAATACAGAAGTCAAGGATGGTAAGGACTTACAAGTGAAGTGAGGAAATGGTGAGAACAGGAAAGGTAAGTAAAGCGAGACAGTGCAGCGGTAGAAGGAGAGAAAAGAGGAAGAAAAGATGTAAAGTATGAGCCAGTGAATAGGAAGCAGTTAGCACGGTAGAGATACCAGATGAGTGAATTTAGAAAAACATTTAGATGAGACAGTGACTTTAGGCATGATTGGAAAGCAATATTATGCATAACAAAAGGCATAATACAAGGTGCATTGAACTGGTCATGAAAGTCCACAGGAACAGAGGGAGCCAGTTAAAAATTCAAGCTAAATGGGGCAACAGAGTGGTTTAAAGGTGGGAATACAAGCAACATAAGTGGAATCAACAAGTCATATTAAAACTGCACCAGCCAAAAACAAGTGTGACAAACAGATCAGCAGGGAGTGTCCAGACAGTTGACAATGCAGGTGGTGAAGGATATCAGAGCTCACGGCTGATTGTGGAATGTTGTCCTCATGTAGCAGTGTTTGCAGGTAGAAGGTTCCCCTCCTGTTCTCCTCTTGTTCATCTCTTGTATATCTCTTACTATACTAACTAAACTTGTTAATACACTTGTAAAAATCCTCACTCTAATGTTGTTATTTATATGGCAACAATATCCTCAAAAACATATTAATTGGGTCTATTATCTGCTCTATTTTGAGGTGCTTGGACATTCATCTCCCAGTACTTTACAAACCTTACATGATTATACAATAAGTACTCATTCATCCAGAGACTGACTTGAAGAAATCCTCAAGTACCTCTGACACATCAATAGTGAGAAGCCCTCACTGGGATATCTTCATCACAACTGATTTCAAGGCCAAGCCATCAATGATGATACATCCACTTTTTATACAACACACTACTATTGTTTGAACTGTCATGTGGATCAGTTGGACCCTTGTGAGTACTTTGGGACAATTGCTATTTTAGGAACATATTTGGGATGTTCATTCTGGATTTAACTCTGGTATAGGTTGATATTCGATACTAATACTCTCATGATCCATTCGGTATTAATATCAATATTTTTCAGAGGATTGATTTTTTGACCATTGTGAACGTGCACAAGATTGCTGAGTCAATAGTTGGGTTATTTATGATCAAGTTTATTATGAGCGCGGATGGAACATCAAATATTTTTCTAGAGACCACTGTGGTTAACTGCAGAGTTGCTGGAGACAGGATGCGATAATATGCGGCAGGTCTGGAGACCACTGTGGTTAGCTGCAGAGTTGCTGAAGACAAGGAGCGATAGTCTGCGGCAGGTATTAAAGTAATTTTATCGTTTTCCAAGAAGCATTGTCTACGCAATTTCTTGTGTTTCCAAAGCACAAACAATTTATTTAGCAGATGCAAAAGTTTTAGCAATTCAATACATAATTATAATAAAGTACAGCCGATACCAAAGATTCATACCTACCACCGCGATCGCTGTGCACTCTGCTGGATCCAGCTAGAACAGTACTTACCTCCAGAATACTGTGGTCAGAGAATGACTGGCCTAGCTGGTCCCAGGGAGCTTTTATATATACACTCAGTGTTACAGAGAAAACAATACAGATGACGTGGCTTGCTTCTATAAGTCCAGACTTCAGGAGGGCCCAGTGTAAACAGGTCATAGGCCAGTTCAAACAACCCCCTCCAAGGGTGAGGGTCAACATTCCAGATGATTCTCCCACCCAGAAACCAGTTTAAGCTAGTCTATTTACAATACACAGTCAGTAACATTTTAAACATTTATTCCCTAGCATCGCTAACTAGAGTATGCAATGTGCGATCCCTTCGGTGAATGAACCGGACAACTGCGGATGAATAGGGGATTAAAATGATACTAAACATGACATGTTTCCTGTAACCTGAACCTTAAGTATCACTAAAGTGTACATATAACCTTAATATATATATCTATAAAGTAAATACCATCTGCTCATAAATCACAGTGGAATGGAACCATTATAATATGAAATATATAAATAACTAAATGTGAGAGTGCAAGTGTATGCGTGCGTATTTTAACGTGTGATCATTCCGTGCCTCGTGTTACGTGGCATACTTATCACAATCGCACGGTAAAACAATATTAACCAATATACTTTCGTTCATCCAATTATACGACTTCGACACAGGTATGGAGCAGGAGAGCAAATAAAGCCACGTCTGAGTGCTAGAAAGATCTGATTCAAAGAACAGGCACCTTACCTGTGGAACAGATGCCTTAAATATCCTGAGGGATAATTAGTCTCCCAATGAATGATAGGAGGAGGTGATAAAAGCTGGGTCTGCACATGCACAGTCCTGGAAAGCTGAGTAGCGGTGTGTCAGCGGGAGCTGCCAAGCCTCGGAGCCGGCAGGATGCTCAGGAAGCTTGGGCATTAGGTCCGCGGGTTTGACGTGTGATACACATGACTCTGTGACCCTACTGGCTAACACAGCCACACCCTCTCCTTTAAACCTTACATTCTGTTCCTCTCAAAATCTTGCTACTTCCACCTCCAGAATTTATCCAAGATACAGTTCCATTTCACCATGGAAGCCACCACAACTCTTATACACTCCCTTGAAATCTCTTGCCTTGATTAATGCAACCTCCCTCTCTCTGACCTACCCGACTCCCACCTTAAGTCTATCCTCAATGCTGCACGCTTTATTTTTCTTTCCCGCCCCTCTGTTTCTGCCATTCATCTATGCCATCCACTACATTGGCTCTCTATGGCCTACATAATTAAATTTAAACTCTCACCTACAAGCTCTTAACCAACCCCCCCCCCCCCACCTCTTCAACCTCATCTACCCACACTCCCACTACTTCACTGATTACCCCTTCCCTCTCTTGCCTCCAGGACTTCACTCAGTATGCTCTTCAGTTGTAGAACAATCTAACAATCTCCCATGCCCCGTCAGGTTATCCTCCACTCTCCAAGGCTCCAATCGTGCCATGAAGATTCAATTCTTTATTCAAGTCTATCAGCTTTCCTCCTCACTGCCTTCTCTCTGTTTTCATCCCCACTCGCCTACTCAAATCCATGCTATTTGTGTCTTTCCCTTTCCTTTAGGATGTAGGCTCTCACAAGCAGAATCCTCTTTCCTTGTGTTCTCCTTCTACTCTTGCGACATCCTCTTAATCTCTAGGTTGGCTTTCCTAACCCTGTTTTTTCGAGCTCAGGCCTACTTCATGTTGGTCATTACTTTTGCTCAAATATCTGCCTTACCATAATCTGTATTCTGCATATCTGTACCCTAATCTGCCTTACCATGTTATCTGTATATTATTTGTTTATTCTGTGTGTTTGGTCTTTTGTACTTTGTTTTTCATGTATCATATAATGTACTATGAATCATTATGATCTGTACATGTCATGTGCAGCATTGTGGACCTTTTGTGGCACCTTATAAATAAAAAATAACTAGCAGGGTCACCCGGCGTTTCGGGGGTCCGATTTGCAATGTGCAGCAGTTTTTATATATTAGCAAATTATTTGGTAAAAAGACAAAAAAATGCTATTTAGAAAATAAGATTTGTTGCTTTGTCACATTGTTGTTATGTCGTGTTTTAGTGAGGTTTCTTTCCAGCAGTCAAACAATAGTTTGCAAACAAAAAATGACATTTTCAGTATTCGGCACTCTGTCCCTTTGTTGCATTGACGCGTTGTCGCTTTGTGGTCTAATAGATTACTTTTTCAACACTAAATAAATATGTAATATTTGGCAGCTTTATATTAAGAGCTGTGGAAGATATTCACCAACAAACAAATAAAGAAACGTCTTCTTTTAGATATATAGATAATAATGTTTAATGTATTCCTCACTATCTACTCTTACGGATAAATGTATCAAGCTAGGATAATTGCAAGGGATTTCAAATCGCTGCAAGTCACTCAAGATCACAGGCAATTTTATGCACAAAGTTGCCATATGTATTAACCTGCGATTGTTACATTCCAAAATCCGATCTCTGGCAATGTGTGTCGATTTTAACACACATATCATGCTGGCCGTTTAGTCAATCTTGCCGGAGATGAAACAGAAACTCACCCGAGGTTCAACAGAAAACAAAATAATGCTGTTAGAGCTATCTGGCCATTCATAACATAACAGGTGGCACAATACAAATTTTAATTATGAGGGTAATCACGATTTCTTGCTAAGAAGGGCAAAAATTATTATTAATAATATGACGGGGGCCAAATTCTTTTATGAATAAATTAGTGGGCCAAATTTCATTAACGATTATATTTAAGGGAAAATATTGTTATTTTATTATATTATAGTGGCATACTATTTCATTACCAATGGGGCAATAATATTTTTTTTCTGATGTGGCAACACTTAATATTTCCAGATGGGGACACCGTTGAAAGGAAATACTTGTGGCACTAGAATATAATAAAATGTAAACATATTTCCTTACATAGAATCATCAATTAAATTTGGCCTACTAATTTATTCATAAAATAATTTGGCTCTTGTAAGATAATTAATAATAATTTTTATCCTTCTAAACAAATTACCCTCATAATTTAAACTTGTATTGTGTCTCTTGTTATGTTACCATTGGGCAGCAGTGGAAATCTGATATGTTTGCTGATCTCACCTATCCAGAACAGCCTGGTGATTTTCACTGCAATCTCGAGCGAGTTTACATATGTCGAATTGTATTCTTAAAATGGCAAAAAGTAGGGATGGCGATTTGTAGTGTGTCGAGTTTGGCTACATCACTTTACTGGCATTTTACTATCAACTCGCACTATCATACTCGGGTTCAAACTCGTCTGAGAAAATTGCTGAAAATGGCAAATCGAAGCTTGATACATTTTGCCCCTAATCTATATACTTTAAAGCTAACATTTGTTGAAAATTAGTATATAAATAGAAACAATTATAAATATTATTATTATGTTTTATATACATGTCAATATGGGAATTGTAGTGCAAAAAGTTTCGCCGGCTAACAGTAGCGCAACTGACATGTGTAGCACTCCTAGGCAAGCTGCACTTCTTTTACAGCAAAGTGTCCCTTGAAATTATCTTAAATCGATGTCTGCTATGGTATAATTTACCTCTTCAAACAGCAGCAAAATGGGCATCCTAAATATAAAGTAATGTGAAAATTACATTTTAAGAACATATTTTGAACATATTTCAAAGTGTGGCATTCACTTCAAATAACCTAAATGTTTCTCTTATCCCGGAAACAAAGTTGCATTCACAGTGTAAAAACTTCCCCTAGTCTAGTTGTAAACCATTCATTTACGTTATGGTTAAAATGATCAATGGAAAAGCAATGACACTAATGTTTAAAGTTTTTGTAAAGCCCCCCACCAACAAAAAATACCACAAACAAACAACTAGATCTTAGATGAAGCATAAATAGTACTATGTGGTTTTAAATTCCTATAGAGTTAATGGAAACAGTAGGTATGTTAATGTCTAGTAAAATAAAATCAAACAAAAAAAAAACAGATGGGAGGTGATTAGAAACATAAAATTATTTCCAGGCGTAAAGATCCAATTGAAGATCACTTACTTGACCATGTGACACCATCATTTTGTCACAAGATCCAAGCCTTGATACAAATTTTATTGTCATATATTCCAGGGGCGTGATGTGGTGGGTGACGCATATAAACACGTGATTGACGTAAGCTGTTCCTGCTAAAATTAGTTTTCAGGAGGTTGAGATAGCACAGATCCATTCACTATAAGATGAGCAGGTTTATTTTAGGAAACAGTTTGTGATCTGGCCAAACCAAATATAGTTGTAGACAAGTATTTTTAGAAGAGAATTTTACACATATCCACAACAAGCTGTCCTATTCTTATGCCATTCTTCCTGTTTTGTTTTATACAATATTCTACAGGATATACGTGTGTTATTATGTAACTATTGTAGTTTACAACTATTGTAGTTATGTTTTTATTTATCTCCTGACAACATATTAGAGACAATGTATAAATATTAATTTCTGTATAATCTTGTTTTAATGAGTGCATTTTTGTGAAGGAAAAGCCATTTAAATATTATTATGGTCGTTTTTGTGTATAGTGACGTGTATTGTGAAATACATATTTGAACAAAACACCCTATTTCAGTCTGTTTTTAGCTCATTATTTTGGGAATTTTTGTTTACATAATTATCCTTTTAAAGTTATTTTATATTTTATTTTAATGTTGTAACAGTGTTATGAAACAGTTTGCTTTGAAGGATGTGTGTACCATAGTTGAAAAAATGTTAAAATCACTTCCAGGGACCTGTTGCTGCTTTGCAGGTGCATATCTATACTTCACAAAGTGGAATATGATGCATTACAATCCCCATTATGATATGTTTATTGAATTTGGTCGAAATGTAATGATTTTGCATTTTGGAATTTTCAGTGTAATATCTATTACTTTATAAAGCCTGGAGAATAAAAAATAGGTAGTGCTAATGGTATTCAAAGTACTGAATATGATGACTTCTACCATGAAATTTGTTACAACTGAAAATTAGGGATATTTTCAGGGACACACCTTTACAATCCTATGAATGTCCTTGTAAATTAGGGTCAGTTTGCAGCTCTGATATTCATGTTGCTATACAGTTCCAGTTTTAGTTACTTGTTCCGTTAAGACATAGTAGTTATTCTGACATAAAGGTTTACCAGCTACAAGAATAAAAGGAGAGCTATATTGATAATAAGAATTGTAGAATTGTTATGTATATATATTCTCGCAAGATCAGGTTAGGGGTGCCATTTTCTGGGGTACAAGGCTGTACTTCCGATGCATCAGCCAAACAGTATCACACCAGTTCAGTGCTTCGGTTCAAGTAGTCACAGCTAGTTTTATATAGCAGTGACAAAAATAAGCAAAGCATAAGAAAGTCCTACCCTGTCCTGCTCCAAATAATGCAAATAGGAATACCCTCTATAAAGTGGAGGGACCTAATGTCCCACACACAAAAACAATAGCAGAACATACTGGTAACAAATTGCAGTGTCTCTCAGCAACCATCTGACCTGATCCCCAGCAGATGAGAGACTGAGAGCAAAGCCTTTTACCAACACCACATTGGTGCAGCTCCTGATTACCAGCAGAGTGACTGGTAGGCTGGAATACCCAACATGGGCCTTATGAATGGAGCCCATCCTTCTCTCTCCATTCATAACCAGAACAATCTTCGGGAACCTCTTTCCCAAACACAATCTCCCTGGGGTTTTAAAACACATAAGACATAAGAAACCAGAGAAATATATAACTGCCCTCAACATTTTCCCCAGTGCTTCTGTGACAATATATGTAAAGGCTGCTGAGTGATTTACACACAGGTATAGCAGTGCAACTAGGTTAAGATATACAGGTGTAAGACATGTGTGACAAAGTAAAAGTATAAAGTGTGATTTAAGTTACATGCTTTGAAAGTCATTTCCACAGGCTGACAGGGTGTGTCTGTGGTGAAGAGTGATTGCAGAGCATCTGCAGGGAACTCCTTTGTCCTTTGTAAAGGCAAGGTAGAAGTGCCACCTGCTCATCAAGCTAAGGTTGTGGGAGGAGTATCAACAATATAAACCTGTGTTGTGTACTTACACTTTGCCACTGATGCCAAACAGTGGCCAGTGTCAAGACAGTGGGATTATGTCTAGCCAGGGATAGGTTGCCTGGTGTCATCCTGATAGAAATGTATGCTGTTTATTGTGATGGAATAATAAAAGTATCATTTATTTCATGCAAGTTGTCCATGTGTGCATCACCAGAAGGGTGCCCTTGTCACAAGATATATATATATACATATATATTGTAACAAAAGGAGGCATTTAGCTGGCAATATGCAGAGAAAGCAGGGAAGTAGAGTAAAACATTGGCACAGTTATGTACCTAGGTGGAGATTAAACCAGGTAAAAACATATGTGTAGTAAAAGTTGGTTTACTTACAAGATTTAAAAAGCTGCTTCCTCTCAGCAAACAGACAGGGTGTATCTGAAAGTATAAACAGAGCCAGGGATGGGCATGTCCTTTTTAAAGAGAAGGTGGGTGTGTCACCTGTCCATCAAGCTAGGCCTGTGGGAGGAGTGTCAGGTATAAAACCCTGCTTGTTTTATTGTTCAGGGAGATCAACGCTGGGATAGCTGGCTGATCTTGACAGAGAGCTGGACTATGTATAGTAAGCGTTTAGGGTCTCCATAATTGCTGTGCAAGTATACGGTGTCAAACAATTATTACCATCCTGACAATAAAGAACCATAAAAAGGAAGAAGTTGTATGCGTGTGCTTCACCAGTAGCGGGCTCTTGCCACAAGTGGTGTCAGGAGTGGGATGCTCCGGGAAGCAAGTTTCCGCTACCCAACCCGCGCAGACGTCAACATGGAGGAAGTACTGAGAACCTTCGTGAATGTGGCCACTGCGCAGCAACAGCAGCAAGCTCAGATGCTACAAGTCACCGAGGCACAGGTGGAAAACACAAGACTCTTAAGAGAAGAGTTAAGCCAGGTGAGACATGACAGAAATGAACCACCTGGTCCTGTTCTCCTGAAAATGTCGCCAGGTGATGACATAGAAGCATATCTGGTGTCCTTTGAGAGACTTGCAAAATTGGCAAAATGGCCTCCTAAAGATTGGGCTGAGAGACTGGCGCCATATCTGACTGGTGAAGCTCAGCGAGTTTATATGGATCTAGATGAGGAACGGGCCTCTGATTATTCGTGCCTAAAGTCTGAGATATTGGGTCGCATTGGAGTTTCGGGCCAGGCCGAGCCCAGCGCTATCACCAATGGCGCTATGATAATGAAAAACCGGTCAGAGCGCAAGTGGCTGAGCTTTCTAAAATTTTAAAGAAATGGCTGCAGCCTGAGGAGAATTCGCCTTCTCGGATTATTGAAGTTCTGGCAATAGATCACTGCATCCGGGGGCTGAACTGCGATTTGCAAAGGTGGGTTCTACAATCAGACCCACAAACTTATGAAGAGTTTGCCACCGTGGTAGAAAGGTTTTGTGCGCTACAGCAAATGGCTAAAGAACCTGCATTTGTGCCAAAGCCACTGCCACGCCAAAAGCCAGGTTTGACAATCCTTGCCACAGGGCCCAATGGCAAAACTGCCACGGACAGAGGGCCAGGTGCAAAGCTGTCTAATCTGAAGTGTTTTAAATGTGGTGAGCCAGGCCACTTTAAGGCAGAGTGGCCTAAACTACAGGAATCCATGGACTGTTCTGTGGCACATATTGGGCCTGCATTTCCAAGCTGTTTTACCATGAGTCCCATATCAGGAAGTCCTTGTTTGTTCCCGGTGACTGTGCTAATCAACCAAAACCTTGTTCTGGCCTTGGTTGACTCAGGGAGTGAACTCTCATTGGTTTCTAGCTCTGCCTTACCCGAAACCATAACTTCTCGGTCGCTCAAAGTGAAGGTTCTTTGCGTACATGGCACCACAGAGGAGTATGAAAGAACAATACTACCAGTCCCACTCAAAGACAAAACTGTTATGGTGGTAGTTGCCATAGCACCTAAACTCCCATATCCACTCATTTTGGGGCGAGACTTCCCACTGTTAAATGATGTCCTCGGTGAGCGGATCCGACCGGACATGCCGGCAACTGATGCAACGGTCGGAAGCCTGGTCTTAAAGGAACCGCCTAAGAATCCACAGCCTCTGGACATCGATCTTTTGGAACCGCCAAACCGGAATGCCATCCTGGGAGTCACAGCAGGAGTTGCACAAAAGCATCCACCTGTGGGGAAACATGGACAGTCCAAACTAGCATTGGTCGGTGAAGTCGCAGATGAGCCCACCCCGCCTGTCAGTGAGGATACGGACTGGTCCGCAATACCAAATTTGTTTCCTCTGCAGGACTTTGCTCGAGACCAACTTAATGATGCCACATTGGAACATGCCTTTAAAAGTGTGACTGAGGTAAATGGGGTAAGCGAAAGCCGCCCAGGCTGCAGAAGGCGCTACGGATATCTAGCGGCGCCCTATAAATAAAAATTAATAATAATAATAATAATAATTTCCCTGCGAAACATAAAGTCCAGCACCATAGCTAAAGAACTTGTATTGATGTTTACACTCTTGGGAATACCCAAAGAAATTCTCACAGACCAGGGTACTCCATTCATGTCTAAACTGATGAAGGACATGTGCCAGTTGCTAGGGGTTACGGCGCTTCACACCTCTGTATACCATCCACAAACAGATGGCTTGGTGGAACGCTTTAACCGCACATTAAAGCACATGCTCAGGAAAGCAGTGGCTCAAGAGAAAAAAGATTGGGACACTCTTATTCCTTATTATTATTGATGTTTGTAACCTTGCGAGCAGGGCCTTCTCACCTCTTTGTCTGTTTTACCCAGTTTGTTTATTAGTTTATTACATTTGTCCCCAATTGTAAAGCGCTACGGAATATGTTGGCGCTATATAAATAACTGATGATGATGATGATGATGTTTGCCATCCGTGAGGTACCTCAAGCTTCAACAGGGTTTAGTCCCTTTGAGTTATTGTTTGGGAGACAGCCCAGGGGTATCTTAGATATGTTAAAAGAAGGCTGGGAGCAGCAAGGTCCCAGGGAGCCAAATCTGGTACAATTTGTGTCCCAAATGTATGAGAGGCTAGGAAAGATAGGGCTCATTGTGCAGCAACATGTAAGAGAGGCTCAGGAACGACAGAAGAAAAGTTATGACAAAAGTGCTGTTGTTAGATCTTTCAAGCCTGGGGACAAGGTCCTAGTCCTGGTTCCTACCCAGGAAAGCAAACTTTTTGCCCATTGGCAGGGTCCATATGAAGTTCTAGAGGCTGTCGGTCCTGTCAATTACAGAGTCCGCCAGTTAGGTAGGAGAAGGGAGGAGCAAATATATCATGTGAACCGCCTTAAACCCTGGCATGATGAGGAAACCTCTCCTCAGGTAGTGAGTACTGCCATTGAAAAGTCTGAAGTGCCCATAGAGCCAGCCTTGTCCATTCAGCAGAGACAACAGACTGAAGAAATGATTCGCCGGAACAGGGATGTCTTCTCTTCCATTCCTGGGCGCACTACCTTAATCGAACACGACATTGTCACTGCGCCAGGAGTCATTGTAAAGCAGAAGCCGTATCGTATTCCAGAAGCCAGACGGGTGGACGTGAGAAAGGAGGTCGAGAAGATGCTCCAGTTAGATGTAATTGAAGAGTCCACGAGTGAATGGAATAGTCCCATTGTGCTTGTCCCGAAACCCAATGGGACAATTAGGTTCTGCAATGACTTTAGGCGCCTAAACAGTATGTCGCAGTTTGATGCCTATCCGATGCCATGTGTGGATGAACTAGTGGAAAATCTTGCTGGTAGCAATTATTTGACAACCCTTGATCTAACAAAGGGTTATTGGCAAGTTCCCCTGACTTCCACGGCCAAGCCAAAGACTGCATTTTCCACCCCTGATGGTCTCTATCAATATAAAGTCCTACCCTTTGGGTTGCATGGGGCACCTGCCACCTTCCAAAGGGCCATGAATAAATTGCTACGACCTCACACAGCTTATGCAGCCGCTTACTTGGACGACATAGTGATTTATACCCCAGACTGGGGATCACATTTAGCCAAAGTTGAGGCGGTCTTAGCTTCATTAAGGTCAGCAGGATTAACAGCTAACCCAGAGAAATGTGCCATAGCCATGAGAGAAGCCAAATATTTGGGGTACATCGTTGGTCGAGGGCATGTTGTTAGGAACCCCAACAGCCAGCACCACAAAACCCGGAGTCTGCTCTGAAGCCTGGTGTTCGCTGGAGCCCCTAGTGGTGGGGACAGACTTGGTTGCAGACTACAGAGGGTCGTGGAAAACGAAGTGAGGTCCAGAAAAGGGTCAAATAGGTCATAGGCAACTTAGCAGAGTCAGTATCCAGGCCAAAGATCAGGGGTCACAGGCGAGCAAACGAGGTCAAAATCCAAGCAAGAGGTCAAAAGGTCACAGGCAAAAAACGTAGTCAATTCCAGGCAAAAGGTCAGCAACAAAATCAGATCAGAGGATATCCAGAGAACGAGCAGGGTAGTATACTGGGAAGCAGGGACTATAACTGGCAGGGAGGGCTTGCCCCTTCCTGCCTTAAATACTAGTGTGGACCAATAAGAAACCCTCCCTGGGAGGACAGGAGAACAGGGCCCAGCTGGGCAATAATTACTATATTCTTTTGCGCACGCGCCCGACTGACCTAGGTGCCGGGACGCGGCGCTACAGCCAAAGAGCGTCTCGACCGGGACATAGCGGAAGTGACGTCCCGGTCGTCATGACGACGGCCGGGACGAGAGGGCACCAGAGGAAGCGAGTCGCGGCGGTGCCTGAAGCCGCCGCGGCTCGTTACACATGTAAAACCCCAGCTAGACAAAGTGGAGGCAGTCAAAAATTGGGCAAGACCAGAAAAAAAGTCGCAGTTAAGAACCTTTCTAGGCTTAGTAGGTTACTACAGGCGGTTTGTAAGCCACTTCGCCACTAGAGCTGCTCCGCTTACGGACATGTTAAAAAAAAGTTGTCCAGGTAGATTAACCTGCAGAAACCGTCTGGTCTGATCTTCGGTTAGCTCTTTGTTCCTCTCCAGTTCTACAAGCACCGGATTTTACCCGGAGGTTCTTCCTCCAAACTGATGCTTCTGGTGTTGTTTTAGGTGCAGTCTTGTCACAGGAGAAGAATGGAGTAGAAAATCCTGTCCTGTACCTAAGTCATAAGTTGCTTCCAAGGGAACAAAAATATGCCACTGTGGAGAAAGAATGTCTCGCCATAAAATGGGCTACAGAAGCTCTGTGCTATTATCTTCTAGGCAGAGAGTTCACCCTAATAACAGACCATGCACCATTAAGATGGATGCAGAACAACCGGGAGGTAAATGCCAAGGTAACCCACTGGTTCTTGGCACTACAACCTTTCAAGTTCTTAGTAGAACATAGACCTGGGATTCTACATAAAAATGCTGATGCGTTGTCACGGAAATATGCGCACCTCGCGAAGTCCACGTCCCCCTACATGGAGATGCTAGGGGGACGCTAGGGGGAGGTATATGTAACAAAAGGAGGCATTTAGCTGGCAATATGCAGAGAAAGCAGGGAAGAAGAGTAAAACATTGGCAAACTTATGTACGTAGGTGGAGATTAAACCAGGTGAAAACATATGTGTAGTAAAAGTTGGTTTACTTACAAGATTTAAAAAGCTGCTTCCTCTCAGCAAACAGACAGGGTGTATCTGAAAGTCTAAACAGAGCCAGGAATGGGCGTGTCCTTTTTAAAGAGAAGGTGGGTGTGTCACCTGTCCATCAAGCTAGGCCTGTGGG
This sequence comes from Mixophyes fleayi, assembly GCF_038048845.1. NCBI lineage: Eukaryota > Metazoa > Chordata > Amphibia > Anura > Limnodynastidae > Mixophyes > Mixophyes fleayi. Next base: position 112,232,151 of record NC_134406.1, on the reverse strand, counting down.
AGGAGTGTCAAGTATTTGCATGTCTTCAAAAATAATAAGCCCTGAGTTTTGGCTTTGTAAAACTATTGCATTCCTCGCAAGGTTACAATCAGTTTATAAGTGCAAGGGTTAGTTCCTTAAACCATGCACTTAATACTCTAAGAAATTAAATAATCCCACCACTGCCACCAATTTGTCACGAACATGCTCCCAGCTTGTGTAACTTTTTGCTGTTTGCTGTATGAGGTTACACACGAATCCAGCCCGCAGTCTCTACCTATCACACAGGTTTTAGACCTACTGAATCGCCCCCACACTGCACTCTCACCCCCCCCCCACACACTGCAGGTTTGCCAAAATCTATTAAATACAGACCCCAATATACTGTCCCACACTGGCACACAAAGCTTCTGGTTACCCACAGGCTAGCAAGGCCCACACCAGCAAACAAAGGGTTAGCTCTTCACACCTCCAGACTGTTACACAGATGAAAATGCAAGCACACACTAGGCTTGTTAGTCAAATGTATCAACAAATCAACCAACGGCATTCAAAGGGTTAACTTGGTCAAGCTATATTCTTCTTAACAGGCTAATGGATTCTTTAGAGTATCAAGGATACCATTACTAAATTTATAGATTTAATATACAAAGGTACAGGGCATTCAAATGTAAAAAAAACGAATTAATAAACAATTGACATAACATACACAAGCAAAGCAGTTTAAAATAAAAGGTGTTGCATTCAGAGTATAACTTACATGAGTTGTATAATCTGTGCCATGGGAAATTGGCTAGGAAGATGGACAGCTTATCAATGCGGATTGATTTTCACAAAAGACTAACAATTTCTTTTAACTGGTCTCAGCTTTTTAAAGACACCTTTACACATTTCCCCACCTCCCTTGGGGGCTTGTGGTATGTGACCTAACTCTTCTGTGGAGAATCAAACAGACTAAATTTTATTATTAATAAATCCCCTATGAATTTTTCCATCTTTTGATACCAAACAGGCCTAGATACTGTGTATTATTAGAGCTTATACCTATTTTCTCAACTTCTCTATGTGGTAGAATTCTTAAATTGACATATGTGCTGCCTTTCATCATGCTATTGAGAAATTTATGGTTGATCAGAACTTTTATTGATTTTAAATGGCATATTTTAAAACTGAATTATTCTTGCCTATATACTATAGCCAAGTCAGCACATGATCTCTTTGAGCCAGACACCATGCTGGTTCCCAAAAGTCTATTCAGCTGTTAAAACTCCATCCCAAGCAAGAATGTATCTAACTGCAGGAGTCTTTGAAGCTGCTTCAGGTGACACTGCTATCTTCTATCACTGGGATGTGCAGAGCCACTGAATACACACATACACAGACTCTCTGGCTTCACATTTTACACTTTAGTAGCTCAACTTATCAATGGATTAATTTGATATACCATATTTACACTGCAGTCATGATTTAGGCCTTATTCCCCACAATAATGTGATGGATTAACCCTTATAAATAACTGTAAGTTCTCTCTGTTCATGACACAACTGATAAAGGAAGCGGAATGGTGGTGGATCCAGAGAAATTAACACTGAAATAATGATTAGCTAGGGAGGATGAGAACCAGGATAGGACAGTGTCTTGAAGATCTAGGGATTGTAGCGTTTGTATGAGCAGAGAGTGGTCAACAGTGTCAAATGCAGCAGAGATCCAGGAGAATTAGAAGAGAGCAATGGCTTTAGTTTTAGCTATGATCAAATCATTGGCAACCTTGGTGAGGACAGTCTCTGTGAATTGTTGAGAGCAAAAGCCTGACTAAAGAGGATCCAATAGATTGTTTGCAGAAAGAAAGCGTGTGATCAGTATAGATACATACAATAGACAATGTTTTTTTTATATATTTATACTTAGATTCAAGTTTAATTTTTTTATTAATTTTCTTAAGTTTTTAGCACCATGTACTTTGTTCATTGTTAAAAACCTAAAAAAAGAGCATTTCTCATGTATGTTTCTATTAATGCACTTTATAAATCCCCTACGCTAGCTCGATTTATTTCTAAAATACTGTAGACCTTTGAAATGGAGACATGCCTGTCGAAGTCAGCAAATTGGATAAAGTCATTTCAATTAAAATCGAGCAAACTTGGTTGTCTTTGTCTGAAAAGATGCATACGGTACGCTACGACGTACAAGGGTACGCTACGGCGTAAAAGGGCGCAGCAGTTCAGCTCTTCTCCGTCTGTCATTCCTTCCCCGACACTGAATTGCTGCGCAAGCGCAACAGCTCAGCACTTCTCCGGCTGTCATTTATTAAAAATGACAGCCGGAGAAGAGCTGAACTGCTGCGCAGTTCTTCCCAAGCACCTTTGCGGACCAGATCACTGCTAGAAGAGGTAAGTATAAAATTATTTAATTTTTTATTAATTTATTAGTGTCCTAAAAAAAAATGTATGCAATTCTGAGGCCATAAGAGTCAATGGGGCATAAAAGATATTGGGGACATTACTGTGGCATAAAATGTATTGGGGGCAACTGTGGCATACTATGTATTTCTGGGGCAACTGTGGCATATTATGTGTTTCTGGGGCAACTGTGACATATTATGTGTTTCTGGGGCAACTGTGGCATATTATGTGTTTCTGGGGCAACTGTGGCAAACTATGTGTTTCTGGGGGCAACTGTGGCATACTATGTGTTTTTGGGGGCAACTGTGGCATACTATGTGTTTCTGGGGGCAACTGTGGCATATTATGTGTTTCTGGGGCAACTGTGGCAAACTATGTGTTTCTGGGGGCAACTGTGGCATACTATGTGTTTCTGGGGGCAACTGTGGCATACTATGTGTTTCTGGGGCAACTGTGGCATATTATGTGTTTCTGGGGGCAACTGTGGCATATTATGTGTTTCTGGGGCAACTGTGGCATATTATGTGTTTCTGGGGGCAACTGTGGCATACTATGTATTTATGGGGGCAACTGTGGCAAAGTATGAATTGGGGGCACAACTATGTGGCATACGATGATTTGGGGGCACAATTATGAGGTATGATGTGAACTTGGTCACTACTGTGCGGCATAACATATTTTTTTGCTGGTCCCTTACTGTTAATATGATATTAGCCTCATAAAATGAGAAATAATTATATATATATATAGCCGCCGAGAGGGGAGGGGCGGCTACAAATTGCCTGGGCCTGCTTGGTGCCCCGAGCCCCCTCTGGAGACCTAATTTTGAAAAAAAAAATAATATTTTAAAAGTACTTTTTTTAAAAAAAAAATATTCAGTGCAGGGGGATCAGTAGTGGCTAAATCCCCTTCAGCTCAGGTACCTTCAGACACCAGGTCATGTGACTGCAGTGGTCACATGGTACTCGGTGGGCTGCTGGATATCTTCCCATGCTGTGCAGTGGAGAATAAGGTAAGAAGAAGGTGTGATGGAGAGGGGCATTTGTGACGAAAGGTGATGGAGAGGGGCATGTGTCACTAAAGGTGCTGGGCAGAGGGGGGGGGCAAGTGTGATTAAAGCATGTGGGCAGAGGGGACATATGTGAGCAAAGCTGCTGAGCAAGGGGGCAAGTGTGAGTAATGCATTTTTCTGTAAGAGGGTGGCCTGGTGCTTTTCACCTGCTAGACATGCCCCCAATGATGTACTGCCACACCCCCAATTGTACGACCAGTCGCATGGGGAAAAAAATGTCGGTGGCGGCACAACATTTTTTTTAACTATGCTTAACTATAAGGGAGGACCCATGGAGTTGCTGTACTGGGGCCATGAATTTCTCTAGGCAGCTCTGTATGTGTGTGTATATATATATATATATATATATATATATATATATATATATGTACACATACACACACACACACACACCTGGCACACCTGGGCTTGACTAGATTTTAGCCGGCACTCCGATAGAAAAAGGATGCCAACCCCTGGTCTAGGGCACGCTAACTAGAACCTAGGGACAAAAGAGAAAACTGTTTCTTTTTACTGTCATTGTGCGTTTTAACTGTATTGCATTGCTTAGCATATGTGTATTTCCTGCTGTGCGAACGCGCATTTCCGGTAGATTTTCCACGTGGTTAAACAATCGATTTGATAGTTATACATGCATAGTATAAATCACTTGTGAAAGTCTCTGAAACATTATTATTATTGTTGGGAACATTGTTGATTTTCTGCGCAGAAAACTAAGGTGTATGTGTTTGTATGATTTTGAAGTGAAAGTTGATTTACTGTCAAAAAGACAGGGATATCGGTTGCCGTTTGACGAGGCGGGCTGGACAAACGAGGTAGTATACAAGGCAGGTATACTGGCAGCAAAAGCCCTGTTTGAAAAGAGAACAGTTAAAAAGCTTTTGAAAACTTTCTCCCCAAGAGTAATCGCAAAGTTTAGCGATAGTTAGTATTGCTAAGCGGTGCGATCGGACCGCATGGTTTTGCAACCGTGCTTGTGAGTTGGGTTGAACGCCTGGAGGAACTACGCTGGTACAAACGGGTAAAAACTCCGGTACTACCAGTTCAGTAATACTCAACAGATTTTGTGGAGACCCAGGATATCGAGGAGCTGATATTTCCGTTGTCCATGGTGATATTTCTGTGTTAGGAGGTGTGTGGGCGTAGCCTGTGAAACCGTCCACGGATAAAAAAAAATCCCTAGTAGGTTCTGTTTGAAAGGAGAACAGGTAAAAAGTCTTTTTGCGTAGCATTGAGAAATAGGTTGTTTTCACAATGGGTACGAAGCAAACGCTAGAGATGGTTGATGTTGTGTTGCCTAAGGAAGGACCGCTGGGGTCAGTGAGGTACCTTATGTTTAAGAAATATGGTGCATACGCTATGGCGTATTGCGACACGTGGGTCAAGATGACCAAGGAGTGTGTTAGGCCTTTCCCAACAATAGGAAGTTTTAAATCAGAGGTACTAAATAATGTAAAAGATAAAGTGTGGTTGATTAAGTCAACAAAAGTGAGAAATAGACATTATGACTGTTTAAAATTGTGGCAAATGGAAGGTAACACGTGGCAGAGCAGCGAATGCACAGCGGAAGTAGACGTTGTGAAAAGCGCGCGCACGGCAGAAGTAGCCGTTGAGAAGCGTGGCGAACTCAGCGCAAGCACGCCCCGCCACCTTATGTGGCGGGAGGGGTAAGTACAGCCGTTATTAAAACTGAAAAAAGAGAAATTGCTAAGTTATATCCTGTTTTAAGTCAGTTTAAAACAAGTGTATCAGAAGATGAAGATGAACCCACTGTGATTTCGGCCATTGCTCATGCTGTTAATATGCTAGAGGTTCAGCGTAAGTATGGGAAAGGAGCAATGGCTGAGATAGGTGAGAGTAGCGTGATCACTAGGAGTGATAGAATTCTCAATCTTGAAACAGCAAATCCTGTAGTGACTTCTGAAACCAGTGAACCAGTGGGTGCGTACCCAGTCCGCACAATATCAGTTCCCAATGGGAAGGCGGATAAGGATGGTGTAGTCCCTTTAAAGAATGTTACAATGCATTGTCCCTCGACTAGATCAGAATTACGTTCCATTATGACTGAATTCCCAGATCCTAGAAAGGAGTTGGCTAAATGTCAGAAATTTGTTAAAGACTTAGGAAATGCACACAAACCAACCAATAAGGATTGGCGTGTAATGTTGAGGGCGTGTCTTCCTCCCAATACTGACATACAAAAATTTATTAAAGATTGTTTGTTGGACGAAGATGACACCTTGACTGATGAGATTAAACAAGAGAATATAGAACAAATTGTCAAACATTTAGCCATCTATTTTCCAGTAGTGGTAAATTAGAGTAAGATTTTCACCATTAAGCAAAAGGATAGTGAAACAGCAGCGGACTATTTTTCTAGGGCTCTAGCATCAATGACACACTTTACCGGAGTAACTAACATAAGAGAGGATCCACATCACAGGAAAGTAGCTGTAGGGGTGTTAATGGATGGTCTTAGGGAAAATTTAAAAACCAGAGTACAAACCTCATTACCTAATTGGAGAGGTATCACAGTAGACTCTCTTAGGGAGTCTGCTGTGGAACATGACAAAAATATCTTTAGAAAGAAAGAAGAGAAAGGTGATAGGTTGATGACGGTGAGTATTCAGGCTTTAGAGGGAATACGCACACAACCACAAACATACCAAGCATACAACACAAGTAAAAAGGTATTGGTATGTTTTCGCTGTCATAAAGAGGGACACATAAGGAGATTCTGTCCAGAAGCAAGGAAAGAAACATCAAGGGGGGAATCATATAGGTATCCTCCACGGAGAAACACACATAGGCAAGAGAACACACAGCTACCTGCGCATGTTATAGCAGCAAATATTGCGTGGGAAAATGATAGTCAGCGCTAGGGGTCAGGTCATACCTGTAGTCTACAGCCAGTGAGGTTAACTGAGGGCCAGAGAGAAGAACCAACAATGATAGTTGACATAGCTGGTAGGAAACAAACTTTTCTTGTAGATACAGGGGCGGCCAGATCTGTGATAACCTCTCCTTTTAATCTACAGGTGACCAGTGAGACTATTCCAGCTATCGGGGTAACGGGAAGAGTGTTACATTATCCTATAACTAAACCCACAGAAGTTACTATCGGGCCCCTGCATACTAAACATTCGTTTCTTTTGGCTGCAGCGGCTCCTACTAACTTGCTGGGCAGAGACTTGTTATGTAAAATGGGATGTGTCATATACTGTGCGTCAGATGGTGTGTTCTTAGATATACCAGAGAGAGTCGCACATGAGGTACAGGATATATTGGACACCCCTCAAAGGTTAATGTTACACTCTACTGTTATAGAACACAGTCCATCTCAAGTAAAGGGGATGTTGCTGGAAATACCGGGTTCACTATGGACCAGACTGCCCCAGGGGTTCATTGACAGCCCCAGTATTTTCTCCCAGGCCTTACATGACTGTTTGCAATTCTTTCAACCCCGCAATGGGTCTGTTCTAATTCAATATGTGGACGATTTGTTGCTGTGCTCTGATTCTTTTATGTCATGTTTACATGATACTAAATTGTTGTTGCTTCATCTCTCACAAACAGGGCACAAGGTGGCAAAGGATAAATTACAGCCATGTCAAACTAAGGTTAAATACTTAGGACACTGCCTCACCAAGGGGCTAAGACACTTGACAACCGACAGAATTGAGGCCATACAACACATGACTCTGCCGCAGAGCCAGAAGCAGATTCGTACTTTCCTGGGGATGTGTGGATACTGTAGATCCTGGATCCCAGGTTTTTCTATTCTTGCATTACTATTGCAGGAGCTAGTCTCTTCCTCAAAACCAGAACGTGTCGTACACACAGAAGAGTCAGAGCAAGCGTTCTTTAATCTTAAAGATAGTCTGACTAAAGCACCTGAATTGGGAATACCTGATTACGAAAAGCCTTTTGAGCTATACTGTACGGAAGCTGATGGTTGTGCAGCAGGTGTCCTCACACAGAAACATGGTGACGCTAGCAGACCGGTAGCATACTACAGTGCACAACTGGACACTATGGCAAGATCACTCCCAACATGTCTCAGAAGTGTAGCAACAACTGCTCTTCTGGTAAGTAAGAGTGAGGACATAGTATTAGGACATAATTCAACTGTCTATACACCCCATGCTGCATCAGCTCTGTTAAATTCAGCCCAAACCAGACATGTTTCTTCAGCTAGATTCACAAAGTGGGAACTAGCCCTGATGGCACCCTCAAACATCACCATCAAACGATGTAGCACCTTAAATCCAGCTACATACCTTCCATATGTGTCTCTAGAGACACAAAGGGTGGGAGGTGAGGAGACCATGGTTGATGATGAGTTAGGCAAGAATACTGACACGCATGACTGTATGGAACACCTGAATCAGATCTTTACTGCAAGGCCCGAGATACGTGACACCCCCTTAGAAAATGTAGATTTTACGTTTTATACAGACGGGAGTTGTCATAGACAGAGAGAGACGGGAGAGCTATGTACTGGTTACGCTGTTGTAGAAGATCAGGATGTGGTAGAAGCTGAACCCCTTGGTCCACCTCACTCAGCCCAGGTGGCGGAACTAGTAGCATTAAGGAGAGCATGTGAGTTGGCAGAGGGTAAATCAGCCAATATATATACTGACTCTAGGTACGCCTTCGGGGTAGTGCACGATTTTGGGGCCCTTTGGCGTCTTAGAAACTTTACAATAGCAGCAGGTATGCCAGTGGCACACTCACAACACATAAAAGGACTTCTGACAGCGATACAGTTACCCAGAACATTAGCCGTCATAAAGTGCAAAGCCCATACCTTTGAAGAAGACCCAGTGTCATTGGGCAACAACAGGGCATACAAAGCTGCTAAATGGGCAGCAGGGCAGCCTATGACGGTATCGATCGAGACTATGATGGTTTTTCAGACATTAGACATGCAGAAATTAATTGAAATGCAAGATTTGTGTTCCCTGCAGGAAAAGGCGGTCTGGAAGGCGAAGGGATGTGGTCAAGAGTCCTCAGGACTCTGGAGGGATGGACAAGGTAAGCCTGTAGCTCCCCGAACGTTCTATCCAAGCCTGGCTGAAGCAGCACACGGCCTGACTCACCTGGGTAAGAAGGCAATGTCTTGTCTTACATGTTTGAGGAAAAATGTCGGGAAAACTATTCCAACTGAGCCATCCCACATCCCTCCTACAGACGGACCTTTTCAGGTAATACAAATTGACTATATCCAATTACCACTGTGCAGGAATCTAAAGTATGTGTTAGTGTGTATTGATGTGTTTTCCGGTTGGGTAGAAGCATATCCGGCAGCCACTAATACTGCTGTGTTCACTGCAAAGAATATTGTACAAGATTTTGTATGTAGATTCGGTATCCCTAGAATCATTGAGAGTGATAGGGGTACCCACTTTACTGGTGATATCTTCCAAAATATGTGTAAACTCATGGGAATCGGTAGCAGACTTCACACCTCTTACCGACCACAAGCCAGTGGTAAGGTGGAGAGAGTAAATGGTACTATAAAGAACAAGCTTGGTAAGGTAATGGCTGAAACTGGGTTGGCATGGCCTGAGGCTTTGCCATTGGTCCTCCATAGCATTTGGACCACTCCTAGACCTCCTCTTAATCTGTCCCCCTTTGAGATACTGATCGGACGACAACCTCATTTGATCGTGAGTCCACAAGACGACTTGAAGTGTAATAATGAAGTGACTGTACAATATCTTATAAGAATGAGTAGACAGCTAAAGCAACAACAACAAAAACTAAAAATGCTGTCACCTGGTATGCCAGAAACGAACTGTCATGATGTTGAACCTGGAGACTATGTTATGATCCGCAATTTCTTACGTTCAGGTTGTTTAACAGACCGTTGGGAAGGCCCCTACCAAGTGCTGCTGACCAGTACTACATCGCTGAAAGTTGCAGAGAGAGACACTTGGGTCCATTCAACCCACTACAGGAGAGTCCGTAACCCGGAGAAAGTGCAAGATAAAACTGAGACCGACGACATAGATTTGTCACTTGTGAGTCTGTTCAGGGAGACCTAAAGCCTGCAGTCGAGACACCTGAACCAGAAACGTTGCCCCAGAACTATCTTTCCAGAGATGGAGTGGCGGTTTTTGTTTTTCTTTTCTTCCAGGATTTTCCTTGTTTCTACTTTTTCTAGGACATTTTATTTTTGTGAAGGAGGATGGAGGAGGGTTCTGGTAGTGATGCGGATGAGATGGAGGCAGAGGAAAAGTTATTAGAATACTCAGAGCAGCCCATTATCAATCTTGGTCCGGGGTTATGAAAAGGTCTGCTAGCTCAGGAACTCGGAGGCAGTGTGAGGGGCTATTGTCTGATGAGTATTGTATCTGCAAGTTCTGCGACTCCCTCGTTGAAGAGAGATGCATCCAGCGATGTCAGTCCATCGGTAATCTGAATGTGTGCGGGCATCCTTTGGAGGATTATCACTCCCTGGTGGGTAAGGTGCTAAACCAAACCGAGTGCTGGGTGTGCTCTCATGTGCCACAGGGGCAGCATAACATAGGACTAGTGCCATTCCCTCTAAACATATCCGAAGTACTCAAATTGAGGGGTGGGAGGCCCATAGACGGGAGGTACAATAACACTATGTCCCCTAGTCTGATGCTTCGACAATACTCCGTAGACAGATCTTTGCTGTGTCTAAATATCTCTCATGCAAAACGTCTGGAGAATTGGGAAGCTGACCCATCAGATCAGACAATGGCTCGCCACACTCATTTTAGAGGGAGACTCACAAGGTCACCAATAGGCAGGAATGTCGATGGAAGTCACAAATTAGGGCGTATAACCAAACATAAGAAGGTATCCATTGGAAAAGTCTCTATAGATAATTGTAAGAATGTCATCCATGCGGACACGTGTCTCAAGCAAATGAAGACACTGGGCATGAGTAGTTTTATCAAAACTCTGTGTGATATAATTAATGGGCATACTGTTCCATATGTTCTCCCTGATGATGTGTATTTTGTTTGTGGAAGGAAAGCTTATTCCTGGGTGACTCCGAGTTCCAAGGGCTTGTGCTTCTTAGCTAAACTGGTTCCTGAAATCATGACTATTACTCATGAAGAAATGGTTGGTATTCACAAGACTACATCACCACCATACATACACACACAGTATGAACACCGTGGCAAGAGAAATATAATTCTTGGTGAGGAGCCCATAGCCACAAAATTGATTAGTGAAACCGCAGGGTTTCAAGTTATGGTTGCTCTAGATCTCACCAGGACCGCTCGGGGAACATTAAACTTTAAATATATCCAAGACCTAGCTAAATTAATAGATAATATCACTGAGATGTATGATGACACTTTCAGGTATACTGGAAGGGAGCTACAAGCGTACAAGAAGGAGTTGGTACAACATAGACTGGTACTAAATTATCTCACCTCTATTACTGGTGGGTACTGTGTGACACTGGCCACCCAGTTCGGTGTAAAATGTTGCATGTACATCACCAATAATACGGATGACCCTAAGGAGGTTATAGACCGGAAGATGGATGAAATTCTGCAACTGAAATGGGAATTTCAAAGGAACCATAACTCTTCGTTATATGAGGTCGGGGAAAAGGTGGCGGGTTGGTTCTTGTGGTTGAACCCTGTGAAATGGTTCTCTGGTCTGGGGGAGTGGGTACAGGAAATGGTTGCTAGTGTAGGTAAGCTCCTTCTCCTTATACTGGGTGTCATCTTAGCGATTGGTTTATGTGTCAAATGTGTTCCTACTGTGTTGAAGTGTGGAAAATGGTCTCCTAGGAGTAACACTGAGAAAGAGACTGAAAGGGTGGTACCAGATACCGAGATCATGGTCTGTGAAGAAGTATTGTATAATCCTGAACTTGAAACGGTGATGGGGTGATAGTTTATTACACTATCAAAGGGTGGAGCTGTCGAAGTCAGCAAATTGGATAAAGTCATTTCAATTAAAATCGAACAAACTTGGTTGTCTTTGTCTGAAAAGATGCGTACGGTACGCTACGACGTACAAGGGCACGCTACGGCCTAAAAGGGCGTACGCACCTGCAACACGTGGCAACAACAGTATTTAGTCTTTTACATACATTCGTACAAACAAGCATACTTGTAAAATAGTACACATTAATGGTAGTTGCAACACATAGTCATTTATGTCGAAATATAGTAGTATTTAAGTGTAATATTATAAGTTATATGCATATCAGTAAAACATATGGTACAAGTTGAAGGAAGCATATCATGTGTGGTATCATAACAATCCCCTTAACGTTTGCTACTGTTCTGTTCACTCTGCGAAGTAATCGCATACACAAGTTATGAATGATAAGGAATTATGGACTATTAAGACTAAGGAATCTTGGTGGGAAGATCGAAGCCAACCCCCTGGAGAGATGACCCCCTCCTTTGAATTCTTTAGGTTGAACTAGCCAATGATGGAAACACAAATCGAGGTTCGACAATCGTTATTGGTTAGCGACAATACGCACATAACATGCCATACCCCACTTTTGCTTCGGCCCCTATCATGAAATGGTTCAAGTGACATGTATACGTTACAAAGGGAGTGGGTGCAAATAGAGGGTCATCTTCCTCCTCCCATTCCCACTCACTCCTGGCTTTACCTGATTCCCCCCAGGAGGATTAGTGGTTCCCCCACGGCATCTTTTGGACGTTTTATGTTTCTATGATGTGCATTGCAATGTTTTTTGGTTTTGTTTGTCTTTTCTATTTTCAGAATGTGTGGTTTTATATTTGTTGTAATACTCATTGAGCAACCACCCCCCTCTTTGCGATGGGGTTCCCCCCTGTATCCCCCCTTGTTGATCCCCCTTCTTTTTTTCTGTACCCCAAATATTTTGCAAAATCTTCAATAAAAATTATTGATAAAAAAGCACTTTATAAATATAAATAATCAACCTGTATTTTTGTCTTCAATGGTCAATAAAATAACATACCTTTACTTCTCAACTTTACCTCCCGATTCTATCAGATTAGTCCTTATTTTAGGGGAGTATCTTGATTGGCCAAGAGCTTGTTCCAGTATGAGGAACAGCTGGAATGTATTTCCACTCTTCACTTTACATATATGCTGTGTGATCCAGTTAGTGTTGCACTCTTTATATAATGGAGGATGGGAGTGAGATGTAGGTGGCTGGAGGGAAGTGCAAGCTATACCCTCCATGGTGCTGGCCATGCCCACACACATCTGACCACACCCACACATCACTGGCCACACCTCCGGCAGGATGGCACTTCTCACAACAGGCCCTTTATAATTTTCAGACCCAGGCTCATGTGGCTCTTAATCTGGCCCTGCTCCCGGTCACTTGCTCATTGGTTCCATTATCCTACCTCTTTCAGCCCTTCTGGATTCGGGAGCCACAGGCAATTTTATTTCTTGAGCCACCGTCTCCCAGTTCTCCATTCCTACTCAAACCTTGGAACACTCTCTCTCCCTTACTGCCATCGATGGGGGCAAGATCATTGGAGGACTTATTTAAACTAGGACAGTTCTCTTAAAGCTTCATATTGGTCTCTTGCATAAAGAAACTATTTCCTTCTTAGTGATACCCAAGGCTATCACCCCCCTCATTCTGCGGCTTTCCTGTCTGCATCTTCATTCACCTACCTTAGATTGGCGTTCTGGGCATATTCTGTCCTTGGGTCCACATTGCCATTTGAATTGCCTAATGAAAGTGGTTCCTGTGGCCTCTTTGGCCTGCGCTAAGCTGAGCGACCCCCATCTGCTCCCTATCCAGTACTAGAGGTTCGCAGATGCCTTCTGCAAACATAAAGCACCGAACTATCATCTCATAAACATTGGGACTGTGCCATTGACCTTCAGCCTGGTAAACCCATTCCCAGAGGATGTGTATTTCCTTTGTCTATTCCAGAAACCAACGCCATGTCTGAATACATTCAGGATAATCTCAAGAGAGGATTTATATGAAAATCTTCTTTCCCTGTAGGAGTAGGCTTCTTCTTTGTAAAGAAGAAAGATGGGGATCTTCACCTCTGTATAGATTATCGTGGTCTTAACTCTATCATTGTGAAGAATAGATACCCACATCCATTGATCTCCAAACTCTTCGATCGGATCATTGGTGCCACTATCTTCTCTAAGTTAGATCTTCGAGGAGCCTTTTGTACCAAGATGGGAATCAAGCTTGACTTTTCTTCTGCATACCACCACCAGACAAATGGTTTGAGGGAACGAACTAAGAGTTGGAGAAATATCTAAGGTTTTATGTCTCTGCCAATCAGAGTAATTGATCTGATTTACTTCCCTTGGCGGAATTTGCCCATAATTATCATCTTCATGAGGTGATTTCCAACACGCTCTTCTTTGTCTTGTACGGTTGCCATCCCAGACTACCAACCTGCTCTTCACTCCCTCCGTCAGAGGTACCAGAGGTGTATTCTCTCTTTCACAGGTTTTCGACCATCTGGGTTTAGTCAAGACCAGCCTGAGGAGATCCACTATCTGCGTTAAGGAGGTATATGACAAGAAGAGGAGGGCAGTTCCTCTTCTAGCTCTGGGGAATAAGGTATGGCTTTCTACTCAGAACATTTGGCTAAAGGTTCCCAGTAAAAAAATGGCTCAGAGATTCAATGGTCCTTTCAAGATTTCTGAAATCATTAATCCTGTGGCCTTTAGATTAAAACTTCCTCCTTCCTTACGCATACCAAATGTTTATCACATGTGTCTCCTGAAGCCTGTGGTGACCAACCAATTCTCTACTACTAAGAGACCACCACCTCCTGTCATAGTTCAAGACCAACCGGAGTACAAAGTCAAGCAAATTTTGGACTCCCGTCGATCAAGAGGGATCTTACAGTTCCTGGTAGGCACTGTTCTTTTTCTCTGCAGCGGAATGGCGCTTCTGGGTATCTGGGTATCACATGACCACATGTCGGGGCGGTGAATTTAAAACTCCCTGTATATAAACCGCGCTCTGCCACTCGTTCAGTGTCAGAGCAACTTGTGTGTATCCTGACTACTGCCTTTGTGCTGAGCCTGTATTCTGATCGATTCCTGTGTACCACTTCCTGCCTGTGTTGACCATTCTTGTTCTCCTGCGCCTGTATACCGTTCTTGGCTTGCCGACTACCCTCTGCTTGTTGTTACTCTGGTGTCTCTACCTTGGCCTTCTTGACCCTGATTCTGCCTGTCGCTCCGGTAGTCCACTGCCTTACTGTGTTGCCTGATCCAGCTAGACTGACTACGCTCCAGCCTGCTGATTCAGTCCTCCATTGCCAGACAGTTTACCAGACCCCAGAATGCCATGACTCCGCTTGCTGGTTCTGCTCTCATCTGCCAGCCTGTGTACCGAACCTGCTTGTCTGAAAACTCTTCGTACCTTCCATTGGTCACCAGTTGCCCCTCTTCCACAGTGCTATAGAGGCAGACCAGTGGACCGTCACCTGCAAGCCCTCGGCAGCAAAGCCCACCCCACCTTTCAGCGGTTCTTGGTTAATACCGGAGGGTTCGTTAGACTCCGCACCACTGGCCAGCCAGCGCAAATCTAGTTTAGCACAAGGATCCCATCTGTTACAGTCATGTATGCATTCTGATAACTGAACAGGTTATTAGAAATAGTTAGACCACAAATAACTTCCCATGGTGTGCCTATTGACAGAGTATATGAAAGAAGCATTGATCTGCTAACAGGTTATGGGCCCAAACACAGGTATAAGAAGCCCAGACACAAATAACAAGCCCACACACAATCATAATGAATTCAGACACAAGCATAAGGAACCCAGACCGAAACAAAAATTACCACTGAACCCAGTTACCAGAAAGCAAAATACAAGGACATAAGCACAAGAAACATCTCTGAGAGAAAATCTGCACAGCAAATGTGAGTCACCCAGTTTTATAACTCAAAAATTTCAAGCAGCACAAATTTAGACTAACAGTAACCAAACTGTGCAATGTTAACCATACTTGCCCACTCTCCCAGAATGTCTGGGAGACTCCCGAATTCCGGGTAGGTCTTCTGGACTCCTGGGAAAGCAAAAAAGTCATCCTGCAATTCGGCAGCAAAAATGACGCGATTTGTGGTAAATCGCGTCATTTTGGCCTCACTCCCTGCATCAAAATTTAGATTTTATCATGAGGACAAGGCAAAAATTATGCGATTGACCGTACCCTGTCCCCTCTCGCCACTCCCACTATCTGTCATCTCCCGGAGGCCTCCAATTCAATGTAGGCAAGCATGATGTTAGCTATCAACTGTGGAAATTCAAAGTTGAAATGTTATTGTCTAAAGATGATTTGTGGGAAATTACAATCACAGACAGACCAGAGATCAATAATCAAGAATGGGACAAGAAAAACATACATGCATGTGCAATCATAAATTTATTAGTTAGGCATGATCAGCTAATTCATAGAAGACATGGGAATATTGCTAAGGGTATATGGAATGCACTACAGAATCTACATGAAATATCCAGTTTAAACAGCAAATTGTTCATACTAAGAAAACTATACCAAATGAGACTTAGCAAAGGAAAGACAATGCAAAAGCATATAAATGGTTTGCTGGAAATTGTAGCACAGATCAGATCTAAAGGAGAAAATATGAAATGTAACCACATAGTAGCCATAGTCCAGTGCAGTTTACCTGGCACATACAGTGCACTGATAAATGCTCTGGAAATAAGGCCTAAAGCAGAACTCACACAAGATTTTGTGAAAACCAGACTCATAGATGAATATCAGCGCAGAAAAGAAATGACAAAATATAACATGAAAAGTAAAACAGAAAAAGCACAGATACCAAATTGTACAATAAGGAAACTAGCATGTTTTAAGAAAATTGGACATTTAAATAAAGACTGCTGAATATAGAGAGCAGAAGAGCAGAAACTATATTTGAAAGGGTTCAATCAGAGAGGTAAATCTACAATCACAGACATATGTACAAACAAGTGAGGTGCAACGTTTAAATTGACTGTAACTGATCTGATGAATGGTTGGTATATAGATTTTTGAGTGACAAGTCACATGACAAGTGACATAGATTTCTTTACTGAACTTGATATGAATCATAAAGAAGAAATCTACCTCACAGATGGTACCAATGTCGCTGAAGAAGATATAGGGCAATATGCTCAAATGCAATCGGCAGAAATTTATCAATACCAGCAAAAGATGTATAATATGTTCCCAGATTGGAAGCTGGGCTATTGTCTCTAAGGTGTATGGTGACAAAAGGATCAAGATAACGTGTTTTATCCTGAATTTAATTAAAGTATTAACCACAGCCATTGCAGAAGAACACCTGTATCATCTTGACACTGCGACACAACAGGTGAGATTAAGCACACACAGATACAATGTCTGTATTCATGCATGGCACAGATGACTAGGACAGAGACACTCAGACAGCATTAAAGAGCTGAAAAAGAGACTTAACAAAAGATCTTACAGTGTCAAACAGATATGAGGTGCGAATGCTTGTTCTAATACACATTGATATGTGTGGCCCAATGAAAGTGTGCACACCAGGAGATAACAAATATATAGTGACTTTCACTGATGAGTACGCCATATACGTAGTCACTTACCTAATGCAAAGCAAAGAAGAAGTATTGGACAATTTACAGAATTATGTAACAATGGCTAGAAATAAATTTCAAAGAAATCCACTTGCATTTCATTGCAACAATGGAGGTGAAATCACAGGACACAAAGTAGAACACTTACTAATACAACTCGGCATAGAGCATCACAGGACAGTACCCTACACACCAGAACAAAATCTTAGTGGCTATTGAAAGAAGCTGATCCCAAACCTGTAGGCTTGTATAAACCAAAGACCCAATATCTTAAGGGTAGTGTAAAAATCAGCTCTAAGCCTTGGAGTAAATTTATCAAGCTGTGGATTTGAAAAAGTGGAGATGTTGCCTATATCAACCAATCAGATTCTACTTATCATTTATTTACTACATTCTACAAAATGACAGCTAGAATATGATTGGTTGCTATAAGCATCATCTCCACTTTTTCAAACCCGTAGTTTGATAAATGTACCACTTGGTGACTATTGTAGAAGCAGACCACCATCTTGGTGAATGAAACAGACTCCAGTTCTGGTAGCAAGTAAAAAACAGATCCTAGTCCAGATCCTATCACTTCCTTATGCCACAAGTTACGTACCCTTTTTAGTCAGTCCGTCTGCACAGAAGTGCAGGTGCTATTACAGCTTACTCTGAGCTGTGACAGAGGTGTTTGTGCTTTGTAAATGAAACTTGTGTCAGGAAGGGAAGCCTGACATGTTATATGGAAAACTTATCAAAATGGTATATATTTTTATAGTTTAACAATAAACAATATCATTTGTTTTATGAGTATTGAATAACATAACACATGAGGAAGTTATGAAGTTATGAAAGGAATGTCTGATAAATTAGGCTGTCATCATTTTTAAAATAGAAAATCAAGCCACTTGTGACATTAACGTGTTCCCCTCCAACTTAAAAGCCACCCATGTTCCTTTTGGGTGCAAATTGCAGCCCATATATTCTGGAAGCCAATTCTGTCAATATAATTTGCTTTAGAAATGCATGTTTGGATGTAAGTATGTTTGTATGCACGAAATTGCATGTATGCATGTCATAAAGCAAATGAGCCTAAGAATTGAAGGGCAGAACGAGGGTGGGAAGGGGTGGATGGACGTATTCAATGTACAGTAAGGGCGTGTAGAGGGCATTCCAACACAGATGCGGTCGATTCAAGTCCTGGGTTTCTCAGAAATACACTTGATTTCACCAGCTACAGGACAGGTGACTGATACTGATGACTGACATAGTATAGTCTTTGTTTTAAAAACGACATATATGCATGCCACTAGCTAATACAGATCATGTGTGTGCAAGTACAAAAGACCATAAAAACGCATTGTATGTTTAGTACGTGTTAAAAACATCTTGAATTATGTTTTAATGTAAAAAAAAGATGTTTTTAAACTAACCATATTTTTTATTAACGATTATTCTGTTTTATAATTGTTCATTTATTTTATAATATAAATGTTTTTGTATGCATTCTGATTTTTTTGTGAGTATACTGCAGTCTGTTCTGTATGTCTAAGTAAGGCAAGTACCGTTTAGGAAGAGTGCATCCAGACTAAAATGGAAACGCATCTAGAGATCTGCTTTGATTAGAATATGGTTGGAACTACACTCAAGTTCCATGCTCTTTTTTAAACCACAAGTTGCAGTCCGATTTGAATCAGGCCCTATATGTGAGTAGGTAGAGCCAATTCAGTTTGATTCACCTCATGTTCTCTGTGCAGAATGCACTAGTTTATAAAGAAATTGTTCCATCCACATCTACTTCAGTATTTATTTCAAGAGAATATATATTTTCATTTACAGATTTCCATTAGCAAAAATGTGAACTGTGGTGCACAACATGGGCACTATGAAATGCATAGATTTTTTAGCTAACCTGGGAATAGTCGCAGCAAGGCATGGATTTTGGTGCAGGTTGCTGCACCCAGATTAATCCCACTATGTGACTGCAGATAGAAGAAAGGTGGATACACACCAAGGTTAAGGCAGCCAGCTAAGGTCAAAGTTGCCTACTCTCCCGGAATGTCCGGGAGACTCCCGAATTTTTGGAAGTTCTCCCGGGCTCCCGAGAGAGCAGGCAAAAACCCCGGATCCCGAAGTCGCCGCTGTTGAAGATAGCGGGGGCGGGGCTAAATGCGGCATCGTGGCCCCGCCCCCTGCTGCGATTGGCTGAAATGGGCTAAGATTGACAGGGGCGGAGCCTAACGGGGCACCACGCGAGGCCACGCCCCCTCAATGGACCCCCTTCCGGACAGCTGCCTCTTAAAGTTGGTAAGTATGGCTAAGGTTCAAAATCAGAACTGAATCCAAAGTCAAGGCAAGCGGCAAAGATGCAAACAGAATAACAAAGCATATGATCAGGGCTATAAGCAATCAAACATAGTCCAACAAACCAGATCAGCACACAGTAATTAAGTAGTAGGTATTGAAGTTTAGATAACTAAGTTAACCAGTTGTGCAGACAAGGCTTGAGAGAAAAAGAGAGATTTATAAAGGCTGACCATGCCTTGAATGGTCAGGAGAGAGTTATATACCAATGCATGTGAGTCATAAACAATCATAATCATAAACAAGAGCAGAAAGTAATCAACAGACTTTGTAGCTGATGTGAGAGGCTATTGCTTATAAGCTGCGTCTGCTATTCAATTGAGTTAAATACCTTACAAAGTAAGTCTTAGGGGTAGATCCAATTCCCTGTGTCGTTCTTTAGAACAACACGAGGCACGCATCATTACCGTTGCTACGGTACTTTTAACATAGATTTTTGCTCGTGGCTCACAGAGCTGAGAGCGTTGAACACTATTACCATAGTAACAGTAATAGTGTATGCCCCACATTGTTCTTTAGGATTGAATTTCCCCCTTAAAGTGATTGATTTTTGGAAGAAGAACTATTTGTAACTTTTTCATGTTATGCTGTAATTTCCAGTCTTCTTTTTAGAAAGGAAAATATATATCTTGTGAGAATTCAGTGTTTCTCAAATCCAGTCCTCAGGACCCCCTAGCAGTACATGTTTCCCCTAGCAGTACATGTTTTCCATATCTTCTTGCTGGAGCACAGGTGTATTCATTACTGACTGACACAGTGTAGCAGGTGGTATAATTATTTCACTTGTCACCTGACAATCCTGCACTGTTAGTGGGTCCTGAGGACTGGAGTTGAGATGCATTGTGTTAGATACTTCCATAGGTGCCCTGGGCATGATAACTCTTAGATATTTAATGAGCACCTATTGTAACAAAATAGAATGCTACGCTTTATCAAGGATCAAGGATCAAGATGGAAGATGTTAGAATTGGTCCATAGATGCAGGACCCTGAGTACTGGCTGAATTTAGTTAGGGCTACACAAAAACAAAACCATATTGTTGGGATAGAGCCCCACAGTATTCTTTGGATCCATGACCAAAACAAATCTTCACTGTCAGATCCTCTGTACAAAAGACATAGAAAATGGACCCAGTGAAAGTGGATACATTTCTTATCTCTTAGGGCAGGCACAGCCTTGAGTGAATAATAGGGAAGTTGTACCCATGTAATTAAAACTGTACGAATTCCAAAGGCCTCCAGAAATTTGGAAAGATGCTTATACTCCACAAAATCAAAAGATATTTAGTAAGAAACTTCCTCAAACACCTTTTGGCGTGAGAAGCCTTGTTTTTGTCACAGAACCTACAAATATTTATGCATGTGATGAAAAATTATAATGCATTGTTTTTGCTATTTTGTATGGTCTTGAATGAAGTGCATAAAATGTGTAGAAATAATATGGGAAGCCCATGTTCAAAAATAGACATCCTAATGCATCAAATGAGGGAGTCCCTGTGTTATTGAAGGATTAGTAGATCTGAGCATTAGAACTTCCCATCCCTGGACTGTAGTGTAGGCTGTTATTGTTTGGTGATCACAAAAACTAATAAGGAATACATGATTTGAAAGAGGGCACTATCCTCTTTCACATGAGGAGTTCTCATAGTTTCTAGAAGCCAGGATGGGCATTACAAACCCCCTCCCATATCCTGGGCTCCTTAATGTTTTTATCAGTGTAGCATATTATTGTCTTGTGATTACATGTGATTACCACACATCTATTAAGGGGACCCATCATTTGAAAGAGGGGACTCAGCGTATACCTGAATTATTAGATGCCAGAATGAGGAAGATTCTTACCCATCCCTAGACCTCTTACTAATTTCTGCAGTGTATGTGTTATTCTCTGGTGATCACACATGATCACCAGAGAATAACTTCTCAGGGGCCCAACAGTATAAACTATAGTGCAGTGTATAGAAAGGGGTGGATCTTGATGGCACCTCTCTCCGGAACCAACCAGCATATACTTCACTTTAATTACTTGTAGGCAAGGATTCTTATATTTCAACTCCTGCAGTTCTAAAGATGAGGTATATGATGAAGAAGAGTCCTACTTTTCCTTAACACTGAAGGATTTAATTTATACATGTCTTTATTCAAACAAAATAAATATGTAACTCTATTCTGCTGGAGGGTTTAATTATAGACCTCCTCTGCAATGTGTATTCTCCCTTCCAATTGGACCTGATAGGCATTGCACCGCATAGCATGGACCTTGCAAGCAGCCAAATAGACAGATCCAAAGCCACCTTGAATTAATAAACCCATAGCAGTAAAAGCAAACAGATGAGCTGTTTTACAATGCAGAAAAATTATATTTTGGGGTCTACTTTGGTGAAGATGAATTACACAAATTCACAGCTAATATTTCAGATCCAGCTAGAGTACAGTGAGTACAGTTTATCTACCCCAGGCTCTAGGGAGTGTCATAAGGAAAATTTAATTAGGTGTATTACTAACACTAAAATTACATCTAGACTGTTACATATAAGGAACACACCTCTAATTTTTCTAAAGAAATCTTACACATTCCATGTTTTGTGCAATTGGAATGAAGATGAACATTGTTCCTTAGAGTATCATTTCCATTATATACACTTTATGGACAAAAGTATTTGGTCAAACTTGTTAATTATTGAATTGAGGTGTTTCAATATGACCCTTTGCCAGTGGTTTATAAAATCAAGCACCTAGCCATGCAGTCTCCATTTGCAAACATTTGTGAAACAAAATGGGTTGTTCTAAAGAGCTCAGTTACTTCAAGTGTGTTACTGTGATAGGATGCCACCTCTGCAATAAGATGGTTCATGAAATTTCATCTCTGCTGGATTTTCCACAGTCAACTGTAAGTGATATTATTAGAAAGTGGAAGCGTTGAGGAACAACGGCAACTCAGCCACAAAGCGGAAGACCACGCACCATCACGGAGCGTGGTCAACGACTACTAAGGCGCGGGGCGTAAAAGTCGCTAATGCACTGCTGATTCCATAGCTGAAGAGCTCTTAACTTCCACTGGCATTAATGTAAGCACACAAACCTTAATGGAATGGGTTTCCATGGCCGAGCAGGTGCATGCAAGCCTCACATCAAGTGTCAGTTGGAGTGGTGTAAAGCACACCGAAACTGGACTGTGGAGCAGTGAAAACGTGCTCTGTGGAGTGATGCTTCTCTGTTTGACAGTGAGATGGGCGTATGCTGGCATTAATGTAAGCACAAAAACTGTGCAGCAGGAGCTTAATGGAAAGGGTTTTCATGGCTGAGCAGCTGCATGCAAGCCTCACATCACCAAGACCAATGGCAAGTGTCGGATGAAGTGGTGTAAAGCACACTGACACAGGACTGTGGAGCAGTGGAAACGTGTTCTGTGGAGTGACGAATCTCGCTTCTCTGGCAGTCAGATGGGCGAGTCTGGGTTTGGCATATGCTGGGAGAACGTTACCTGTCTTACTGCATTTTGCCAACTGTGAAATTTGGTAGAGGAGGGATAATGGCATGGGGCTGTTTTTCAGGGTTTGGGCTAGGCCTCTTATCTCCAGTGAAGGGCAATCTTAATACTTCAGCATACCAAATAATTTTGGACAATGCTATGCTTCCAACTTTGTGGCAACAGTTTGGGGAATACCCGTTTCTTTTCCAACATGACTGTGCCCCAGTGCACAAAGCAAGGACTACAAAGACATGGTTTGATGAGTTCGGTGTGGAAGAACTTGACTGGCCCACACAGAGCCCTGACCTCAACCCCTTTGAATACCTTTGGGATGAACTTGAAAGGAGATTGCGAGCCAGGCCTTCTCATCCAACATCAGTGCCTGACCTCATAAATGCTCAACAGAATGAATGGGCATAAATTCCCAAAGAAACAATCCAACATCTTGTGGAAAGCCTTCCAAGAAGAGTGGAAGCTGTTATTTCTGCAAACGAGGGACCAACTCCATATTAAAGGATATGTATTTAAATAAAATTTCATTACAGTTCCTGCTGGTGTAATGGCCAAGCATCAAAATATTTTTTTCCATATAGTATATTATACAGAGAATCATGACTCCCTGAGGATCAATATTAAATACACACAACCACTTATGAGTATAAAATCAGGGTCCCTCCCAGATGTCCAGTATACCATATATAACTCTTTTGATGATTGCTTTTTACAATACAGTCCCAGGGGTAAATGTATCATACCCCGGTTTTGTCAAATCGCGGGACTTTGGCATCTTCGCAGCTTAAATTTAAAGCGGCGCTGCCTTGTAAAGGGAAGTTTCCCTTTACAAGGCAGCGCCGCTTTAAATTTAAGCTGCGAAGGCGCCGAACTCCCGCGAGTTGACAAAATCGGGGTATGATACATTTACCCCCGAATGTTTATTGTAAACACACAGGGATACAAACAGTTGTGTGTAAATGCTCAACAGAATGAATGGGCATAAATTCCCACAGAAACACTCCAACATCTTGTGGAAAGCCTTCCAAGAAGAGTCGAAACTGTTATCTCTGCAAAAAAGGGGCCAACTCCATATTAAAGTATATGTATTTCACTACAATGTCATTACCGTCCCTGTTGGTGTAATGGTCAAGCATCCAACTACTTTTGTCCATATAGTGTATGTCATAAACAGATACTTCCTTTGAGGAGGTCTTATTAGTTTCCCATTTCCAGTGCAGCATGATGAATATACAAACTACTAATAAAGTAAAACAAAAATAGTAGAAATAGTTAAGTAGAACATTCCCAACAGTAGGAATTTTTCAGTTGACTGACTGAAAAATTATATACCCAATATTAAACGGATTTATGTTACAGGTCATCAACATTCATCATCAACATTTATTTATATTCCATAGCCCTTCACAATTGAGGACAAAAACAATAATATTCAATACTGGGTAATGCAGACAAAGAGCTAAGACGGCTCTGCTCGCAAGCTTACAATCTAAGGGAGAGTTCAGTGTAAAATAATTTTGTTATCTCCATAACACAAACTGATCTAGCATTTTTTTTTCTCTTACCTATAATGCAAATCTTTAGCCTAAAGGTAATTTTGCATACTTCTGCTACTAGTGAATGGCATTGGACACAAATGAAAAATACTGGCAGAGCAGTTCCCGAATGGCAGTTTAACAAAAGATACATTTCCTACTACTACAAAGAGTTGACAGTGAAGGCAAATGAAACAATGGCAGGCAGCCTCATATTAGATGGCAGTTTAATAAAACATACATCTCCTACTAGTTCAAGGACATGGCATTGCACACAAATAAAACAGAGAAGCAGAATGATTAGTAGTATGTAGTATGATTTTTAATAAAAGATACATCTCTTACTAATAAATAAAGGCCAGCATTTCCACTGTTTGCAATAAATGGAACGGAAGTCAACAATAGCTTCAACAATGGCATTTTGCTTTACCGCTGACACACACAATATTTTTAATGTGAGCAGGTTTTCAGTTTAGTAATACTAATAACCATTTATCAATAATATACTATAATTGACCATGAAGCCTTCTTAACTTCAATAACTTTTTTTTTTCTTTCTGATTACATTTCTCACAATATTACAAATGTATTTTTGATAGTGATACGCGTGTGCTCCGCTGAATATGTTGTTCTGTTTTTGTTGCTTAATCTTCCACACAATATTGATTTACTCAATACAATATTTGCAACATGATCCTGTTCAACTAGTAGCCTTCGTGACTGGATTAGCCTTTTTTGCTCTCTGATTATTTTTGTCAGATTATCAGATTTAGACACCAGAGTAATTAGTATTAACCACTGTCTGGAAGTATAATTGATTTGTTATGGTGCCTATAAGGATACTCTTCTTTTGCACCCTGAGTTGCTATAGTGTGGATATGGTGCAGTGCAGGTTCTCAATACCATCTGCTAGACTAGTGTACTACTGAAGTTGACCAGAGAGATTCCACTAACAGGAGTTTGGCGACCTCTAGTGGTTTAATGTGCTACTATGACTGTCAGTCTGAGACTATTAGCCAAAACATTCAATAGGTTTAAGAGTTCCACTACTAAATGTTTCCTCCATATATGATTCAGAGCAAATATGTAGTAAGAAAGGTGGGTTGGCGATAGTCATTGCCAGGATATACTTAATCTGTTTGCCTCATACAACCCTGGCTGCTCAGCACAGTAATATCAGTTTTAAACATTGCTTATTTTGTTGCAGCAGATGCTAGATGGGAGTGACTGCAAAGAGGAAAAAAGGAATTTAAACCAGGCACCTGCATAGTCATCAGAAGTAATATGGATGTGGCAGACATATAATAGCTCTATTTCCCTGTCTCTACTCTCTACCAAGCCAATGATATTTCCTGAGCACAGTATGCCGTGCTTGCTGTGCTGTAATAAAATACATTATGGCCAGACACAGCACTAATGCTTGTTTGTTTGCAAGTGTAACAATCTTTATAACAACACAAACTTGAAGCAAGCAATATCTTGTTACAAGTATAATTATTGCTTCAAAAGAAGCAGAATCCTACTATTTGCAATGGGAAATTGTGTTTATTTATTACAAAATGCTTTGTTTCCATCAGTAGAGTTGTATGAAGGGAACTTATACAGAGAGCATTTTCAAATGTGAACAAACAAATGAATAAATAGACGATTGGTCTAGAAAATGCAAGAAACTGGATGCCCATTATGTTTATAAAATCTGTTATCACTTAAAGTTTTTCATCTCACCTTTTAATCTATTTTACTATTTTGCTAGGGCTTACATTTTAATAGAATTATTAATATATAATTGAATTATATTATAATGTACATTTTTTAAAAGAAAACACCCATATATATTTAAAAATGAAAGGTTCATGAGTGCTTAATGAATATTATTCTAATTCTTTTATTCAAATTATATATGAATATTTTTTAAATGAGTACCCTCTGCATTTTTATGTATAATATATATCAGTAGTTGAAGTAGGCTTGTGTACGGTGGTGTGCAATATCACCACTTCTCTTACTGCTTTGATTGTAAAACTATCAACTTCAATTCACTTACATTTTTTATCTAAATGTCCACTTCAACCACTGATATATATTCAATAGGACTAAATAAGCTATCTTGGAATCATATAAAATAGTTCAACACCTTTGAAAATGCAATCTCTTTGATTTAAATGTATGTTACAAGAGGGCGGTTAGATCAGATTCAAGGCCAATAGATGGGAAGATTAGGCCTGCAAAGCATAGACAAATTCCTGAGGTACAAAAATGACTTTAAGATTAAGACACCATAGGCATGGCTGGATTAAGACATTGCAGGCCCCTGGGCTAGGGGTACAGTGAGGCCCCCTATATTTACTCTATCACCTCCTCTTCATCCCCTGATAGGTAGACAAGATTGGAACCGATTGGGCGCTCCTGAAGGAAGGGGAAGGGGTATAAGGATGTTCCTTCAGACCCTATGGGGTTGTCTCCCCACAGAAAGCATAAATAAAATATATTTGGTTGCTGGGAAAGGGCACAGAAGGGATGGGATCAGATAGGTTTGGGAGTGATATATATAAGTCAATACTAATGTGTGATTGGAAACCTTGCCTAGGTTTTATTCCTTTGTAAATAATGCCAGAAAAAGTATGTATTAATTGTAATTCAAAGAAATGCAATAAAAACTACCATTTAAGGTAGTGCAGGGCTCCCCATGCTTGCACTGACAGCGATCGCTGGCATTATCGGGAAAAAAATATATATATGACGCTACCAGCAGATCTTTCTTAGGGGCCCCCCAGCTGCCCGAGGCACCTGGGCTATAGCCCAGAAAGCCCTGCGGTTAATCTGACCCTGACCATAGGCAACACTCATTGTATTTTAGGGAGAACAACTTTTGCCTTTAAAAACTTTGCCATTTTAAATGTCCCCTGAAAAGTTGCGGAATATCGGCGACTTGCAAAATCCGCAGGTTAATACATTTACCCCTTAATGTTAAAATTAAAAAAATAAATAGAATATTTTATGATAAAGGCACCAGGTAGTTACCAGGATATTGCTCAGTTGATCACTATTCTTTCTTTTTGTCAGGATAGCAGAAAATATGAACCTTTTTACATAAACAACAAAACATACCTGCAACCCTAGGACCTAGCAACACTGTCTAGTCACCAGCCCACTAGTTAGGCGTTGGTCAACAAAAGCATGCATCTATATGCCTAACTTCCACCCAAGCACTAATCTATTCACCCATTAATCATAGAACTTCCATTTGTGTGAGTGTAAGGCTGTCTCCCCACATTGCAACCTGGAACACACGCTTTTCAGTCTGAACTGTCTTGGGGAATGGCTCTCTTTGCCACATATCCCTCTTCCTAGCATCGGCCAGTATGGTGGCGTGGATTCTGTGGAGAGCACATACTTTATTGATAAGGCATTTACATTGTTATGCAGAATGCCTAATCTATGCTCTACCATGAACTGGAAAGTCTAGTGGCCCAAGAACCATCAGGTGCACTAGGTATTTACTTCCCTGTTGGTATGCATCCAATGCAAGGGTGCATGATCAGTTGCTAGATCCCTTCACAGCAGATGGAAACAGAGGGATTTTGTGGCCCATTTTATGGCCAAACATTCTTTTTCCACTGTCGCATATTTTTGCTCACGTGCTAGGAACTACAGTATGGGGTATTCCCCATCTTGACTTGAGACAGAACTACCCCCCATGCAAACACTAGATCCATCTGTCTGCAGGAAGAAACTTTTGTTCTAGAGTATGTTGCACCGGTGCAGAACAAAGTGCTGATGGGAGATCAGTCCAGGTTGCTATAGCAGCATCTTTATACTATTTTATCAGGGTCACTCTTTCGGAGCATCTCAGTGATAATAACCTACTAACCCTAAAAAGGTTCTCAGTTGTGTTTTCCTGAGTGGCTTCGGGACAGTTCTTTACAACTTCCACCTTGTCCAATTGGGGATTCACCTGCCCCTGCCCCACTATGTAAGATGGGACACCCAGTCCTAGAAATGAATGACAATATCAGCCAGGTATGCAGAAGCATAAGTGGCATGAGGCTGCACAAGCTTATCCATGGCCTGTTTCAAGGTGGAAGGAGCACCATGTACGCCAAAGAGAAGGACCTTATACTGGAAATGGTCATCTGGGGTGGAAAATTTGATCTTATGCTTCACTGAAAGAAAGTAGGTGACTGCCAATATCACTTGGTGGGATCAAGGGTAGTCAAATACCTGCTACCTGCTAAGTTCTCTATCAGCTCAATTAGTCAGGACAATGGGTAGGCATCAAACCGTAAGACACTGTTTCATTTGCGAAAGTTTTTACATCTTATGGTCCTATTTCGTGTCCTGTTTCGTCACCAGTACAATTGGATTATTCCACTCACGTTTTCTTTTGATCTTTGATCACATCCACCTCAACCATTTTCTGCATTTACTGCTTTACTGTCAACCGTCTCGCTTTAGGGATACAATATGGCTTCTGCTTGACTTTCACCTCTGGAGGAGTATCCATGTCCTGTTCAGCGAAGGTGGTACATCATGGCAGGGCCAAAGATACACCCTTGTTCTGACATATCATGTCCTCGGCTTGCTGGCCATTCTGGGAGACAAATTGGACCCTATTGGCACCTACTGCCTCTATCACCTCATATGGACCTTGCCAGTAAGAAAACAGCTTACCCTCTTGCATTGGCACCAGTACCAGGACTTTGTCTTCCAGCTTTAAAGCCCAAACTACTGCAGACTTATCATAGTTCATTTTTTGTCATTCTTGGGTCCTATGAACATGTTGTTGGACTAAAGGACCTGTTTTTGTTAACCTTTCATATAGCTGTGATAAAACTCAATGATATGATTCTTTAGGACCCTGTTGCTCCCAACCTTCTTTGAGGACATCTAAAACACCTCTTGTTTGCTTCCCATATAGGAGTATGAAAGGACTAAACACTTGTCACCTATCATATCACAAACATTAAATATGGTAGGAGGAGGTCCCAGTCTTTTCCTGTGCTACAGCCTTCTTAATCATGTGATTTAGTATCCTATTAAAGTGCTCCACCAGGCCATCAATTTGTGGATGGCACAATGAAATATGCAGCACTTTCACTTTTAGGAGATGATAAAGATCCTTCATGAATTTAGACACGAATGGTGTACCCTGGTCTGTCAGATTCTCCTTTGGAATTCCCAGATGATATACAGTAGAATCAGCTCCTTAGCAATGGCACTGGATTTTATATTTATTAGTGGAATGATCTCTAGATATCGGGTGGTATAGTCTAGAATTACTAGGATATATTGGTGTCTGCAAGCAGACTTTTTCAAGGGACCCACCAAATCAATTGCTTTGTGAATTACTGGAATGGGAACAAGGGGTACCCTATAATCAGATTTACAACAAGTCCTTTGACATACAGGACAAGAACGGCATTACATCCTGACTGCCATTTACACACTTGGACAATAAAGCCTCAATAATATTCTTACTCGCGTATTCTCCTCCCCCAAATGTCCCCCACAAACAGGTGTATGTGCTGCCATTAAGACTAAAGGAACATGTATTTATCGTAACCAACAATTGTTCAACCATTTTCCCCTACACATTACCAGCTCTATACAGCAAATTGTTTTAATGATATAGTACGGTACACCTTCAGGTGGCCTA
Organism: Mixophyes fleayi; assembly: GCF_038048845.1. NCBI lineage: Eukaryota > Metazoa > Chordata > Amphibia > Anura > Limnodynastidae > Mixophyes > Mixophyes fleayi. The sequence goes on along the minus strand of NC_134406.1, from coordinate 112,202,101 downwards.
GTGGTCTTTTCTACACCATTAACTTTAATCACATTTTCCAAAGCATTTTCAAGAGTGATATCATTAAGCTTGTATGTGCAAAGTCTCTAAAGGGACACATATTGGGTATTACCGACCAATCAAGATCCTCGTCTGGATGTGGGCAGAACCCATCCACGACATCCCCCACCAGTGACACAGATGGACTGTTGTTTCACCAGTCTGGATGCCCACGCCTTCAACGAAGAGTTGCAGCAGACTCATGCAGAGCATTCAAAGCAGCAATGCCACAATTTCATGGAGCTTATCCTCTGTATCCTTAAGCATGTCTGTCAAGTTAAAATTTTCGGCCTTTAAGTTAATTGCCGATATATCAGGCCGAACTTGCTGTTGGAGGACTTAAATTTTTAAACACAAATTCTTAATTAGGAAATTTGTGAAAGTATAATTGATCATGAGAGAATTAACAATTAGCAATGAACAGATGAATAATTAAAATAAAATCATCATTCCAAATCAGCTACTGTGTGCCTAAGTCAGTTAATTTCTTTAAACAATCCAACAGGACATTTAAGGAGAGTGCACATTCAGACAATGCACAATGTATTGTCATAATAATGAGAGTAAGAAAGTGAAACTTGTACCAGAATGTTTTCGTGTTGTTTAGAATTGTTAGTGATAGGAGAAATGAGTCTTGAAAGTCAACTATAAGTTTTTAAAAATGGGTCCCAGTGCATCAAGAGAGATGAAAAAAAACATAGTCAAGGAAACTAATATAAGTTACAGTGCCAGCTATTAGAGCGTATACAAAGAAATCATGTTGAGGCTTGCAGCCTGCAGTATCTCTAAAAGAGAGTAGTGTAGTCCACAGAGAGATCTGAGGCAATGTGTTTTTAAAGAGTAAAACAATTGATGAAAGTAGACTTGTCTTAAACAATGTTATAGAGGATCTGCATGTTTTTTTACTACTGGAAGTCGCTATATCTTTGGAGAGGTCTTGAAAATATACAGATAATTTTCTTTTTTACATATCTTATCAAGTCTTTCTGAAGGAAGGTGCTCAGTTTGTTATGTGTTGCTCATTTCAAAGTGGAGACTAATTGAAAAGCCCCAACAATAATATATATTTTATTTTCATAAGAAATCATTGGTTTCTTAGCTGACACCATGGCCTGGGTAGAAGTTGTTAAAGCATGATGCACATGAAAGTGAACCTTAAAGGGCCATTAAACCCCAATCTAAAATTTTCAGGTATTAACCATGAAGGAAAAGCACATTCAGTTCATTGCTAACCTGACATTCCAGAGCAGATAAATTACCTCCTAGATATTTAGTTGAGAGGGGCGGTAGGATAAACCTTTGCCGAGAAACCTTAGGCCCTTTCTGCGTACCAAGTCTTCCAAAAAAATAGCTGCGATTATGAGGATCTTAACTGAATTAGGCATAACCACAACACATGCTTCCTCTTTTCTACTGCCCAGAGATGCAATTTGTTTTAAGTCCGAGACACTCTGGGAGAACATACCAGTCAAATGCACTATATACCTGTGACAGCATGGGTGTATCTGCCACCCTGATTTTTCTCTCTCTGCAGTGCATTTGAAGTTCCCTCTTACCAACAGTAATTTGTTGTTACTGACAAGTCCTACTGGTAGTCTCAGACACCAGACACTCACCAATGAGCGTCTTATTACTGTCATGTGTATACTCCATTCAATAGTTATCCAATGGCCTTCCCAAGGCACAGCGTCTAACAAAGGTGGGATGGATTTTGCTGCCGGAGGCTCGCAGGTCGCCGTCCGCTAGCTGACATGATAGGTGGTAGATGGAAGGTAGTGGCAAAGGACCAAATACAGGGTAAACGAAGTACAGACTCAAGTTAGTGGCCCATGTAGTGCAGAGAGGCAAGCAAAACATGGCCAAAATAAGTAAGCCGGATCTAGTACGAGGAAGTAACACAGCACAAACAGGAAAATCCAAAGCTGTAGTCAGTATGAATAGCTCGGTCTGATACATTGGAGCACACATAACACAAGGAATATCCAGAATAGGGTCAGACAAGCCAGAAGTCATACACAGAAGGCTGGGAAACAAAAGCAGGACACAAGGAGAGCCAGAATTTGAGGCAGGAAATCTGTTGCTATAACACAGAAAATGTGTCAGAGTGCATCTGATGTAGGAGAGTGGAATTCAAATTCCCCACCCACGGTCAAATGACTGCAGCAAGCCGCACCACCCACCCGGATGTTGACAGTGCGGGCGGCTGCGTTCGGAAGCAGGAATATGGAGCAGGTAAGTTTTCTAACACCTCTAATCTGAATGGCTTTTTCCTTTTCCTTTCAGTTGGCTAGGGGTTTTGTGATTAAAGGAATCGCCAAGGACCAGAAAGAACCACTAACAGTGAAAATCACATTCAGGTGCTAAGAGTTACACTCAAACTCTTAAAACTATAAATAAATTAGTCAATGGGTCTAAATGGTATACATCCAAAAGCATTAACAGAAGTGCTTGCAGTGTCATTAACTAAACTTTTTATTTAACAAACCCCTAATGGCAAGTTTAATTCCAGCTGAATAAAGAATGGCAAAAGTAGTTGCATTACAATAAAAAGGAATGTAAGAATATTATAACTATAAACCTGAGAGTCCTACATCAATAGTAGGGAAATTAAATAAAATCTTAAAAACAAGACTATTTAGAAACAAACAAATTACAAGATGCAAGACTGAATCAGCCATCATATCGTGTTGGAATGAACTAAAGTCTAATTTTGGATACATCAAAATGTAAAATAATGCATGTGTAATTCAAAGTTCCAAAAGCCAAATACGGAATGAATGGTTATATAATGTCAACAACAACAGATTAAAGAAACATTGGAGTTTGAATTGCAGATGATATGAAGGTAAGACAGCAGTGTAGCCATACCAGTAGAATAATTGTTTTTATACTAAGCGATATTAGTAGAAGAAGAGTGAGTTTTTATTGCTGAGTACTGTGTACAGTTAAGGGGGCCCTTTCTCCAAGACGACATTGGAAGGAGGAAGACTGTAACATAAAGACTTTTTTTTTACAGAAACTGTGATAGATCCATACCATATTCTCCCAGAATAAGAAAATTCATACCCCTGGGGGTGTGGGCTGGCAGCCAATGATTACAGACACAGATATACAGAGCCCCGGATCTAATATTTAAAAATTTATTTTAGGGTTTCCCTCCTTAGACTGAGCTAATTGCTTAAATATAGATCCCTGATAATATCAGTGTGCCAAATAATCCTGCTGGATGCTGTTGTATGGCTACAGGAGCACACCATTTCAGACAGGTCTGCACAGGTCCGAAAACTTTCAACACTCCACATTCTGCCTGGTAGTGATTTATTAGCCCTGACATCTCTTATCTCCATTCTCTTGGTTTGGAGCGCCTCTCCTCCCTTTATTTTATTTCAGCAATGCCTTCCAGATACTCTGCTCACCGGTCCAGTCACAGATTTTCAATTAGGCAGGTTGCACCAAGCACTGAGAGCTAAGCCCTCTCCTGACAAGTCGCTTAGAGAGTGGTGGGGTTCTATTACTTTGAAGTAAAAGAACAGCTCCTGTCATTAGTTTGAAATGCTCCAGTACTTGGGACATAACCTGCAAGTATACTAAGATGCACCTTCCACCTTGCAAAAAAAAGAGGAACCTTATAAATGTTACCAAAGCATTGCGGAATCACAAGATCCATTACCACTGGGGATTCCCCATCCATTTATCTGTCATTCATAGGGGCATATCCTACAGAATTAAAACGACAGAGGAAGGACTCACAATGATCAAAGGCATCAAGATTCCCCTGGTTCCTCCCTCGGCCATATCAATAGTTGCCTGAGCCCAAGATAAGTCTCCTTCTGATAGTATGACTCTAAGATTTATGTTCCCCCATGGTCCTCTACTCCTCAGCAAAAGTCTACACCTATTTCTCTGCTCCTCACCATATTTATTTGTGCATAGACATTCCGCAGGTAGACCAAATCACGAAACAAATGCTCTGCGCTGTGGATATTCATCCTGTCTCTTGCTCCGCCCTCTCAACAGCATCACAGGAGGTGGATTTCCAGCCCCACAAGATACCACTGATGTTGGCAGGACTACCTCCTCTATGAAAAAGAAAACAGGGACCAGATTACCCGTGTGCCAGAGAACACAATTGCTACCTGGACGTCTCCCCCTCTTAATCTGGAAAGCCGACTAGGCCACCATCCGGGGCACCCTTACTACCATTGCTGGTAATTAATAGAAGACCCTAAAATCACGCATCACTGAGCTAAAGAACTCAATAGCCATGCTGATGTGAAGCATCAGTGCTTTCCTAAATAGAAAACTTACCTAAAATTTCTAGCTCTCTGAAGTCAGCTCAATCAAATTCTCTCGGTTAATGTCGCTAGCACCCTGCAGTGGCTCCATAGAGGTTTAATGAAAGGGGGGACAAAGCAGACTGAATCTTAGCCCTAAAACTTGGATCCAAGAAAACACAAAAAAGAGTAATTTCCATTAAAGATGCTAAGGGCAATGTGTTTCTCATTGTCTACACTGAACTATATGGCTTGCAGTCAGGTGAACCTCCACTGAAATCCTTACACACCAAATTTAAGAACTACCTGCGGAGATGTCACATTCCACGTCTCTTTCGCTCCCAAATAACTGCTCTAAATGCAGAAATATAATAAAAATATTTCAACTGCTCCAGATAGCTTCACGGCCACATACTACAAAAATCAGCCAAAGCTCTAATGCCCCTGTTACTAAACCTATTTAACTCCATTCTCCAAAGCAAAAAGTTTGATGGGCCACAACCAGAGCAGACCTTGGAGTCTTACCAAAAGAGAGCTGTTACTCTGCTGTAGATAACAGCCCATGTGCAGCTGCCTAGGGAGCCGTGCTCTGGGGGGTGCCACAGAAGCCATGTAATAGTTAATAATGTCTGTAATACTAGCGGCAGCCGCGGGCATGATTAACTGACCTACAATGCCATTAGCCGCCGCGCATCTTATTATTTGACCAGAATCTGCAATGGAGTTATTCAATGACTCATTGCACAGCTGTGCAGCAAGGCGCCCTCCCCTTCACAGCTATTCTCCGCCCATGGAGGAGGCACTGAAGGAGCCATGGCACCCAAATCCTCACTTACCCCCGGATGGCTACTCGCAGGTCACAGCCAGGGTGACATGCAGCTACTCCGGGTGTTATCTCTGCGTGGGTGCCGTTTCAATGTCGGATGCTGCAGGAGTAGATTCCGGCGGGAGGCTTGATTGTCTGTGCAGCCAGTGCACACCATTGATCCCCGGGCTTGGTACATTTAGATGCAGCAGAGAGCTGAGAGTCCGACAGGGGAGGTGCTGTGGCAGCACTGCTTAGAATCACTGTGAGAAGGAGCAGCGTTGTTCAGTCCCCTGGACTAAGAAACTGGAGAAACTTTGGTGAGCAAGGTAAAGAGAGATGTCTATGTGATCCACTGATAGCAATGCAGAATGACAACACCATGACACCCTCAGTTTCCTGTGTCCCCCTGCCCATGTGTCCCCCTGCCAATGTGTGCCTGTGTCCCCCTGCCAATGTGTGCCTGTCTTCCCCTGCCCATTTGTGCCTGTGTCTCCCTGCCCATGTGTGCCTGTGTCCCCCTGCCCATGTGTGCCTGTGTCCCCATGCCCATGTGTGCCTGTGTCCCCCTGCCCATTTGTGCCTGTGTCCCCCTGCCCATTTGTGCCTGTGTCTCCCTGCCCATGTATCCCCCTGCCCATGTGTGCCTGTGTCCCCCTGCCCATGTGTGCCTGTGTCCCCCTGCCCATGTGTGCCTGTGTCCCCCTGCCCATGTGTGCCTGTGTCCCCCTGCCCATTTGTGCCTGTGTCCCCCTGCCCATTTGTGCCTGTGTCTCCCTGCCCATGTGTCCCCCTGCCCATGTGTGCCTGTGTCCCCCTGCCCATTTGTGCCTGTGTCCCCCTGCCCATGTGTGCCTGTGTCCCCCTGCCCATGTGTGCCTGTGTCCCCCTGCCCATGTGTGCCTGTGTCCCCCTGCCCATGTGTGCCTGTATCCCCCTGCCCATGTGTGCCTGTGTCCCCCTGCCCATGTGCGCCTGTGTTCCCTTGCCCGTGCCCTCCCCCACTTTGAATGTGTACAACACTGACTAGACAATAGGGACCCACCCCTCCCGTCTGAGTGTTCTCTGGGCTCCCTAAAGACCTAAGTCTGCTCTGATGGTGCCTATGTTACGTAGCCCTTGAAGAACAGCAGCAGCAGTTGAGCCACCAGCTTTGCTACACCCTGATAGGCAGTATACATTCGTTTTTAGGTTAGATAGTGACTTAAATAAAATAAACAATAACAAATAAATGCCCACTTATACTCATCAGAAATGTGGAAATGATCTAGAAGGATGTTATACTCACAATAAGTGCCCACTTAAAAAATAACCTTTATTCTATTTCCATAAAACATAAATACGCTAAATAGCAAAATATTAAAAATTATATGATATTATTGATTAAATAAGGTTTGGGGTATATTGCTTTTCTTCCTCATGTTCAGTATTCTTGTGTTATATGCCAATAATTGTGTGGAATTCAGTCACTTATCATTTACCTCATTTTACAACATAGTGAATATTTGTTCATTTAGGCACTATGGAAATGTGAAATGTGAATGTTCCTCTACTAGTAAATCAATTGCATTTTAAATTCCCTTTAATCTGACTTAAAGCATTCAGTTCTTTTCTTGATGAGTTTGAGTATGGGTCGAGGGTGTTGGGGGGGGGGCAGGGGCGCCAGGCTGGGGCTTTGCCTAGGGTGCCCAGATACCTTGCACCGGCCCTGGATCTGAAACCGCACTAAACTTCTCTGACCAGGGCGAGTTTAACTCTTTACCACCAAGTGGTGGACAATACTTGAAAGGTTATTTATCTGATTCATGCAGCCAATAATACAGTGGTCTCTGTTCTGGTGTTGGCCCTTGATGCTGAGAACACTTGGTCATTTATGTGCCTATGGTATATGAACTTATCCGTCCCTTTTCTTAAGGATGTCCCTGCATTATACCATAACTCAATGACAGCGGTCCTGACAAACTCAACTGTCCCTTATTCTGTTTGCCCTGACTATGGAGCCACTAGCCGGTAAACTCCAACATCATAGGAATAACTTATCTAGGCTGTATGACCATCTATTTTTTGGCCAATTTCCCACCACTAGTTGTAACACTCATTTTTTTTTTACATTCATGGGGCTAACTGTCACGGCATTAGGGTTTCTGGGATCCGTCTCGCCACCCTTGGGACTAACTGTGGCAGGACTGTAGAGGAAACTGGGAGGGCGAATGAATGTCTTGCTCATAGAACTTGATCTAACCCTGTATCCTGGATGTTAGGAGGCGGAATGCTGGACTGGACTCCGTACTGGAATAAATGACTGGAATCTGGACCTGATGGACTGGAACCTGGACATGGAAGCAGGGAGGACCTGAACCCATGACCAGAGACTCAATACCTCCAAGAACTCAAAGAACTCAAAGACTCAGGCACATATAGTACCACAACTGGGACTGGGAAGACTCAGAAATCAGGCAGATGATATACAGGAGTGGCAACCTCTTGAACAGAATAAGCCTGGAACTGGCCCTGGACAACTCAGAACTTGGGTTAGGCCTGGAACTGGAAGTCGGTACCCCGAGACACAGAGATGGCTCCAGAAAGTGGATGACTCAGAACAACAACCTACTACCCCAGATAGCCAGTAGGATAGACAGGAATAGATTGGTGAAAGGAGGATCCACACAGAAGGTAACAGCTGGAATCTGTACACGAGCAGGTAGTATGAAGATGAATCCACACGAGGAATAAATAACAGCACCAGGGTAAAGCTGAACTCACTCAGAGGGTTAATGGTGAAAGTCCATATAACAGCAAACAGGGTGAATCTAAACTCACTCAAAGAGTTAATGGTAAAAGCCCATATAACAGCAAACAGGATGAAGCTGAATTCACATGAAGGGTTGATGGTTGAAATCTGTATACAGCAGGCAGATTGAAGCAGCAAATAAACAGCAACTGCGGTAATCTGGAACTAGGAACTAGGAAAGTGTTGCACTGGCAATTTGCTGAGTGTAGGAGGTAGAGATGGTCACTGACCCCGTGTTTTGGTTTTATATTCGGTTTTGGATCTGGATTACCTTCGTGTTTTGGTTTTAGTTTTGGTTTTGCAAAACCGCCCTTGCGTGTTTTGGTTTTGGTTTTGGTTTTGTTTGGTTTTGTTTTGCTAGTTTTGAAAAAAATACAATTTTTTGGGTCTAAAATAACCTAATTTAGTGCTTCACCAGTTTCTTAGATAAGTGAGGTAATTCTAAAGCTAATAAATTATGAAAAAACAGTTGAATACCTGGTAGGCCGTCCTTAATGCGAACACTTGTCTGCAAATTATACAGTCAAACCTGGTTGTCTACCTCCTCCATCTTTGATTATTGGCAATGTAGCCATCATCTTTGGGTGTATATTAGACCCTACACTTGTAGTTGAATTTTAAAAAAGCAGCCTGCACAGACTGTGGAGCTAGAAAGTAGAAATAAATGGACCACGGTACTTTGGTGGCTATCTAAGCCCCCCCCCCGCCCTCCACTTGTAGTTGAATATAAAAAAAGCAGCCTGCATAGATTGTAGAACTAGAAATTTGAATATACAAAGAAATGGACAAAGGCAGTTTGGTATCTGTCTGCATCAGATCCCCTGTCCACTAGGAATAAAATAAAAAACTATTCAGCCGTTGTATAATCTAGAATATAAATAGAAATTGAGAAAGGCAATTTGGTATCTGTCTGCATCATAATCATCAACATCCTCATTAGCGCCCTCGTCACCTCCATAAATTTCCCCCTCATCCTCTTCTATTTCTAAAGTGGCATCCTCAATTTGTGTATCAGCGGCTACACTCGGGCTGTTCAGGTACACATCAGCAGAACTGCTGAAAGGGCCCTTCTTTATGAGTACACTAACAGAATGCTCACAATTAGACATACCACTGTTGGATGGACTCTCCACAGGGATCGGTGTCATTTCTGATTCAGAGCAAACATTATTCTCCAATGCCTTACTGTTATCTTGCAGCTCGGCTTTGACGCGTAACAGTAGTTGTGCACCACTTGTAGGGTCGGTAACATTTTTGGATCTGCCACTAATAGCCAAAGGTGAAGGCCTCATTCTCTCTTTGCCACTGCGTGTGTAGAATGGCATGTTGGCACTTTTTTTTTTATCGCCACTTAACTTTTGCTCAGTAACACTTTTTTTTCGCTTCAACACAGTAAATTTTTTTTGGGGGTTTTGTTTTTTGCACTGATTTGGAAACACTCTGTTGTTTGGCATCGCCTTGGCCAGATGACGTACTGGGAACACTAACATCAGGACTGGTGACAGAACCTGGCTGCTCATTCTGATCATATGTGGACTGCTTTGAATCCATTCTGAGCGCAAAGCACTTGTAGTGGTAAAAATTATTTGGTAAGATGCTGCTGACAGATATGACTTTTGACAGCCAGAAATATTTATGCACAATTATGGGGGACACCCCAAAAGCACTGGGGAGTGCTAAAAATTAGTTGGTAGATACTGCTGACAGATATGACTTTTGACAGCCAGAAATATTTATGCACAATTAGGGAGGACACCCCAAAAGCACTGGGGAGTGCTAACAATTAGTTGGTAGATACTACTGACAGATATGACTTTTGACAGCCAGAAATATTTATGCACAATTATGGGGGACACCCCAAAAGCACTGAGGAGTGCTAACAATTAGTTGGTAGATACTGCTGACAGATACGACTTTTGACAGCCAGAAATATTTATGCACAATTATGGGGGACACCCCAAAAGCACTGAGGAGTGCAAAAAATTAGTTGGTAGATACTACTGACAGATATGACTTTTGACAGCCAGAAATATTTATGCACAATTATGGGGGACACCCCAAAAGCACTGGGGAGTGCCAAATATTAACAAAAAATATTAACAAAAAATAATAAACCTCTATCCTCCTCTCTTCTCTAGCGATTTTTGTTAGAGCAATTGCAGAAGAATATTGGATTCTCTGTCCCTGCTCTAATCAGCCTGTGACTACACCCTGCTCTCTCCCTCTGTCAAATGGCGATGGATTGCTGTGGATGCGTGTATTTATAATGTTGAAGTATCGCGAGAACCGAGCCCCGAGATCCGACGACGTCACGATGACATTCGACCTCGATTTGGATTCGGAACGGGCGGTACTCGGATACCCAAAGTTCGGGTGGGTTCGGTTCTCGGGGAACCGGACCCGCCCATCTCTAGTAGGAGGAGACTCTTATAGTCTGCAGAGGAAGCTAATCTGTGGTTGAGATCAGGTGTTCAAACTTAGCAGGGCGTTTAGCAAATGTCTCATCCAAGATGGCAGCCTCCGGTACTGCAGACAGAAGTCACGCTTGTCCCAGGATAGTATGCTGCATACGACCAAAAGGGGGATGTACAGTTATATGGTACTGCTGAGTGGTGTAAACAGGACTAAGACACTGATTCGTGACACTAACATTGTATTTTATGGATAGGTAGAGTGCCAGTGGTTAAGTTGAATACCCTCCCCAAGCTTCTCTACCATTTCCAAACCCTGCCAGGTAGTGTCTCATCCAGATTTCTCAGTGACCTTCAGAGAAGCATCACGTGATTTGTTTAGTCAGGCAGAAGTGTGTGACTTAATTACACTCATCACACAGGTTTGCTTCCACCTCAGCCTTTCGTACTACCTGCTCCCTTGCCCTTATCCCTGAAGTTCCAAACCATACTTTTCTTGCACATTCTCACAGCAGGTAGATGTCTCATTGACCTAAACTGGAAAAAAGCTGGTCCATTTACTATTTCAGCACTAATTGATAAAGTCTGGCAAATTTACAAGCATATAACTAGTATAATACATGAACACCTCAGTCAGTTCTCCAATACACAATATGCCTAACTCACTCACTGTACAATCAGCCCAACTCTCCCACACATAAGAAGCATATTCTGCTTTTGTAAGTTTTATCCTTCCTTTACTTCCCCACCTCACATTGCAAGCTTCAATAATCAAAGACTGTTTTTAAGTAACCCGGTTATACAGATCTAGCATTACTGTTAATTTCTGTGTTTGTTTCATATTATGCCAAAAATTCTTAATGTTCAATTAACACTGTACTCTCCCATCCCTTCTTCTCTTTTCTGTACCCCTATTCCCTACCTGTGTTCTTATTAATATTTGCAAACCAATTAAAATATTCCTCAAACAAATGCATAGTCCTTGTACATCAATATACCACCGACAGAGACCAGTTTTGAACCTCAGAAGCAGATGAGGATCAATGCTCAGGCAAAAATGGCATCCTGGCCTAGAAATAGACAGGAAAAGGGCAATCAGCCAAACATGAAACAAAAAAGGCATATGGTACACCACAGCTTTTCAGATATTGAAGCTGCAGGTGTATGTATAGCTTCATGACTACCTCCCAGAGAGGAATCTTCTTTCATCTGTGAAATACCTTGAAGAATTCACCTACCTACTTACAAGTGGGTTAGTGAAGCCAGCTATAACAGATATTTTGTTTTATTCCTGGGCAATCTATATAACTCCACACTTCAAGTTCCCTTGCTATAGTGCCATCAGCCCTGGCTGCCTAAGCCTAGTGTTGGTTGTAGTAAGATCGGGGGGGCACCACGCCTTTCAGTTCACTGGAATTGACTTGAACATCCCTGCAAGGGGGGCGCCATTACTGTACATTGCCTACGTGAAACTGCCCATTCTCCACCCTGTTCACTCCCCTAAATAGTAAACTGTGGTAAGTCTTTTTTTCACTCACAAACCAGCTGATTCTGCGGGTGCGCAGACTGATTTTGTGAAGGATACGCTCAAAACAGCCAGATACGTTCCTTAATAACGCATGCCCATCATGATACCCCCCAGAGGAAGCTATCAGCTGCCTCCCACTAACCTCAACTCCCTGTGCACTCGTGCCACTAGAAGAAAAGATAATGTATTTTAAAAAAAAGAAAAGGAAAAATAAAAATGCAGACACGGTTGCTTCTAGTAGAGGTCTGCCGCCCAGATTCCTGACACTATCTTACAGTTTATTTGGGGTTGCATCCTACTGGTGTTCCTGCTTGGGTCAGTGCATACATTCTTAAATAAGTTACACTCCCCAGATATTTTACATCATTTGATGATTTGCAGTTGAGATGGAACATCATTTACTGTTAGAAGTCCAACTGTGGAGCATTTCCATTCTGTGCATGTGTACAAAAATGTGTCCATATTTACAGTTAAGCATAGCTTAGTCTTGTGGTCCCATATACCTGGATAGGACTAAGTGGGTGCTAAGTGTAAATTGAGTGCATTGGGCATGTATGCATAAGTGTGGCACTCCACCCTGGAGATACGTACTTATTACACATCTCTAGATAAACACTTTAGGGGACATATCTTTTGAGGCCTTGTGTAAAGCTACATGCTGATGATGAGGGCATATATCTAGCTACTTTGGATTTGCTATTAGCATATTGACTCCTCCAGTCGATGTTACTTCAATCAACAATGTTGCAGTTATATTATTGCAAGTTGTAGCGCTCATTTTTTTATTATCATTTCTAGTGCATTTATAAAGCAGTAAACGATCAGTGTATGGTGTTTGTATTTGACTACATTTTATATGGAATATGCGACTTTTATGAATAACACTATACTCGCTTAGACTTCACTACATTATTTGTGTATGAATGGGATAATGTGGCTTTCAAGATTATAATGAGAACTGTTAAGCCTAATATATACACTATGGTTGAGCATAAGTATACACATTTTTATGTCTGATGTGCACCTGATGAATAAATATTGTGTTTTGAGTTAGATGTGTGTTCTATCTCAGTTGAACTTTTCTCCCAATGTTTCAACATGCCCTAGCTTTTCTCCTGACTTCCTGTAAAAGCCTTTTCTGTTCCTATCTCCTTGCCAGATTATTGTAGTCCTGCAAGTAATCTAGTTTATGTTGTTGATGCTGCTTTTTTGCCTCCAGTCATCCACTGTTTGCATACCGACCTCGAACTTGCCTAATTGCTTGACTGTGTACAGACCTCGGATTGTCCTTTAACTATGCCTCTGCCAAAACAATTTTGCCTTATTGCTTGACTGTGTAGAAAGCCCACTTGCCATTGACCATTCTTATTATATTTTCCCCAGTGTGGCTTGCCTTCTTTCTTGCCACTGGACTCCTATTCAGTTTCCAGACTGTTTCAACATGCGACTCAAAATACACAAGACTGCAATTTGATGACCAAATTTTTACGAGTACATTCTGGACCTAAAAATGCATTAATCTCTAAATCAGGCACACATCGTCATCATCATCATCATCATTTATTTATATAGCGCCAACATATTCCGTAGCGCTTTACAATTGGGGACAAACATAGTAAACTAATAAACAAACTGGGTAAAACAGACAAAGAGGTGAGAAGGCCCTGCTCGCAAGCTTACAATCTATGGGACACACACAATATACAATAAGAAGAATGATAAGTGTGAAGGGTGTCTTGAACATTAAAGTTGCCTGCATTAAATTTAGCTTGTGTTTCTAGTTCATACTTTTTCAAATGTTTTTGCTGTTGTTTTATGTATTGGCTTACATAATCCACACACATTACATTATTCCTCTATTTTTTGTGTTCATATGTCACAGAGTGCCCTTTGATCCAATTTATCTTGGACCAAGTTGTGCAGCACCAGCAGCAGCAGCAGCAAAAGCCCATACCTAGGAGTAGGGAGCATATCTACAAGCCATTCCTGAGTCTCTTTGGAGTGTCTGACAGAGAGGTAATAAGTCGATTCAGGTTACCACTTTATTTCATCCTGGAAACTCAGCAAATTACGTGACCTTGAGCCTTTCCAAAGCATCCACAAAGCAATACCATCACTCACTAAATTCTTGGCTGTGCTATATTGCTGTGCAACTGGGTCATTCCAGACCATAGTAGCACCAATTTATCCTAACTATAAACCCTTCAAATTACATGAGAGGTACCAAAGCTGCATAATAGAGATTTTCACAGTTATAGGATGAGACCACACATTTATTCATTTGTCTAAAAATGTATTTGTTCTTATTGCAGGAGACAATACTTAACCTCTGTTGTCATGACCCCTCACTCCTCTGTTAAATTCAGACAAAGAACAAGAATAGGCATATTTGACAAATCTCCACCTGAATGGCCCTAGAACAAGCTTTTGGCATGCTCAAAGGTTGTGTAGACAATTCTGGAGGAGCCATAAAATATGCATTACAAGTTGCGTGCTATGTTATTTCTCTGTGTGTTATGTTTCATAACATAACAACACATCACGGGTTGCCTATAGAAGAGGAGAAGATTTGGGCTGAGAAAGCCTTTGAGAAGGATTCCCAAGGATGAGTCTATGTCTTGTTCTTCTTTTTCTTTTTTCTTCTCCAGTTGTCTGTTGATTAAAAAAGGCAAGCCACCAGAAAACTTGCCTCTGGTAGCACTGTCACGATCTGCCTCCTGCAGCTCCTGTTTGCCAGGAGCTATGTTGGACCTTCTGGAGATATATATATATATATATATATATATATATATAGCCTGCAGTACCACCATGCCACCAAAGGGGCCACTGTGGTGCTTGAACTGTTTCCCTTCCTGCTGAACTAAGCTCGTTTTCTCAGGATGATTTACACCTGCAGCTACTCCTTAAAAGACAGCCTCGCCCAGCAGTCTGGGCCAGATCGTCAGGTCACTTAACCTGATAACAAGCATTCTCCCTTGACTCCTGTTCCTGGTTATACTTTCCTGTGTACCTGTCTTGGTGTTTTTGTTGCTCATTCTAGTGCCGCAGACACAGCTTCCTCTACCCTGTTTCTGAGTTATACACCTATGTGGATCTCGATGCTTTTGCTCTCTGCAGCTCATTGCTTCTCAGTGTAACCTGTTCAGCTTACTTCCACCTTTACCTGCTGTCTGCTCTCAAGTATTTCAGCATTACCAGGCTACTCATTTCTCCACTTTTCCAGAGGTATCCAACCATGCAACCCGCAGGCTACTCATCCCTCCACCTTTCCAGAGGTATCCAACACTTCAACCCGCAGCCTACTCATCTCTCCTCCTTTTCAGAGGTATCCAACCCTGCAACCCGCAGGCTACTCATCCCTCCACCTTTCCAGAGGTATCCAACCCTGCAACCCGCAGCCTACTCATCTCTCCTCCTTTTCAGAGGTATCTAACCCTGCAACCCGCAGGCTACTCATCTCTCCTTTCCAGAGGTATCCAACCCTGTAACCCACAGGCTACTCATCTCACCACCTTTTCAGAGGTATCCAACCCTGCAACCTGCAGGCTACTCAACTCTCCACCTTTCCAGAGATATCCAATCTTGCAACCCGTAGGCTACTCATCTCTCCACCTTTCCAGAGGTATCCAACCCTGCAACCCGCAGGCTATTCCTCTCACAGCCTTTCCAGAGGTATCCAACCCTGCAATCCGCAGGTTACTCATTTCTCCTTTCCAGAGGTATCCAACCCTGGAAACTGCAGGCTACTCATCTCACCACCTTTCCAGAGGTATCCAACCCTGCAACCCGCAGGCAACTCGTCTCACCACCTTTCCAGAGGTATCCAACCCTGAAACCCGCAGGCTACTTGTCTTACCACCTTTCCAGAGGTATCCAGCCCTGAAATCTAAAGCCTACTCATCTCACCACCTTTCCGGAGGTATCCAGCCCTGCAATCCGCAGACTACTGCTTCTCACCATTGCTTTACAGTATTGTCTATTCCGTTGTTAAGATCTGTGGTTATATTACTGCCTTACCAGTTATTGCATCCTGAACCTGTATTATCTATGTCTTTAATAAAACCACTTTGTTCACCGACTTTTTCTCTGTGGTCTTACCTTGGGAACCCTGACAGTGACACAAGTGTAAGGTCATGGCTTTCTACAAGTAATGACTTATGGCAGCTTTGCTATGAGTACTGGTGCTCAGTTCACTTTGGAGGGGAAAGGGTGTAAGCTGGTCTATTTATTTATTTATTTATTTTCCTATTTAAGTAACAGGCTACATTTCCAGAGGGGCAGTAGGGAACACTTACATATGTAAACCATTACTGTACTTCAGTTGCTTGTGCATGTCTTCACGTTGGAAAGTCACCTTTCTAGTATGTAAAGACTGCTCAAAACAAAACAATTTTTCACTTGAAAGTCATTCCAAACTCTAAATGAGGCCCTTAATGTCTTATTACTCCATGTATTAGTGCCTTTACAGTGTTTGCTATAAATGAGAAAACCGCAGTACACAACATACACAATATAATGTAATAAAGTAGCAAATATAGAATGGATAATAGGCCTACAAGATATTTTATAATTGGTACTACAATCCCTACACAATGCTTAAAATACTCCCCACCAACCGGCATACATGTTGGGACTGCAAAGCTCCACAAGCACATATGTTTCATATCTAGTTAAATTGCCGTCATTAAACTGTATTGGACACGAGTATTAACAAACATCAATTTAACAATGAAGGTCACTTTGCCCTGTGAGCTAAAGTTCAAATTGACCCATGCAGTCACACATTGCTAGGCTGCATGTGCAACACTGATTTTTGCACAGACTGCAAGCCAAGAATAAATGATTCTCCCAAGAAGCAGCCATACCAGGGCCCAAGATTTCTCTCTGAGGCCCTAACTTCATACACCTCATTGTAGACAAGAATCTAAGTAACTATTCAAGTTGTAGACAAATCATGTTTTATATGATTAAACTTAAAAAAAATGCATTCATTATATTTTTCCATACCCCCACTTCTAAATTTCCACTTCGACCACTGACCCAAACTCTACTCAAACAAAAGTAAAGCAGAAATACCCCACTCAAGAAAAGAGAATTTTAGAGAAGAAGAGTGGAAAAGTCTGGAGAGAGTTTAACCTTAAGAAAAAACAAACAAACATACAAGGATATGACTGCAACAAACATGGAAACACTATAGTGCAGTGGTACTCACTAGAAATTTTTCATGAGCCCCCAACAGGTTCTAACAAGTACAAGTTGGCTGCTCCAAACTGAATTACGAATATATGAATTAACTACAAACAAGACCGATAAAAATAAGTATATTTTATTACTATTTTGTTAAAACAAAACTGAAGGTCCAAAGTGTAAATTATACTTCCACAGAGGGGTGTTGCATGTTGCTGGCAGCAAGAACAGAATAAAGGATTTTCCCAAGAAGCATCCACACCAGGGGCCAAGATTTCTCTTTTCAATTGAAATGTCTTTGGACACGTTTGAGGGTTCCAGTAAAGCTAACTTAAAGTCCAATCATCAGGCTACTTAATTCATCTTGTAGAGTTAAATCGTTTGACAGGATTTTCTGTAGATATCTTGAATGGGCTACCATGGAGACACCTTGAAGACACCTTATTCTGTAAAGTTATCTGGGGAAATAAATGAAGATCTGAAAGTTTGTCCAGAATGGGGTTCATATGTGGGTCCCTCCCCAAATGCTAAATCGTGACCTACAGCTATTTATGGTGCAGTTGGGTCAGTAGGTTTGGGACTTATCGTAAATAGTTGGAAGGACGGTGGGTTTACAAAACCTTGCTTTTGCTGGAGCTATTTCTAATTGCTATAGAGTTGAGGGGAGACAGTTTGAAGGACAGGAGTATAGTTTTTTGGTATAATAATCTTGAGGTTGTGTAGGCAATCAATACTCAACAGGCCACGCCCCCACTGGAGGTAAAGTTAATTATACACCTTGTTTTAAAATGTCTGTGTCTTAACATTAAAGCACAGCATGTCCCTTTGGTGGACAATGCCGCTTTATGGTCATTTAACTGGTGTAGGTTTAGGAAATTGGCACCAGAAGCTAAAAGCAGGGGTATGTCATGCCCTTCTTATGTTTGGCAAATTATCAAGTAAACATAGCTTGGAAAGCACTGGCCCTTGTCACATTGAATAGGTATAGGGAGGCCTGAAGAAGTGGGAGAAGTTAATGAATGCGAGTCTCAGTCGAGGTAAGAACAGTGTATATTGGCCTTTGCCTGGTAGAATACTTCTATAGAGAGATCCAGAACTTCTATGGCATTGGCGGACACTGCTTTTTTAAAAAAATTGCTCCTGGCCACAGGGTGCTTGTTTAAGTACCTACTTTAGAAAGTAAATTGTTGGCTAAATGGCAAGGACCCTTTGAAATAATGGAAAGAGTGGGGGAAGTTAACTACAAGGTATATCAGCCAGGGAAAAGAAAACCAGAACAAGTTTACCATGTAAACCTTAAAAATTTTTGAAAACAAAGAGTAGCCCTGTCAGCTACCCCGCTTTCACCGACACCTGCCTTACCGCTGGTTCCGGAAATAGTACTAGCTAACACCCTCTCAGTTGCCCAACAGAGTGATGCTAAAGAGTTTCTCATAAGAAACAGAGACTTATTTGTGGATGTACCTGGTAAAACATCAGTCATTAAACATGATATAGTCACTGAACCAGGGGTTAAGGTCAATATGAAACCCTATAGAATACCAGAAGCCCAACGGGAGTTGGTGTCAAAGGAAATTAAACATTTTTTAGAATTGGATGTAATTGAAGAATCACATAGTGAATGGTCAAGTCCTATCGTGCTCATTCCAAAGCCTAATGGGAGTTTACGCTTTTGCAATTACTTTCGTAAATTAAATAAGGTGTCTAAATTTGATGCATACCCAATCCCTCGAGTGGACGAGCTTATTGAAAAACTGGGTACAGCACGTTATTTAACCACTTTAGACCTAACCAAAGGGTACTGGCAATTACCATTGACAGACAGAGCCAAAGAGAAGACAGCTTTTTCTTCCCCAGAAGGTATCTTCCAGTATAAAAGGTTACCATTTGGGTTACATGGGGCGCCGGTCACATTTCAGAGAATGATGGATAAGATACTAAGACTCCATAGTCGTTATGCTGCAGCCTACCTTGATGATGTAGTTATCCATAGTTAAGATTGCCAATCCCATCTGTCCAGGGTTAAAGCAGTATTGGACTCTATGCGGGAAGCAGGTTTAACAGCTAACCCAAAAAAGTGTTACTTAGGAATGGAGGCGCTAAAATATCTCGGTTATACCATTGGCAGAGGTCTGATAAATCCCCAACTTAAATTGAGGCAATACAAAACTGGTCAAGACCTCTGAACAAGTAACAAGTTAGGGCTTTCTTGGGAATCACTGGGTATTATAGAAGGTTTATTCCCAATTTTGCCACTACTGCGGTCCCATTGACTGACCTGACTAAGGGTAAGAAATCTGTAATGGTAATGATAGGCGTGCCATACGCACCGGATCAGGTGCGTGCTGTTAGCAGGACTTGTGATACCTGTACTGATTTCCCTTGTCTTCCAGAAACACAGGTCAGCAGTAGGTTGAAGGTTTGTGGCCCAGCGGACGTTCCGGTGTAAACAAGAAGACGGCATCTATCCCACACTCAAAGTGCAGCATCGGTGACTAGGACATCTGGGTTCCATAGAGCGGCCAGCCCAGGGAGCGCATCTCGGGGTGAATGTGTTCAAGAATTGTTATCCACACAATCACATAGTCCGCTTATATGCTCTACGAGTAGTGGATCCTCTTTGGATTGTGAGAGCGGTTCGCACAAATTAATGAGGATTTTGAGCGAATATTTTAGTGGTAGTAAGAGTCAGAGGAGAGTAACGCATGCTGCAGAGAGCGGACAAGGGCCCAGTGGTTCATTGTTCCTATACAGCGCTGACAGCAGGGATTAGAAGCAGCTCGAGAGATAGAATTAAAAAATGTGTTTATGTGAATATCTTTATTATTACTAAGGCAGGGAAGAAAGGTTTGATGAAGGCTAAGGAGAAAGGCGGGATAGGTGAGCATTTTTACAAGTCATTTCCTAATTGGGTTACAGCGTTTATTGCAGCAGTTTACTTGGAAACCAGGCCGGAGGCATCTGTTGATGTCTAGCAGTACTTGCATCTGATCACAGGGATCTATAAAAAAGACGGGGGTACCATATGGCGTAAATATGCTGAAAGCTTTCACGAGAAAGTTACAGGGCGTCATCTCATTCCTTTCGACTGTAAAGATGTGGAAACTTGGATGGAGATGATGCGGCCCAGGGAGAGTGAGATACAGGATAATAGGGTGCAGAGGTTTTGCATGCAAGGGAGACGTAGCTCTACCCTAGGACAAAATAGAAACCAGGCTTTGCCTTCAACAGCGTCACATGCACTCGAGGAAGCACGTGTAACTACAGGCATGTCTGCACAAAATGCCGGGGACTTCATTCCGCCAGAGATTGCCCAAGAGCTGTGTCAGGAGCAGGTAGAGGTAGCGGAGAGACAGGGCCTGCTCAATAAGGCAGCAGCATCTGGACAGGTGGCTTCGCTGGTTTCTGGATAGGAAGCAAGCAGAGTGTTTGAGTTTATGTTTTCATGCTGGTTTTCCCCTCCCCATTGTTGGCGTAGTTAAGGCTTGTGCAAAAAAGAATTTGCTATGTTTTTCCAGAAGTTTTAGTGGAGAAGGTACAGAAAGAGGTGGATTTGAGTCGCATAGCAGGCCCTTTTTCATATCCGCCAATACAGGGTTTTGTTATCTCCCCAGTAGGGGTAGTACCTAACAAAGCAGTGGGGAAATTTAGGCTTATACAGCATCTTTCACATTCCCCAGGGCAATCGGTTAACGATGCCATAGCCCTAGAAGACAGTTCCGTAAGCTATCAGTCATTCGAGGAAGCCTTAGACCTGGTCAGATCATTTGGATCAGGGGCGTTGTTGACAAAGCTGGATATTGAATCTGCCTTTCGCTTGCTTCCCCTGCATCCAGAGTCATTCAGGTTCATGGGTTTCCGTCTTCCAGATTGTTTATTACGTGGATAAGTGTTTACCGATGGGTTGTGCGGTGTCCTGTCCATATTTGGAGGCGTTCAGCTCCTTCTTGCACTGGTGTATACAGGCAGGAATGGGTCACGTGGGTATTGCCCACTATTTGGACGATTTCTTGATCATAGGACGGGCAGATTCGTCGGTGTGCGTTATTTTCTGTTTTGGGAGTGCCAGTTGCACATGACAAAATGGAAGGTCCCTTACTTTGTATGTCATTTCTAGGAATAGAGATTGACACATTGGAAGGGTGTTGTAGGTTGCCCCAGGAGAATGTGAGGAAGCTTGTGAGATTAATTGAACTTAGCTTGTCGTCCCGTTCTATTACGCTGCGTCAGGCTCAATCATTGTTAGGCTCCTCTAATTTTGCATGCAGAATTATTTCCATGGGAAAAGTATTCTGCAGAAAGATGCAGTTGGCTACAGTAGGGATGTCACGCCCCCATGCACGGATCATGCTGTCTAAAGACATTAAAGGTGATTTGCGAATGTGGCTGAGGTTCTTGGAGAACTTCAATGGCATTCGTATTTGGCCGGCTCCACAAGTGTCTAGTAGCCATCTTGAGCTATTAACAGACGCTTCTGGGTCTGTTGGTTTTGGAACCTATTTTAGTGGAAGGTGGGGCGCTGGACGATGGCCAGAATCATGGCGTTCCAGCGGGCTAGTAGGTAATCTGCTGGTGCTTGAGTTGTTCCCCATTGTGGTGGCGGTAGAACTCTGGGCGTCGCTTTTACAAGGGCAGCAGGTGATTTTCTGGTGTGACAACTCGGGTGCATTAACATGCGGAGTGCATCTTCCATTTCAGCTATTGAATTATTGCAACATCTGGTGTTGCGCTGCTTGGAGCATGATATTACATTCAAGGCGAAACAAGTTCCTGGTGTGGAAAACGAAGTGGCTGATGCTTTATCACGAGGGCAGTGGGTACGTTTTAGGGAGTTGGCGCAGGTACCCCTTTTGTTTGGCAGGTAGTCAAGCAGGCATTGTAGGCCTTGCTGAAACATCGCTGGCTCCTTCCACCAGAAGATCATATCAACTGCCTGGCTAACAATGGCAACAGTATATACAGTTGCGCGGTCGGTGCGATTTAGGTCAGAGTGCTGACATGTTAGATTTTATTTGGTCTAAATACAAAGAGGGAGTCTCTAAGACGTACATGGCTGCCATGCTTGCTGGCATTTCCTTTCTGGCCAGATTGCACAGGTGTGCTGATTTACGAAAGGTTTTTTGATATCTAAAGCTCTAAAGCGTTGGTCACGGATGCAACCAGGAAGGGAGGATGTGAGAAGGCCGGTTCATAAAAACTTATGGCAGAGCTTGCGCATCTCGCGGATAATGCTTACGAGGCCCTGCTTTTTCGCTCAGCTTTTTCGCTAGCTTTCTTTGACGCGTTTAGGGTGAGTGAGTTGGTGGCTCAGTCTAAGCATGATCTAGGTAACGCTTTGTCGGCTAGGCATATGTTTTTGGATGTTAACCAATTGTCTTGTCAAATCCTTAGATCCAAAACAGATCAATCGGCTCGTGGTCATTGGATTTCCATCTCGGCACAAGAAGATAGTGATATTTGTCCTGTAGCATTGTGTAATAAATTTCAAGGGGTTAAACCCCGAGAGGCTGAACCCAGGTTAGTTCATGCTGACAGGTCTACTATTTAAAAAATTCAGTTTACAGCTATTGTCACGGGCACTAGGAGTTTTACCCAGAATTCACCAGGTCGAATTTCACTTTACCAGAGGCGCGGAGTCTAACACAGTGGCTGGTCTTCTCCAGGAACTTCCGCAAGGGAGTATGGTTTTAGCGGCTGCCACTGTGCAGGTCGCGGTCCTCTGGGAAGTGTGGTGAATATACGGAACTGTACAACTGAATAGGAAAGGAAAAGTCAATGATATAAATGCAGAGTCTCTGAACAATGGAAACAATGGTAACACGGTAGACTGATGAGCAGTAATAAAAGGAGGAAAGAGTTCCAAAGTGCATTAGCACACAGGTAGCATACAGCAGACCAATATATGACAACTGGATAAAGTCTATGGAAGGACCAATCAATAATGCAGCAGGAGAGTCAGCGACTCGCAGCTATACTTCAGAGGCACTATAGGCTTTTAGTCCTAATAACAGGTACCATGCAAAATAGTAGGGTAAGCTGCTCCTGACATATGTTCCCGCTGGTAAATGTAAAGACTTGTGCAGATGCAGGTATAATACTAGATAGCGTGGAGCGGTCTGTGACCGGTAAGTCTCACCGCAGAGGGTGGCTCTTCCATCAGCGCCATTAAAGCTTTAGACAGATGGAAATCGGATGCATACAAAACATATATAAGACTAAACAGGTAATTTCGGTACGCAGTATGTCACTCCCCCTTCCTTGTTAATCCAAGGCTTCTCCGCTCCCGTTTTTCAGATGGGGGGATTTTCTTTCATTTTCTCCTCTGATAAAGGCTTGATTAGTGGTGTGCCTCCGGAGTTTTATTGGTTTTTACCTTCATTTGGGTTAACATCCCTTAAACATCCCTTACCCTTCCCACATTGCTTTAGTTCTTGTGCTACATACATCATCCGATGGAGTATGGATGATCTGTTATATTGGATAATTCCAGCCTGGCTGTGATGGATCCTTATTATGTGTATTACAGGTTGCTCAACTCGGAAGATTAACATATGGATTGTAGGTGTCACACGGCGCTTATTCGGCTTCCATAAACAAAGACTAAGACACTCACCTGTGCCTCATTAGCAGACCTTAAACCCTTAGTCCTGATCTGCACATGTGCAGACTGAGAACCTGTCTGTTGCTGACAAGATTCCTATTGGTTCCTGGTTCTGGCTCTAAACTTTAAAAGGCACCTCCTCCCTTTCCTCTGGGCCTGTTGATCAAGTTACCTGTCTTGAGTAGGTTCCTACCTATTCTGTAAGCCTCCACCTGGATCATCAGTGCCTCTGCTGTGTGTTGCTGTTCCATGGGCTATACTGCTCAAGCTGCACCTGTCTCCGCTGTGTTGCTGTTCCACGGGCTATACTGCTCAAGCTGCACCTGTCTCCACTGTGTGGCTGTTCCAAGGGCTATACTACTCAAGCTGCACCTGTCTCCGCTGTGTTGCTGTTCCACAGGCTATACTGCTCAAGCTGCACCTGTCTCCGCTCTGTTGCTGTTCCACGGGCTATACTGCTCAAGCTGCACCTGTCTCCGCTGTGTTCGGGCTATACTGCTCAAGCTGCACCTGTCTCCGCTGTGTTGCTGTTCCACAGGCTGGATCGCTTAAGCTACACTTATCTTCATTGTGCTGCTACTACACGGGCCGTGCTGCTCAAGTTACATCTAACTCTACTGTGTTACCCCTCCACGGACTGCACCACTCAAGATCATCTACTCCGCATTTATCTCGGTGGCTCATTGGCATTACAGGTCGTATCATCTAAGCTGCTTGTTCCTATTTCATCCTGCTGGCTAAACTGTTCCTAAGCATTCAATGGCATAACTGGGTATTCCACTCTGGCTGCATCTACTGTGATTACCTTGTTGGCAGGACTGTTACTTGTTCCTCCTGTATCGTGCTGCCTTGATTGTGGTCTCATATACCTGCTGCATTATCATTCCCACTTTGTGTTCTGGACTGTTCATGCTATTGCCATATTTGAATACTCTGATTATACCGTTATATTGTATTCACTCATACTACATTGCAGGTGGCACTGCTCACCCTGTTCCTATGTTCCTTGTGCCAATATACCAAGACTGTTCTGTGATCAACCAATCATCATTAAATCGCTGATTGTACTTTTATCCTGCATCTGTGGTCTATTCGCTGTCTGGGTATAGAACTGACATTACCAGTGTGCCTATCACTTCCCCAGGATTCTGCCCAACACCCTGGTAGGGACCGCGACCTGTGGGCGAACACCGCTAAACCCAAGTAACCGTTAGAGTCCGTGCCCTGCTAGGGGTAACATCTGTTGGGTGGATCCAAGAGTCCAGAATACCAAACCGTGACAGTAGGCCATTCCATTGTGTTCTGGGCATCCAGATACAATTTTGCCAATAATAGAGAAGCCTTTGCAAGGCTAGTGTTGGTTCGTTGGATTGGTATAAGAGGTTTAAAATTGCAGTGCTTGATGCCACTATTTGGCTACTGATATTGGTAAATCCGGGCTACCAGATGTGTTGGTTTTACACTTGGGGGGTAACGATGTAGTTAAGGGTAAGCCATTGGACTTGATTATTGCCATTAGAGAAGACCTAAGGAACATTAAGACGCAATGGCCGTCAGTAAATATTTGTTGTTCTAATGTAATTCCCCGAATTAAATGGCGTACGGATATAGCATTTCGCATAATGAAGAATCTGGTATCTGAATTAAATCGGGTGACAAGGAGAACAATTTCTGAGCTTGGGGGGATAGTGATAGATCATCCTCTGATTAGATCTGAGTTGGTACACCTGTATTAAAGGGATGGGGTTCACCTATTGAAAGAAGGTAACTGGATTTTTGTGGAGCAGCTTTTTTGGAGATCAGGTAGGCTAGTTAGGTTAATGAGTGGCGGGTTGTGCGTCCGTTAAAAGACTTCAGCTTGACAGGAGAGCTTTTTCAATCAGCAGCTAATTCACACCGCTGATTGGCTGAAAGTCTCTACTCCTTTCGAAGCACCCTGGCTCTTGATACCTCTATGCGAGGACCCCTCGACCTGCACTGTGCGCGTACGTCTTTGTGAGCCCAGAGGGGAGTAGTCACGATGACACCAGATTTAGCATCGGCCGTTCGTAAAGGACTAGGTCCTGGGACAAGTGGTTAGTGCCTGTGCCATACACTGTTCGGTTTTGCTATTAGTCGTTAGCTGATTGGATCGCTCTCGCTTCCACCCTTTATAGCGTTAATAAATAGAGTTAATATATAAAATGTTTACCTTTTATTTTCCACAATAAAGTTGTCAGTGTTTTTATTTGTAGATAAGAATTTTAGAGTGTTAAGTTAACCATTAATAAGGTATGGTGCAGCGAAGAGGGAATCAGCAGTATGCAATTTATAATTTAAGTCCCTTCTTCAAATATCTTACAATGTACTATACTACACCTGCTATGGTTGGAACTATAATAATCCTTTAAGAGCAGTTATGTCTCATTTGAGAAAAAAAAGCTAGGGAAATAAGGTACAACACATTTACGTTGATAAAATACAATTTAAGGATTGTGTTAAGGCTACATTCCCAATGCAGACTTCAGTTTATGGAAAGGTCATGCAGGCTCTGATCTAAGATAGCAGAACGAATGAGATGCCAGGCTGCCCTTTATTTTATTTTTACCTCAACTTTTTCTTACTTATGTGTGACTACAAGCATAAAGAAATAACATTTTAATTGCTGGTAGAATTACATTTACTTCCACTATGCAGATTGAATATGGTGGCGGTGGGTGCTATGGAGTTCTCTTGATATGGGAGAAGATGTGGGGCAATATAAGAGTCTTAGGGTAGCATAATATTTCCTTGAGTGAGACATACCAAAATAATCACTTTGACTCCTGTAACCAAAACAACTTGTACTGTTGTTGCAGGTATAAAGTCATTAGAGAATTATTCTAGCAAAATAATTCTAACACAAATTTAAGCCTTAATATTTTATTTCTTATGTCTTGCGTTTTGAAATGTTTTATGTATGTAAGTTTCAGGGCATTCATGCGGCAGTTTTAATTTAACATCATGTTGTTTTAATTCAAATAAATAAGTTAAAAGCAAAGCCATCATTTACATATTTGGTGATCAGAAGGTCCCTTTAGTGAGAAATGTAACTGCTCCTGCAAAACATAGTAGAAGTGTTAGATACCTTCTTTGTTAGGCACTAAAAGAACACAATAATGTAATGAAATGTCATTGCAAAAACAGTAACTTTTCAATAAAGGGTGGCACACAAATAGGAGTACCCTTTTTACTGAAAGCATAACTTGTATAACTTTGAAGCATCTATAATATGGAGATTGGCAGAGGATGCACTCGTGCACTCAAAGTGCATGAGTTAAGTGCATATGTTATTCAAGTGGCATAAATGTATTCAGGAAATTTTTCAAGAGGGGCAAAATGTTATAAATTCATGAGTGTTGCTGCAAACTGGTGGTGTGTCACTGGAGGGGGAGTAGCCAGGCCTTGAATTGATCCCCCCCAATCTTACACTTTATAAGATTATGACAGCCCTTCTCAACTCATTCTGAACCAGACCAGAGCTAATCTTACCTACTTACACCCTTATATCTGCCTGCAACACACTCCCCTAGAACATGGCAATTAATTTTCCAACACACACTCATCATCATCATTTATTTATATAGCGCCAACATATTCCGTAGCGCTTTACAATTGGGGACAAACATAGTAAACTAATAAACAAACTGGGTAAAACAGACAAAGAGGTGAGAAGGCCCTGCTCGCAAGCTTACAATCTATGGGACTACTGTCTTGAGGATGAGGTGGCTCCATGTCAACAGCAGCTAAACTTAGTCTCACAAGATGAGACTAGGAGCTCTGCAGTACAGTGACAGTTTGGCAGCGAAATAGAGTGCAGCTGTTTCATTTGGTTTCACCGTTAAACTATTTGACCTCACTGACAAATAGCTGGGACTCACTGCAGCTGTGAGACCTGGTACAATGCAGAGAATGGCATATCAATGGGGACACCAGTATAGAACTATCTCTCTAATACTATGGTATTTCTGTCTCAAGTCTCTATATATCTGCCCTATTACTTGTTATGTAGATGTACATTTGCAAATGTCTGCAGTGTATATTCAGGTATATTTTTATTCCTCCAGAGACCAGATCAGAGGTAAAGTTAAAATAGATTTCTTTACAGCAAAGCTGATACGCTCAATAAGTAAGTGAAGTGCAACGGAAGCATAAATAGAAGCAGGTATATCTAATACATTCACTGAGAGCATAAAATATATTTTATTATATGGTTACTTAATAAAACAATAAGGGGTATACCAGAGCTGGATTAAGGCTCTGGAGGGCCCGGGCACTTTAGACAGGGGGGCCCCTATGATGTATCATGGTTATCATTTTAGACAAATACAAATACACAGGAAATACTGTGTGCACTATATATATATATATATATATATATATATATATATATATATATATACACACAACAAATATGCTATGGGATCCTCTATTTTATCAATAATTATTAAAGTAATTATTGAAGCCTGCCTCTTCTATTAAAGGTTTGATTAGATGACACACATATATATATATATATATATATATATATATATATATATATATATATATATAAAAATAATGGTTAAGAAAATAGAGGATCCTATAACTTTTAAGTTATAGTAACCTCTATGTAATTAATCATTATTAAAGTAATCACTGAATCCAATTTTTAAGCAAGTACTCAAGCCAATATATATATATATATATATATATATATATATATATATATATATATATATATATATAAATCTCCAAGTGAAAGTGTGACTCACCTTGGAAGCCACGTTCAGCACAGCACCCCCAGTCTCTTTTGGTACGGTCCATGCCTGGGAGAAGCTGATGCAGCTGCACATGCGCAGCAGCTCCATTTCAGCCATCTTAGAATGTACAGCAGCCGCAGTGCTGCTGTACATTAGGCCAGCTGTCAAATTTTGGGAGGGGGGGTGCGCCTGCCAAGGGGCCCCCACAGCGGCAGAAGCAGAAGAAGCGGATCACCAACTGACAGGTGATCCGATCAGCGTGCGGCCGGCAGCTGGGGGCCCTCAGAGAGGGGGACCCGGGGCATGTGCCCCCTATGCTCCCCCCCCCTTAATCCGGCCCTGGGGGTATACTTACTAAACTGCGGGTTTGAAAAAGTGGAGATGTTGCCTATAGCAACCAATCAGATTCTAGCTGTCATTTTGTAGAATGTAATAAATAAATAATGACTATAATCTGATTGGTTGCTATAGGCAACATCTCCTCTTTTTCAAACCCACAGTTTAGTAAATATACCTCTACGGCTTAAAGGGCCTGATTTATCTTCGAACACAATGTGAATGCAACTTGCATTTTAAAAAAATTGGACATAATTTGCACACACAGTTGGCCCATATAAAAGTACAAGTGGAACTCAAAAAAAAATTCTATTTGTATATGTGTAGAAGTGCGCTTTGGCTATATGTTACTTGCTGTATGCAGACAGACAGTACAGACAGCAGGATACAGTATATACATGCAAATGTGCAATATCAAGTACATCATTAACGCATTAAAAAAATAATATATATATATATATATATATATATATATATATATATATATATATTAATTAATTAACAACTATTAGTAAAAACCGCAAGAGCATTTAAAGATTAGAGTGCTCTCAATCTCCCTCATATCGATTGCAAATATATAAATAAATAATACATCTATTTGAGCTCTTGACCAGGTGTTCCCCATTAGGATTCTCAATGATGTGAGCCAAACATGAAAAACAAAATTATTTGAACACAATAGTGTAACATTGCATGAATTAATATACATATATAATAAACATCCAAAATATATAATCTTTGATTCTTTTTGTTCTTTTTATTCCTTCACAGTGTGACTTCCCCATTGTGAGAAAACTTACTAGTGAACCACATTCCATAGTGAATATCCTCTCAAGGTAGCGCACTTACAGGAAACAGTCTTGGGGCCAGATTTACTAAGCTGCGGGTTTGAAAAAGTGGGGATGTTGCCTATAGCAACCAATCAGATTCTAGCTTTCATGTATTTAGTACCTTCTACAAAATGACAGCTAGAATCTGATTGGTTGCTATAGGCAACAACCCCACTTTTTCAAACCCGCAGCTTATTAAATCTAGCCCTTGGTTTTTTACATATCTCAAGCCTCAATGGCTCCTCAATAGTGTATATATGGGCGTTTTGACAAAATAATGAAGAGAATATTACCATATGGATTGTTGCCATGTAAATTTAGAAATAAATATCTAGTACAATATGTTTTTAAAAAAATAAAATTAAAATGTATTATTTTACTCTAGAACACATAAAAATCCACACAGGCAAATATAGTGTTCAAGTAATCCTACTAGAAGGGTGCAGACAGCTAGCATATCAAT
The DNA here is from genome assembly GCF_038048845.1 of Mixophyes fleayi. Lineage (NCBI taxonomy): Eukaryota > Metazoa > Chordata > Amphibia > Anura > Limnodynastidae > Mixophyes > Mixophyes fleayi. The sequence continues at coordinate 112,172,076 of NC_134406.1, read as the reverse complement.
TAGATGTCGTATAAATCCTGGGATAGATGATTGCTGACAACCCTTATCCATTCAAGCAATAGATGCTGCCTCACATAGCCAATATTACCAACGCATTTCGGCCAAAATAAGAGGGTCTTTTTCAAGGTAGAAAAGATTTTTTGCATTTGCATGTGAAAATGGACAATTGTGTGCCAGGTGAAATTGGACATTTTGAAAAATACAAATTATGTACTGGACAACAGCCAAACTATTTACTGTGCAAAATTATTTAAGTATTATGAGGTCCTTTAACTTAACTATGGTGTGTGATCATGCCATAATGTCATTAGGAGTATTAGATAAATAATATCAATAAGGGAGTACATGTAGCATTTTTTATTCATCTGTGTGCCTTCCTGTCTGAGCTGCATGCATCTGCCATGATGGGAAATGAAATAGTGGCAATTTATCACAATGGAAAAGTACACACATTATTCATAGTTAATACTGGATTGACTATCGCTATGGATCAATGATTTTTATGCTGCATTCACCATGAAGCTGAGCGCAGTTCAGGCAGGGAGTACCATGGACACTTGAAAAGTACTATGTGCACACAGCCTTAGGTTTACCATGTCAGCCATTTAAAACCAAACATGTATGAATACACATGATGAATTACAGCATTGGAGCCCTCTGTAATGTCACCAGGAGAGGCATACTTGGTCCTGTACTCTTCTCTATTATCATCTACTTAAAAAACAATTATTGGCAGCACCCTCCCTACACACATACTCTCCTTGCTACTGATGAACATTCAGCCACTTTTATCATTAACTGATACTATTAGCTATTAGGGTTGTTGTCTTATAATTAATAGGGATGTGCACCGGCCACTTTTGGTGTCTCGTGTTTTGTGTTATGGGTTCGGATTTGCTTGATGTTTTGGGTTCGGATATGTTTCGCAAAACACCTGTCGAAAGGTTTTGGTTCGGATTTAAGGTTTTGGATTCGGATTTATTTTCAAAAAAGCATAAAAATTTCCAAAATCAAGTTTTTGGGCTTATTTTCACTCCTATGCTATTATTAACCTCAATAACATTCAATAACAATCATTTCCAGTCTATTCTGAACACCCTCACACCTCACAATATTGTTTTTAGTCCAAAACGTTTCACAGAGGTAGCTTTCTGGACTGCTAAGTGGAGTGGTCCCGGTACCCATTTTGGTACCGGGGCCACAATATATCACCCTCAACTGATCTCAATTCCACCAAAAAAGTATCTGGACTGCGTAGTGGAGTGGCCCCCACAATATAATAAAAAATCCCTCAACTGGTCTGAATTCCACCAAAAAAGTATCTGGACTGCGTAGTGGAGTGGTCCCCACAATATAATAAAAAAAACCTCAACCGGTCTGAATTCCACCAAACAAGTATCTGGACTGCGTAGTGGAGTGGCCCCAGTACCCAATTTGATACCGGGGCCACAATATAATAAAAAAAACCTCAACTGGTCTGAATTCCACCAAAAAAGTATCTGGACTGCGTAGTGGAGTGGTCCCCACAATATAATTAAAAAAACCTCAACTGGTCTGAATTCCACCAAACAAGTATCTGGACTGCGTAGTGGAGTGGCCCCGGTACCCAATTTGATACCGGGGCCACAATATAATAAAAAAAACCTCAACTGGTTTGAATTCCACCAAAAAAAGTATCTGGACTGCGTAGTGGAGTGGTCCCCACAATATAATAAAAAAAACCTCAACTGGTCTGAATTCCACCATAAAAGTATTTGGACTGCGTAGTGGAGTGGTCCCCACAATATAATAAAAAAACCCTCAACTCGTCTGAATTCTACCAAAAAAGTATCTGGACTGCGTAGTGGAGTGGTCCCCACAATATAATAAAAAAAAACCTCAACTGGTCTGAATTCCACCAAAAAAGTATCTGGACTGCGTAGTGGAGTGGTCCCCACAATATAATAAAAAAACCCTCAACTGGTCTGAATTCCACCAAAAAAGAATCTGGACTGCGTAGTGGAGTGGTCCCCACAATATAATAAAAAAAACCCTCAACTGGTCTAAATTCCACCAAAAAAGTATCTGGACTGCGCAGTGGAGTGGCCCCGGTACCCAATTTGATACCGGGACCACAATATAATAAAAAAAAAACTCAACTGGTCTGAATTCCACCAAAAAGTATCTGGACTGCGTAGTGGAGTGGTCCCCACAATATAATAAAAAAACCCTCAACTGGTCTGAATTCCACCAAAAAAGTATCTGGACTGCGTAGTGGAGTGGTCCCCACAATATAATAAAAAAACCCTCAACTGGTCTGAATTCCGCCAAAAAAGTATCTGGACTGCGTAGTGGAGTGGTCCCCACAATATAATAAAAAAAACCCTCAACTGGTCTGAATTCCACCAAAAAAGTATCTGGACTGCGTAGTGGAGTGGTCCCCACAATATAATAAAAAAAACCTCAACTGATCTGAATTCCGCCCAAAAAGTATCTGGACTGCGTAGTGGAGTGGTCCCCACAATATAATAAAAAAACCCTCAACTGGTCTGAATTCCACCAAAAAAGTATCTGGACTGCGTAGTGGAGTGGTCCCCACAATATAATAAAAAAAACCTCAACTGGTCTGAATTCCACCAAACAAGTATCTGGACTGCGTAGTGGAGTGACCCTGGTACCCAATTTGATACCGGGGCCACAATATAATAAAAAAACCCTCAACTGGTCTGAATTCCACCAAAAAAGTATCTGGACTGCGTAGTGGAGTGGTCCCCACAATATAATAAAAAAACCCTCAACTGGTCTGAATTCCACCAAAAAAGTATCTGGACTGCGTAGTGGAGTGCTCCCCACAATATAATAAAAAAACCCTCAACTGGTCTGAATTCCACCAAACAAGTATCTGGACTGCGTAGTGGAGTGGCCCTGGTACCCATTTTGATACTGGGGCCACAATATAATAATAAAACCCTCAACTGGTCTGAATTCCAGGGAACAGATGGCGGACACCGAATGGACGTCTAAAACCAACATAGCAGTTAAGGGCACAGTTCCTCTTTTTTGTGACTGCACAAACAATTAACGTAGTAATAGAAATGACAGATTTTTTTTGTTTTAAATATAGAAAGAAAGAAGGTAGTACTAGAAATGGCAGTTATTTATTTTTTTTTAAATAGAGAAAGAAAGAAGGTAGTAATAATAATGGCAGTTATTCGAATCCCCAGGAGAGTCTAAGTGGGGTGAGCCACAGAGAGATTATTTCCCTCAGTTTCTCTAACAGGTTGTCAGTGTTGTTCCTCTTCTTAAAATCTGTGATACATAACTACACACACTCGGCAAAGCTTTTACAAATTATCTGCGGCACAGGAGAATACCACTGGACTGTACTTTAATAGCAGTACCTATTATTTTTGGGTACAGCAACAGTGAATGATCGTAGTTAGACTTTTAAATAGCAGTACAAGCTAGATTTTTAAAAATTTTGTAATATTTTTTTCCAATTATTTTTTGAAAATTTTTTATTATTTTTTTTTTAAATTAATTTTTTCACATTTTTTTTATAAAATTAAATTTGTTTTTTTTGAACTTTTGGATAACTTGGAAATAACAATGCCCTTAGCATAACAGACCACAGGACACAGGAAATACAGAAAGAAAGCAGGTAGCAATAGAAATGGCAGTTCCTCTTTTTTGGAACTGCATAAACAGTGATGAAAATGAAAGTGGAGCTGGTGGCATGTCACGATCCTCTTCAGAGGACAATCTCCTGACCAGCAGGTCTTTGCACCGCTGTAGACTTGTGTCCGCCGGAAACAGAGACACAACATACGCTTTAAACCGAGGATCGAGAACGGTGGCCAGAATGTATTCCTCTGACTTTAAAAGACTGACCACCCTCGGATCCTGGCAAAGCGTACGAAGGGCTTCATCCACAAGAGCTACATGCTTGGTGGAATCGCAATGGTGTACCAGCTCCTCCCTCACTTTCTCCAGCTGCTTCTGCAAAAGCCTAATCAGTGGAATCACCTGACTCAAGCTGGCAGTGTCGGAACTGACTTCTCGTGTGGCAAGTTCAAATGGCTGCAGAACCTTGCACAACACAGAAATCATTCTCCAGTGCGCTTGACTCAGGCGCATCCCCACTCCTTTTCCTATGTCGTAGGTTGCTGTGTAGGCTTGAATGGCCTTTTGATGCTCCTCCATCCTCTGCAGCATATAGAGGATGGAGTTCTAGCAAGTCACTACCTCTTGTTAATTTAGATTGCAAGGCTTGTGAATACTATGAAGATTAAAAAAAAGCAGGCTGCACAGACTGTGGAGCTAGAAAGTGAAATTAAATGGACCACGTTACTTTGGTGGCTATCTATGCCCCCCCCCCCCGTCCGCCCTACACTTGCAGTTGAATATAAAAAAAGCAGCCTGCATAGACTGTAGAACTAGAAATTCAAATATACAAAGAAATGGACAAAGGCAGTTTGGTATCTGTCTGCATCAGATCCCATCTCCACTAGGAGTAAAATAGAAATCTATTCAGCCGTTATATAATCTAGAATATAAATAGAAACTGAGAAAGGCAATTTGGTATCTGTCTGCATCATAATCTATAACATCCTCCTCAGCGCCAGCTACATCAATATCCTCCTCCCGCTGTACAACATTCACACCTTCATTGGCCAAATCTGTAACTGGACTGTGGGTGATCCTTCCAGCATATGCAGAGGGCATGCTGCAAATGGTGGAAGGAGCCACCTCTTCCCGTACAGTGATGGGAAGGTCAGGCTTCGCAACCACCAACATCCTTGGACTCGCCTTGGGGATTTGTGATAATTTCTCTTTAGAATGCAGAGTTGTTTGCTGTGTTGTTGCTGACTGCATAACTCTCTTAAATTTTTTGTAGGGGGGGGGGAGGGCTTAGTTCCTTGGGTGAAGCTGAACCATTAGTCATGAACACGGGCCAGGGCCTAATCTGTTCCTTGCCACTGCGTGTCGTAAATGACATTGTCACGGTCGTCTGAATTTCTTGATCCGATTCGGGACCCTTGGGACTAGCTGGAGCCTGGATGAACTTCTTGCTCATGTTCGTGCTGATTGTAGAATATAGCAGGGGAATTAGCAGTCTGGAAATGTAGACAGGAACCACTGCACTTGTAATGCAGTCAGGAACACTGCACTTGTAATGCAGTCAGGAACACTGCACTTGTAATGCAGTCAGGAACACTGCACTTGTAATGCAGTCAGGAACACTGCACTTAGGAGTGCAGACAGGATTACTGCACTTGTAATGCAGTCAGGAACACTGGAGCCAAGAACTATCCTCTGGAGAGAAGTGTGTTGTTCTGGCAATGAACAGATCACAGCAGCAGGTTTAAATAGGATGTCCCAAACAACTATTGGCTGATCAGTTCATGTGATCACAGCTTCTGAATCTGGTTGGTTTGGAATGATCACCTGACTGCATCCAAGATGGCCGCGCCCATGCTGCAGGACAGACAGTATGTGTTTATTTACAAATGAAGGTGTGGAGAACGGGAATGCTGCAGATGACCAGAAGGGACCCAGGTAGCCGTGATATGACAGCGGCGGATGAGGTAAGTGCGGCTAAGATCCCGATTTGTGACAGTACCCCCTCCCTTACGAGTGGCCACTGGACACTTAGATTGGGGCTTAGTTGGAAACTTGCGGTGAAATTTTTTGATGAGAGATGGAGCGTGAACATCAGAAGCTTTGATCCAGGCCCTCTCTTCTGGACCATAGCCTTTCCAGTCGACTAGATATTGTAAGGTTTTATGTCGAAACCGAGAGTCCAAGATCTCTTTAATTTCATATTCGTCACCATGTTCAGTCTGCACTTCAGGAGAAACCAGTTTGGTTGTATAAAACCGATTTAGCACCAGTGGTTTCAAGAGAGAGATATGGAAGGTGTTGGGTACCCTGAGGTAAGATGGTAGATGTAATTTGTAGGACACTGGATTGATGACTCGGGAGATGTTAAACGGTCCAATAAAGCGAGGAGCGAATTTCATAGATGGAACTCTGAGGCGTAGATTGCGAGTAGACAGCCAGACTCTGTCTCCGGGTTTCAAGCTTGGAATGGCTCGTCGCTTTTTGTCGGCCTGAATTTTGTAGCGTTGGGACGCTTTAAGTAGAGATTCCCGTACCTGGCGCCAGTGGCCTGAAAAATTCTTTAGGAAAACTTCAGAGGCAGGTACTGAGGCTGTAGGAAGTGGAGTAAACAAGGGTACCCTGGGGTGTAGGCCATAGACCGTATGAAATGGAGTGGAAGCAGAGGATTCGTGATAATGATTATTATGAGCAAATTCTGCCCAAGGAAGCAGATCTACCCAGTCGTCTTGAGAAGAGGATATGTACAAACGGAGAAATGTTTCTAGGTCTTGATTAACTCTTTCCGTTTGCCCGTTGGATTGGGGATGATAGGCCGAAGAGAAGTTTAGTTTGATCTGTAGTGCTTGGCACAAGGATCTCCAGAATTTCGCCACAAACTGAACTCCTCTATCTGAGACGATTTCTTCAGGACACCCATGCAAACGCAAGATCTCCTTTATAAATTGCTGAGCCAGGATAGGTGCTGATGGGAGTCCACGGAGAGGAACAAAATGCGCCATTTTAGAGAATCGGTCAACGATGACCCAGATGGTATTGAAATTATTAGAATTGGGCAAATCGGAAACAAAGTCCATAGAAATATGGGTCCAGGGTTTGGTGGGAATAGGCAGAGGCAAAAGTTGACCAGCTGAAGATTGTCTTGAACTTTTATGTTGGGCACAGCTGCCACATGCGGAAACAAATTGCTGAACATCCTGATGAAGCGTAGGCCACCAGTAGCTTCTCAATATGAAAGATTGAGTTTTGCGGATGCCAGCATGACCGGCAAATCTGGAACAATGTGCCCATTGGAGCAATTTTTTCCGCAGATTCTCAGGAACAAAAGTTTTCCCCTGGGGAGGTGTATTGTCGGGTCTACTGACTGCGATGCTGAGTGGGCTGATAATAGGCCGTGGATCCACAATGATGGAATCTTCTTCTTTTACCATAGAACGTGACAGAGCATCGGCCTTGCGATTTTTGGAACCGGGACGGAAGGTGACATGGATATCAAATCGAGAAAAGAATAGTGCCCATCGGGCCTGACGTGGATTCATGCACTGTGCAGTTTTAAGGTAGAGCAGATTCTTGTGATCCGTGTATATTGTGACAGGATAACGAGCTCCCTCAAGTAAATGTCTCCACTCTTCAAGCGCCAATTTGATGGCAAGCAGCTCTTTGTCCCCTATGGCATAATTTCGTTCAGCTGGTAAAAATTTTCGGGAGAAGAACCCGCAGGGATGCCATTGCTCATCAGCTGGTTTTTGGGAGAGAACTGCCCCTACTCCGACAGATGAGGCATCAACTTCCAAGTAGAATGGACAGGTTAAATCTGGTTGCCTCAGTATGGGAGCAGAAATAAATGCTTGTTTCAGAAGTTGAAAAGCAGATTGGGCTTCTTCAGACCACTTGGCAGGATTAGCTCCTTTTTTGGTGAGGGCGGTGAGTGGTGCTACTACAGTAGAGTAGCCACGAATAAATTTTCGATAGTAGTTAGCAAATCCCAGAAATCGCTGTACTGCCTTTAGTGTAGATGGTTGAGGCCAGTTAAGAATAGCTTGCACCTTCTCTGGGTCCATACGGAGACCGGTGCCCGAGATGATATACCCCAAGAATGGAATGGATTCAACTTCGAAGGTGCATTTTTCAAGCTTGCAATACAGTTTATTCCTTCTGAGATGGCTGAGGACCTCTTTAACATGTCTGCGATGGGACTGGATATCAGAGGAGAAAACGAGGATATCGTCCAAATATACCACAATAGTATGGTACAGTAAGTCCCGAAAGATTTCGTTTATGAAATTCTGAAAAACCGCTGGGGCATTGCTCAGACCGAATGGCATGACAAGATATTCGTAGTGCCCATCCCTGGTGTTAAAGGCGGTTTTCCATTCATCGCCACGCCTGATACGGATCAAATTGTAGGCCCCACGGAGATCCAACTTCGTAAATATATGCGCACCTTTGACTCTGTCAAATAACTCTGTGATGAGGGGCAGAGGATACCGGTTCTTGATGGTAATGTCGTTGAGACCTCGGTAATCGATGCAGGGACGTAATCCACCATCTTTTTTTTTTACAAAAAAGAACCCGGCTCCTGCCAGTGAAGAGGATGGGCGAATAAAGCCCCTTTCCAAGTTCTCTTTTACATATTCAGACATAGATTTTGTCTCAGGGATAGAAAGAGGGTAGACTCTGCCACGCGGTGGGGTTTTACCCGGAACAAGATCAATGGGACAGTCCCAATCCCGATGAGGTGGTAGAGTTTCAGCGGCCTGCTTACTGAAAACGTCTGTGAACTCTTGGTAGGCAGAAGGAACTGGCAAAACGTCCTTATCAGAGGTGGAGCAATGTGGAAGAACACGTTGTAAACAGGACCCGAAACAAGTTGGAGCCCACGCCAGGATTTGTGGAGTCGACCAGTCAATATGGGGGTTATGCGTTTGAAGCCATGGAAACCCGAGAACCACAGGGCTAGTGGCTTCTGGGATGACCAAAAAGGTAAGAGACTCGGAATGCAGAACTCCTATTTGGAGCGTCACTGGAGAAGTCTGATGCGTAATGGTACCCCCTGGAATACGGCTACCGTCAACCGCAGAGAGAAAGATGGTCACTGGAATTTTCTCTAGTGGAATGGCTAGTTCAGCAGCTAATCTGGCAGACATGAAATTCCCAGCTGCTCCAGAATCCAGCAGGGCTGAAATGTATTGGGAGCCTTGAGCGTGTTTCAGAGTGACTGGGATAATACAGTCCTTGCCTTGTGGGGAGCGAAGAGCCACTCCTAGGCTCACTTCCTCATTGTCAGCTAGGAGGTTGTGTTTACCCGGCTTACGAGGACAATGATGTAACAGATGTCCGGAACTGGCACAGTATAAGCAAAGTTTCTCTCTAACTCGCCGTTCTCGCTCGGTGGGTAAAAGACGTGCTTTGCCTAATTGCATGGGTCCTTCAGGGAAAGGAGACGGTACACGGACTCGTTGAATAGGGTGGAACTTGGGGTGTTTCAGCTTCCTCTTTTCTAGAGTTCTTTCTCTGAACCGAAGATCAACCCGATTGCAGGTGGTAATCAATTGGTCTAGCGTTGTAGGTAAGTCCCGAGACGCTAATACATCCTTAATGTGGTCAGACAGGCCCTGCCAGAAAACCGCAACAAGAGCATCGTTATTCCAAGATAGTTCAGAGGAAAGTGTTTGAAATTGAACGGCATATTGGCCCACAGACTGCTGCCCTTGCCGAAGGCGCAGAATATCTAAAGCGGCTGACGTTGTTCTTCCAGGCTCGTCGAATATTCTGCGGAAGGTAGACAGGAAGCTATCAATGTCAAATAAAATTGGGTCAGATTTTTCCCAGAACGGTGATGCCCATGCCAGAGCTTGCCCTGATAGTAGCGAAACAATATAAGCAGTTTTGGTACGTGCAGTGGGGAAATTTCCGGGTTGTAATTCAAAGTGTATACTACACTGGTTGAGAAACCCGCGGCAATTCTTCGGATCGCCATTGTATTTAGCTGGCGTGGGAAGATGGAGTCTGGATGAAGTAAGTAGTGAAGCAGGTATTACTGGCTCAGGCGGAGTATGGGATGGTTGACTGCGGAATAACTGCAAGGTATCCATACGTGTAGAAACATCCTGCAGCAATCTCAAAATTTGCCCCTGGTTAGTTTCTTGTCTCTCAATGCGTTCAGCTAATATTTGGACAGAGTCCTCCCTCGGGGTATGTTCCCCTAGCGGATCCATTAGGCCAGAACAAACTGTCACGGTCGTCTGAATTTCTTGATCCGATTCGGGACCCTTGGGACTAGCTGGAGCAGGAGTGAAACAGAACTTAGCAGCCTGGATGAACTTCTTGCTCATGTTCGTGCTGATTGTAGAATATAGCAGGGGAATTAGCAGTCTGGAAATGTAGACAGGAACACTGCACTTGTAATGCAGTCAGGAACACTGCACTTGTAATGCAGTCAGGAACACTGCACTTGTAATGCAGTCAGGAACACTGCACTTGTAATGCAGTCAGGAACACTGCACTTAGGAGTGCAGACAGGATTACTGCACTTGTAATGCAGTCAGGAACACTGGAGCCAAGAACTATCCTCTGGAGAGAAGTGTGTTGTTCTGGCAATGAACAGATCACAGCAGCAGGTTTAAATAGGATGTCCCAAACAACTATTGGCTGATCAGTTCATGTGATCACAGCTTCTGAATCTGGTTGGTTTGGAATGATCACCTGACTGCATCCAAGATGGCCGCGCCCATGCTGCAGGACAGACAGTATGTGTTTATTTACAAATGAAGGTGTGGAGAACGGGAATGCTGCAGATGACCAGAAGGGACCCAGGTAGCCGTGATATGACAGCGGCGGATGAGGTAAGTGCGGCTAAGATCCCGATTTGTGACAGACATATTGGCAACTTTACGTTTCTCCTCAGATGATTTTAAATTTCTCTTTTTGCTACTTTTACTGAACTTGGGCTTTTTGGATTTTACATGCCCTGTACTAGGAGATTGGGCATCGGGCTTGCCAGACGACGTTGATGGCATTTCATCGTCTATGTCATGACTAGTGGCAGCAGCTTCAGTATTAGGAGGAAGTGGGTCTTGATCTTTCCCTACTTTATCCTCCAAATTTTTGTTCTGCATTATATGAAGCACAAGAGAGTGTACCCCGAAGCCACACACACTCGGCAAAGCCTTTAAAAATTATATGCGGCACAGGAGAGTACCACTGGACTGGAGTTATACAGCAGTACCACTGGACTTATACTGCAGAATCAGTGAAATTTGTAATATGGCAGTAACAACAATGGACTTATACTGCAGAATGAGTGAACTTTGTAATATTGCAGTACCAATGGACTTATACTGCTGAATGAGTGAACCTTGTAATATTGCAGTACCACTGGACTTATACTGCAGAATGAGTGAACTTTGTAATATTTCAGTACCAATGGACTTATACTGCAGAATGAGTGAACTTTGTAATATTGCAGTACCACTGGACTTATACTGCAGAATGAGTGAACTTTGTAATATTGCAGTACCACTGGACTTATACTGCAGAATGAGTGAACTTTGTAATATTGCAGTACCAATGGACTTATACTGCAGAATGAGTGAACTTTGTAATATTGCAGTACCACTGGACTTATACTGCAGAATCAGTGAAATTTGTATTATGTCAGTAACAACAATGGACTTATACTGCAGAATGAGTGAACTTTGTAATATTGCAGTACCAATGGACTTATACTGCAGAATGAGTGAACTTTGTAATATTGCAGTACCACTGGACTTATACTGCAGAATCAGTGAAATTTGTAATATGGCAGTAACAACAATGGACTTATACTGCAGAATGAGTGAACTTTGTAATATTGCAGTACCAATGGACTTATACTGCAGAATGAGTGAACTTTGTAATATTGCAGTACCACTGGACTTATACTGCAGAATCAGTGAAATTTGTAATATGGCAATAACAACAATGGACTTATACTGCAGAATGAGTGAACTTTGTAATATTGCAGTACCAATGGACTTATACTGCAGAATGAGTGAACTTTGTAATATTGCAGTACCACTGGACTTATACTGCAGAATCAGTGAAATTTTTACTATGGCAGTAACAACAATGGACTAATACTGCAGAACGAGTGAACTTTGTAATATTGCAGTACCACTGGACTTATACTGCAGAATGAGTGAACTTTGTAATATAGCAGTACCACTGGACTTTTACTGCAGAATCAGTGAAATTTGTAATATGGCAGTAACAACAATGGACTTATACTGCAGAATGAGTGAACTTTGTAATATTGCAGTACCAATGGACTTATACTGCAGAATGAGTGAACTTTGTAATATTGCAGTACCACTGGACTTATACTGCAGAATCAGTGAAATTTGTAATATGGCAGTAACAACAATGGACTTATACTGCAGAATGAGTGAACTTTGTAATATTGCAGTACCAATGGACTTATACTGCAGAATGAGTGAACTTTGTAATATTGCAGTACCACTGGACTTATACTGCAGAATCAGTGAAATTTGTAATATGGCAATAACAACAATGGACTTATACTGCAGAATGAGTGAACTTTGTAATATTGCAGTACCAATGGACTTATACTGCAGAATGAGTGAACTTTGTAATATTGCAGTACCACTGGACTTATACTGCAGAATCAGTGAAATTTTTACTATGGCAGTAACAACAATGGACTAATACTGCAGAGCGAGTGAACTTTGTAATATTGCAGTACCACTGGACTTATACTGCAGAATGAGTGAACTTTGTAATATAGCAGTACCACTGGACTTTTACTGCAGAATCAGTGAAATTTGTAATATGGCAGTAACAACAATGGACTTATACTGCAGAATGAGTGAACTTTGTAATATTGCAGTACCACTGGACTTATACTGCAGGATTGTTTTGGGATAATATGAGGTCTTAACATATACAATTTTGCACTTTTACATTGGGAAAAATGCACCTACAAATGTACTTCTTCACCAAAAGTGCAACTGAAAAGTATAAAATGCATTCTAGTAAAACTATGAGACGAGACCCAATCTCTGCCAGTTTAGAGTTGTTGCCAAATTCAATTGTTTTTGCAGAGGGAAAATTATTGTGTGCTTTTCTACAAATCAAATAGTAATCCTAAAAATGTGGCCTCTCAACCAGGTCCGTCGGCACAAATGAAAAGAAAAAAGAAAAAAAAATGTATGCTGTGCGGAACCCTCCTCCCCTTCCCCTGCTCCATTCACACGACACAATTAGGAGTGGTGCAGAGAGGAGAAGAAGAGAGGATTGAAGAGAAGAATAGAAAGAAAGAAGGTCAAACAAAGGTAAGTAAATAACTGAGAGGGCACAGGGGTGCTGGAGGAGGAGCGAGCAGCAGTGGTGATGGAGGAGGAGAGGGCAACAGTGGTTATGGAGGAGGAGAGGGTAGCAGTGGTGATGGAGAAGGAGAGGGTGCACTGGTGATGGAGGAGGAGAGGGCACAGTGTGATGAAGGAGGAGAGGGCAGCAGTGGTGATGGAGGAGGAGAGGGCACAATGGTGATGGAGGAGGAGAGGACAGCAGTGGTGATGGAGGAGGAGAGGGCAGCAGTGGTGATGGAGCTGGAGAGGGCAGCAGTGGTGATGGAGAAGGAGAGGGCACAGTGTGATGATGAAGGGCACAGTGGGATCAAAAGGGGGTACAATGTAATGAAAGAGTGGGCATAACTAAACTAATTAGTCAAAAATTAAAATCTTATTATAAAGAATTCATACTCTTCATTTATATTATTCATATAGCAATGCATGTTTGCTTTTTAATGTATTTATTTCTATTACTCTCTTTATTAAAGTGTATTATATGATTTGTATTAAAAGAAAAAAGCTTATTGAATGAACAAATAATTTATAAAAGAGGAGGTCGCAAATTTATTTTTTGCAGGGGGGCGCCAGACATGTAGCACCGGCCCTGCTCTCAACCTCTTTGGCTCATTTTAATAATCTGACTCTGCAAAATGAAATCTCTGCTTTTGGACAACTCAGTAAAACTAGAAACATCCAAGCTCTCCCCAACCCCTCCTTCAGGCCAGTGAAAACTTCTGCTCTTTTACAAATGCTGCTATTTTGTAGGGCAAACCCATGCCATTTGTCAGAGACACACAGCACCACCGAAGAGGATTTTGCACTGTGTCTTAGTGGTTTTATGTGCAGACGCAAGTTAAATATGCCCCTTTGAGATCCTTCTTATGTTACACTACATTTGAAATAACAAGCATACTGTAAAGAAATGGATATGGTGTATGGAACCAGCGTTACAACCCTTTATTCTAATCCATACCCAGACTGCACTTTTTAGCCATATTGTTATCTGGAAGTATCAGTGATGGAACTGTAATATCTCCTTGGAAAAGTGCTTCAGGGGTTATATTCCACCTCCACTGGAAACACTCAGGAGTTGAGTGAATTAAGCTACCATTGTTATTTCTGTTTGCTCCCTTTTGTCCACTAGTGAGCTCTACAGACAGCCAGGAGCCGGACCCAGCAGGGGTCATCTGAGGGAGGACATCTGGGGAAGTAGGGGAGGGGGCTGGATAGGTGAGAAGCCAGTGTCGGACTGGGCCTTGAAGGGCCCACCGGGGGAATGCAGTATTTGGGGCCCACTACATTGGGGTGTGGCCAACTGTAAGGGGGTGTGGTCAGTCATTAAAGAGAGTGTGGCCTGCCCATTGAGAACAAAGTATAGCACCATAGTGTGGTCCATAAAGAAAAAGTGGACATTTTCACATGTATCATGTAAAAGAACTAGAGATGAAACTCCACTACACTTGGCTTTTTTAACTGGGTCACAGCAATGTTTGTCACTGATTTCATTGTAAAATCAGAACTGTATAGCAGAATGGAGGCATGAACGAGAGCTGCTGAGAGTGAAGATGTGAGGGGGCTGTCACTCCTGTGGCTGTCACCATCCCCGTCTCTCCTACTTGCTTACTCTCAAGTGCCTATCCAAAGATGACACATTGTCTCCAACCTTTACAATGTGAATATATGAAGATTAAAACCTTCTACATTTTTCTTTCATGGTTTCTTTTTACTGTGGAGATCAAATATTTCCTTATATTTTAAAGTGAATTTCAGTTTATACCTCTCTGTCACAATTTTGCATCCTAGGCTGCAGCCCAGTCAACCTGTTGGATAATCAGTTTCTGCAAGATCCCCCCACCCCTAATAATAATAATATATATAGATTTTAGGAATAGGACTTTCATTTCTTTTAGATTTGTGCTCTGGCTTATGGCACACAACTACTACCCCAATACTAGTATATATAATGTTTTCTAGTAGCTCATGTTTTGTGTTCATTTGCTAGCATATGTCAACCCCCCCCCCCCAATAACTGTATATATACTGTTTTCTAGTAAGTTTTTTTTATTATTATTTGTGCACTGGCTGCGTTAGTTTTTTGTCAGAACCCCCACCCCCTATATAGTGTGTTCTACAGTATATTGCTTCTTTATGTCAGATCCCCCCCATTAATAGTATAGTGTGTTATGTTTACTTGTAGTGTTTCTTTATGTCAGCCCATCTCCCCATTAACAGTATATATCTTTTGGTTACTGATAGTGCTCTTTAAATTGTGATAGAGTCCCCCCCCCCAAATAATTTTTTGAGCTACAGGTAGTGCTTTATTTTTTGAGTCAGAAACCAGACCAAACCCCTCTCCCCTGTCCTGTGCTGCAGTCGATTGAATTCAACTTTTCATTAATACTTTACTTTCTCGTAAAGATTGCTAGATGTGCCCTGTGATTGGGGGTGTTTGAATTAATAACAGTGCAGGGTGGGTTGACAGACAATGGCATCAGTGAAGGGGAGAGCTACTCCAAGGGTTTGCTGGTGATGTTTATAAGTGCAAAGGAGGCAGGATTAATGATGTTGTCAATGCAATGGGGGCTGGCCATATGTTTAACAAAGTGATCTGAGAATGGGACCAATACAAGGTAGAAGGTAGACAATGGAATCAATGCAAGAACCACTAAAGTTTTACCAGAGCTGGAATAAGGCTCTGGGGGGGGGGGGGGGGTCTCAGGGCACTTAAGACAGGGGGGTGATCATTTCAGACAAAAACACAGGCAAAACTGTGTGCACTACTGCATGCAGCTCTGCCTATCATGAGTAGTACAGTGTGTAGCAGGTAATACCTACCAACTGTCCTTGCAGTCGGACCACATCCTGACGAAGTGAGATAGTCACCCAAATTCAGGACTGCTTAACTAGATTCAGTACAGTTGGCAGGCTGTCCTGCTATCTCCTACCTGTTCTTGTCACTTTCACCACTTGTGGCTGTTGGTGTCTTTAGATCAGTTGTTGCTTGTCTGGATCCTGGAATGTTGGATGCCCTATTTGGAAAATAAAAATGGGTACATGAAATTTAGTGAACTCCAACCAGCCCCGGCATTAAATCAATAACACCCATGATTAATAATTAGACTTTCCTCCATCCCCAAAATTAAAATAATAGTATTCCCATTTGATAAATAGATCCATATCCCTCCAACCAACCCCAACATTAAAGTAATAGCATTCCCATTTAATAAATAAACCTATTATTTAAACCTTCCCTCCAAACAGCCCCAGCAATAAATTAATAGCATTTGCGTTTAATATAACTATTTCCCACAACTACCCCGGCATTAAATATTTAATAGTCACATTTAATAAATAGCCCTTCTCCCCAAACATTCAATTAATAGCCACAAACAACCCCAGCATTGAATTAAATAGCCCCACCAATAAATTAAATTGCTCACCATCACCCCACAAATAAAATAACACCCATTAAATAATTAGCCCCTACCTAAACTCCACCATTAAATTTATAGCCTACCTTCCACCGATGTGCTATTAAAACCCCCTCCCTTCACTCCTATCACACAATATAGTAAGACCCTCTCCCTATAGTTTGGTATAGATAGTCCCTCTCACTATAGTCTGAGATAGGCAGCCCTGCTACCTATAGTTTGATAAAGGCAAACTATAGCTTGGTAGGTTGGTAGGTGCAGCCCCTACCCTATAGCTTAATAGATACAGACCCCCCCCCCGCTCCCTATAGCTTAATAGGTACAGCCCCCCACTCCCTATAGCTTAATAGGTACAGCCCACCCACTCCCTATAGCTTAACAGGTATAGCCACCTCATTTATCTTTATTAGTGCTGGCCGTCGTTGCTCTTCTCCACAGATCAGCAGACTGGAAGTGAAGACTTCCTGCTTCCTGTCTGCTGAACAGTATTGTGGGGCCCCTATACAGCAACAAGCAGCCTGTTGATGTCCACTGACCACCAATGCTTTTTTATCATTAATCTCTCCTCCCCCCTTCCCCGCGCACACCTTATTTGGTGGCAAGCACAGAATTGGAAAGGCACAGCAGAATGGAGACAGCAGCACAAACATACAGAAACACCAAGAAAGGAATCCTGCAGGAAGTTTGTCAAGCAAGAAAAATTGAGATCAAGTCAACAGATACCAGGGGGTCTCTAATTGAAAAATTGGCTCAGTGGGACGTAGAAAACCCTGGTGAGTAGGAGGAAGAGGAGGAAGCAGTTCAGGAACCGTCAGGGGAACTCAGTAATGGAACCGAGTGAATGACAACCCAGGCAGCGGCAATAACCGTTGGCAACACGGAACAGCTGTAGATTTGGTTGGATGTACTTGGACCAGGAGCTGCCGCATATGAGAGGGCAATAGTATTGGGAGCAGTGCTGGGTAGAACGGTCATAGTACCTGCAATGGCATCAGTGTCAGTATTGAAAGGAAGACAGACACTGCAATTGGGATATCACGATGTACCATGCTTTGTGGAATCAGTCATGGACATTGACACTCACCTTCAGTCCATGATGGCAATGCATGATATACCTGTGGTGGAGTGGTTGAAATATTTGATACCTAGTTTGATGGGCCGAGCACAGGAGATATACCATGTCCTCAGCCCAGAGCAAGGAAGAGACTACCAGGAGATTCAGAAAGTATTGTTGGCTCAATATTCGGTCACCCTTGAATCCTACCGCACTAAGTTCAGAACCATGGCAAGTAGTCATACTTATATGTAATTTAGCAGTTTATTGCAAAGAAACTGTAATTGGTGGTTAGAAGGGGAGCAAGCCACAACCTTAGCGGACATTAAAAACATCTTTATATTGGAGCAGCCAATGAATAAAATGGCTCCAAAAATTAGAGAGTGGGTCGTGGACAGAAATCCCAGGAAGTAGTCTATCAGGTAGAGGTGGTAGCGGCAATTGGGAAGGCTACTCCTGCAAATATGAAGGGACACCTGCAGCCTGTAAAAGGGAATGGTCAGGAACTGAAGGGACTTCTGGATTAGAGGGCTTCTATTACACTGATACGGCCCAGTTTAGTCCCACCTTATCAATGGCTACACCAGAAAATCAAAATTTTGATGGTGGGAGGCCAGGGTTAATTTGGATTGGGGCCAGGGTTTGGGGGAGGTGAATGTGGGACTTTTGGATGGATTACCCACAGACTTTATTCTGGGGAATGATCTGGGTGGTGGATTGGCCAGTTACTTTGTAGAAACTATCACACGGAGTTGAGCACAGGCTTTGGAGACAGCTCCAGAGGACCCACCCATACCAGCACCAGAAGTCCCTGTTGGATCAGCTGCCATACCACCTGAACCGCTGTCGGTGAGTAACGCTGTACCAGACTTACCTGACATTGACTTGAATCTGGGGGGATAGATAGGATTGCATTTAGGTAAGCCCAACGGACTGACCCATCTTTAGATGGTCTCTGCGGATAGGACAGATTGGGAATCTCAGGATGATAGGATCATGTGGGAAGAAGGAAGGTTGTACCGGGTGCCCACCAAAACTGACCCCCTGGAGCCAGGAGTGTGAAAACAGCCGATTGTTCCCCAGCAGTACCATCGCTGTTTACTAGCATGAGCACATGACATTCCCCTAGCTGGCCACTTAGGGGTTCATAGAACCGGTGACCAGCTGCTACGACATTTCTTCTAGCCTGGAGTTAACCAGGAGGTCAAACACTATAGGTCCTCATGCGCTGTATGCCAACGACTCGGTCCATGCCCATCAGTCCATGCCCATCATAGGTGAGCCATTTAGGAAGGTAGTCATGGACATTGTGGGACCTTTTAGAAACCTAGCCGAATAGGGAAGAAGTACATTCTGACCGTAGTCGACTATGTGACTAGATATCCCAAGGCAGTGGCACTAGCATCCATAGATGCTGAACATATTGCCCAGGCTCTCATGAATATCTTTAGCCATGTAGGATTCCCTCAAGAAGTAGTCACCGACCAGGGGACACAATTTCAAGGGGACTTGCTGCAGACAGTATGGGACAAATTTGGAGTCCATCCCTTCCGCACAACCCCCTACCATCCCCAGACTAAAGGTTTTTGTTAGAGATTTAATGGGACCCTTAAGCAGTTGCTGTGGGCATATGCTGAGTCAGAGGGAGGAGACTGGGAGAGGTCATTGCAACAGCTATTATTTGCGTACTGCGAAGTGCTGCAGGATTCTACCAGGTTCTCTCCCTTTGAGTTATTATATGCTTGAAGGGTACGGGGACCTCCTGACCTAGTCTGGGAAAGCTGGGAAGGGTCATTCCAGGAACCTGAGGTTCCAGTTTTGGAATATGTGGTACAAATAAGTTATAGACTGCAGAGGTTGATGCAGCTCACTCATGACCATACTATGGGGGCACCGGAATGGCAGCACCATTATTACAACCAGGGGGCTTGAGAAAGGGAGTTAGAAGTTGGACAGAAAGTGATGGTGCTAGTACCTGTGCGCAAGCACAACTGACAGGTGACCTGGGCAGGGCCTTAAACCATAGTGGACAGACAGGGTCGGGTGGATTATGTTATTGCACTAGATCGAACCGGGAAATGGGTGAGTACCTATCACATTAATAGGCTAAAGAAGTACGTCACCAGGCAAATAGGGGCCATGGCAATCTACTGCCCACCTATGGAGTACCCAGAGACTGACCTCATACCCGACATTCTCACAGCAACCAAAAACGACCCAGGGGTGGAGGCGGTGCCCATAGGCCAGCAATTAACAGTAGCCCAGACTCAACAGATGAAGGGAGTATTGGAGGTAGAGCGGCCTCAGTTCATCAGCAGGCCTGGGCGTACTCATGTAGTGGCTCATCGGCAGCCCGCATATCGAGTGAGTAAAAGTGAAATTACACCTGGCACTAGCACTCATACCCTGGGCTGTGGTAGTGGCAAAACTGTGGGGGGGGGGACAAACAGCATTCTCCACAAAAGCCACTACCAAAACTAGAATGTGACAGGCTAGGCAGGGAAACCCGCAGCATGTAGTACCACTACCATCATACCATCCAACCCTAGTCTGTACAAAGCTGAATTTTCTAGCGGAATTGATCCTGCAAAAAAAATGTGCCCCCAGCCCCCATACTTGGTGCGGTGGGTGTGGGGTGGTATTGGTTAAAAAGAGTTTTTAACTAAACAAAATGATTGGTCAGAGCGTGGAAAAGCCTCTCATAGTCGCCTCAATTTTGTCACTACCAGACTAGGCTATTAGCGCAAGTGCTCTTAGCATGTTAGAGGGGAGGGACGCTGTTTTTTTAAAAAAAATCATGTGCTTTAATCACTATCTTCATGCAGTACACTTATTTAAAGTAGTATACTGAGTTTCACTTATCTTTAGATACATGCAGCTCTGTATTCACAAGCAGATGTGTCTATTTTCCGCTTGTGTTTTTTACTTAAATTGAGCCCAACTTTATATTAAATCAATATCTCTGAACTAAGTAGCACAGAATGTTTTGGGCAAGGAGGAACAGTAGTATAGAAATTTGCTTAACTATACATTTTCAGAGAGAGTTATACCACAATCATACACTAACTCTTCAACGCATGTTTGTTAGGCTAACGGTCTGATCATCAACTCACAGAACAAGATGGCGGAGGTCTTCACCTATAGCAGCCGCCTTTCCCTTAGAGTTTTATATGCTCATTGGTACTCAGATGCCCCCAGGACTTGACTCCAAGCATAGTGTGAGTTGGTAATACAGGCCCATAGTGGCAGACCAGGAGGCTGAATAGAAGGCAGTGGGTAGTCAGATGGTAGCCGAAGTCAAGGGTCACAAGCAAGCAGAGCAGTCAGAAAACACGCCAAGGGTCAGGGTCACAGGCAAAGTAGCAAGGTCCAAGTTACAGGCAAAAGTGTCAGGGTCGCGGGCAAACAGGCAGAGTCCAAAGTCCAGGCAGAAAGTCACAACAGAAAATCCAACAGGCAGAGTAGCCACAGGACTGGGTCCAACAAACAGACTGGAGCAGTACAGCAAACTGGGTCAGTAAGCGCTACAACCGGCAGTGAGGCTAAGCCCTCCCTGCCTTAAATACTTTGATGTGCCAATCAGAAAAGAGGAGGACAGGGCTGACAATCAGCCTCAGGAGGCTGCTAATTAATTGCTAGCTTAGAACTGGCATAGATAATAACATAAACCAGGAACATGTATACATATTTAAATTAACTAATTTAAATCATAGGAGAGCTCCCCCTGGTGTTGGAGGTGTTGGAGGATGTCCCTAAACCCTCCTACTCTATGCCACAAAGATAAGCCCAACAGTGTATTGAAACTAATGCATGCGTCCGGCTGTTAGATCACGCCAGGATGCAGCGTACCACCGTGGCTCGTGACAATGTTGTAATAGATTTTTGGTCTGTAATGTTCATGCTTACCCACTTTTGAACTTATCATGCTTAGGGACATGTAAATGAAAGTTCTGTTCAGAGAAAAAGAGCATAAAAATTGCACATGGGATTTTGATAGCAGAACTCCACTCATTGAATTGAATGAGATCCTGAAAATGGCCACCTCTACCTGTCTTCACTCTGCACTCTGTAAATTGCATTCCATTTTGAAAAGCATGTGTAACAAGCCTGTATAGGAAACACAGTTTATATATCCAACCTGTTGTATTTTCTTCTAAACTGTTTTGGTTTTGAAGCTCATAGTGAAAATAAGTTATCTTCATTTGTTTGTTTTTTCTTTTTTACCATTACTTTAATTATTTACAAGTTTCGAAACCAAAAGGTAAATATTGCATTACTTTAGAATGCAAGTAGTGTGAACAATACATTGAATACATTAATGATAGTATATAGCTTGGTGTTTCAGGACATTGATTTTGATTAAGGTTGTGAAGATGGCATATTACCTCTTAGGAATCAGACGAGTAGAAACAATATATGACTTTTGCCCCTAGGGTAATGGTGATTGAAATGCATCCTGACAAGCACACACACGACAAGATTCAGTCAAAGACGAAATGGGTGACTCATAAATTGTAGTGGCACGTTCTCTCTAAGGGCCTTCATGTTCACCAGTGCCTAAAACATTATACTAAACATCAGACACTCTGGATGACTGAATTTTCAAACAAACAAGTTCTACTTTTAATATCCCCAATATTTTTGGCAAAGTACCTTTTCACAAATACTTTCTTTAAAAACACTAGTAGTAATTTTTTTGTTATGTTCAGGGTCAGGTTTAGATAACTGGAGCCTGTAGGCATAATATCTTTATAACACTAAGCCCATTACTCCATTAACCACACCACTTTTATACAAACTATCCCTACCTGTACTCCCAGTGACTACAAATACAAAATTTACCATTTTTAAACTCCCTGTATGCAGTGTTTTTACTGTAATCAACACTTCATCCATACTTTACCAGATTTGAATTAGCAGACATGTAAACTTTTAGCAGTTAAAAGCTAAGAGCAAGATGCACACCTCAAAGGCATAAGGTTGAAAATCCTACATTTATCCATGTGTAGTGCAATCCTTCTATATGCCCTTCGCCCACTGGCAAAGTTTGTTAAACACAGGACTTTGGCCTCTATGTGTTCCCTGCAGGGGTGGGCTTGGCATCTGTCCCCCTGGCCGCTCGGTCTGACAAAAGTTGGGGCTTTTTGATTTTTGACTATTATTAGACTTTTTTCCAAACTATTTTCTACTCTGTATTTATATGCATGTCCTGGCATGCGCCTTATGTATGTAATCTGTATTGTATTATCCATTGTCAGAGATTTTGTGGCTTCTCATACATACAGGGGCAGCAGCTGGGAGGGAGCACTGAAAAAGGGTTTTTTATGTTCTTTTGCTAGCCTATGGCACTCTACCAGCTCACACTATCCAGCAGTGATCCACAGTATACCAAAAGGGGAACTGCTTAGGTTGAAATGCAATTGCTAGGAAGAACATGTTTATGTCTAGAGAGCAGATGAGCTTAAAACCAGGTTGGAGTGTAAGGGATACAGCAAATGGATTATCCGTAAGGCTGAAATATCTGTGAACACAAGAAGTAGAGAAACCCTTATTTATCCACCTCTCAAAATCAAGGACATTGACCAGAAAGTTTGCATGATTGGCACATTCTGCCCCGAGTGGCAGCAAATAACCAACATTTTCCAAAAACATTGGGATGTCCTTAGATCTTATGATGATCTTGAGAAGATCTTTGGAGATAGGATTTCAATGACGTGGCGCAGGTCTAGGAATCTGAGGGATTCCATTGTACACAGTACATTACCATCTAAAATTGGAATCTCCAATAGACCCAATGGTTTCTTTAAATGCGGTACGTGTCGGTCATGTCAATACATGGTCCAAACTAAAAAGTATAGGGACCGCTTTTCCAAGATGTGGAAGATCACAGGTGCTTTGAACTATAACTCTCCCAATGTAATTTGCTGTCTGACTTACCCATGTAACCTACATTATGTGGGTATGACGAGTAGACCTTTTAAAAAGAGAGTTTTGGAACATGTAGGCAATATCAAACAAACTAAAAGAGATGTGGATAATTTTAAACAGGTGACAATGGTGACAAGACATTTTATGAGATGCCATGATGGTAGCCCACATGGATTTCAGGGCTTTGCTATGGAGCAAATCAAGATGGGTCTAACAGTAGGAGATATTAATCAGGAACATCTAAGAAAAGAATCAAAGAGAATTTTTCTTCTGGACAATTTGACTCCACAGGGTCTCAATGACCATAATAATTTTATGGCATTTCTATAATTTAAGGATGACATATTTATGGGTATAATTATGAGACAGGATACTAGTTCAAGAATTATAGCCCGGTATTAAGACTATCTCATGCTTATGCTGTTTACTGTCATACATGATAATGATTTCCTTAGTTCTACGCCTCCCATATAAACTAATTCGTGAACAAATTAATATCACACAGGGTGGTCACATGGGACATCTCTACTGGGATAAGAAT
Source organism: Mixophyes fleayi (assembly GCF_038048845.1). Taxonomy (NCBI): domain Eukaryota; kingdom Metazoa; phylum Chordata; class Amphibia; order Anura; family Limnodynastidae; genus Mixophyes; species Mixophyes fleayi. The sequence continues at coordinate 112,148,172 of NC_134406.1, read as the reverse complement.
ACTGCTTTTTTCACATATGTTTGGAGTAAGCTGGTGTGTTTTAACATTGTGGTTTCTTACCTCTTTAAGGTCCATAATCACTGGTAGTAATGTTTTAATCTTGGCTAATCAATACATTGGGTCTGCAATTATTTATTTTCACCTATTTTCATCATTTTAATTATGAATATATTTACTTGGTGCACTAGTTTGGGATCAGGATCCTTACTATATATTTTTATGGCTTTCCCTAAGATTGACTATACCTAACTCTGAGACACAGATCTCTCCTTTTTGACAGGAAAACATTTTGCCCATAATAGTGAGGCAACACTAATACCCAGCCAATAAGTAACAGGGGTTTAATCACACCTATACATTATAGAGTTGTGTGGCACGTCATAGCAGTGTTTATCTGCTAGTCTTAACAGTTATTTTTCCTGGTACTCATTTCTATACTCACATTTTAATATTTCGCTTATTTTGTTTATTCTTCAAGAATCTTATCAAAGACTTATTGCAGTTTTATTTTAATGCATACCAATAAAGTTTTCTATATGTTTTAATTAATTCGGTCCCGGAGTGCCCCAATATACACATTTTCTTTCCCTTTTCTATGTTTTCTGATGATATTGTGGCAGAATTATTTAAAAACTTTTATTTATAATTTTTTGTCACCTAATAAATAGTTATCAGACATTGTCCCAAAAGGGTATAGATAAATTACATCATAAATTATAAACCGGAGAATAAAGAACCAACCCATGTGGATACGTTTACACAAAATAAATAGGTAGACGGATTACGGAACAGTGTGCCAGTGAAATACCTTAAAGAGATGTGAAAGAGTGTGACATTGTATATGGTAGTGAAAAAGAAATGTAAGAAGGGAAAGAGGAAAAGAAAAAGAACAGAGTGGAGCATTATACGGTGTTCAACATAGACAGCGCTGTTCACAGGAAGAGAGCCGACATATTCTGATTTATGCCATGTTGTGGGTTGGGGCCAGAGGAACTGTTGTAAATGAACCAGTTTCTCCAAATTTGGGAGAATTTATCATCATCATCGTCATTTATTTATTTATATAGCGCCACTAATTCCGCAGCGCTGTACAGAGAACTTCTTCACATCAGTCCCTGCCCCATTGGAGCTTACAGTCTAAATTCCCTAATAGACACATTTCTGAGTCTTCTTATTGAGATATGCTGCTATTTTTTTATACAGACGCTAAGTACCAGATTTTATTGAGAAGCTGTTGTCTAGAAGGGGGGTCCGATAATTTCCAATGTTTCTGTTATGGTTACCAGTGCGGCATAAACTTGTAGAAGAAGGTGTAGAGGTCTTCACCTTTAGCAGCCGCCTTTTCCGTAGAGACTGGTTATGCTCACAGGTACTCGGATGCCCCGAGGACTTATGCTCAGAGTAGTACAAGTTTATGCTTACACGGCGGCGCACAGGTACAGGAGGTAATGCACAGAGCAGGATAGGCCAGAGATCTGCAGACTGGACAGAGCACCAGTGGAGATGTCAGATACCAGCAGGGTCAGGGTCACAGAGAATGGTTCAGAGTCCGGGTACAGGCAGAAGGTCAGGGTCACAGACTATGGTTCAGAGTCCGGGTACAGGCAGAAGGTCAGGGTCACAGACTATGGTTCAGAGTCCGAGTACAGGCAGAAGGTCATACATGTGAAAGCAATCCAAGGTTTAAACACCAATTAAACACAGGAGCAGGTAGCAGTACTGAGGCAGAACGCTATAACCGGCAGTGAGGCCCAGTCCTCACTGCCTTAAATAGTACAGGTGACCAATCAAGGCACCCATGCTGCTGAACGCCTCTGGAGGAAATCTCGCTCCCTGGCTGACTTCCTTCACTTCAAGTTCATCCTCTCCTCCTACTGCTCCGCCCTCTCCCTTGCTAAACAATCTTTCTTTAAGTCCCTAATTTCTTCCCAGTCCTCTAATCACCGCTGCCTCTTTGCCACATTCACCTCTCTCCTCACCCCTCCCCCTCCTCCTATCCCACTCTCCCTCTCTGCTACTGATTTTGCCTCCTTTTTCTCCTCCAAAATTGAGGCCATCCATCTTGATATCTCCTCATCCCTTTCCTCTCTTGCCCCCCCTCCACTTCTCCCTCCCCCACTTCCCACCCTGGTGCTCCTTCCGCCCTACTTCGTGCGATGAAGTCCACTCCCTTATTCTTTCCTCTCTCCTGTCTACCAGCCACTTGGATCCCATCCCCTCTCACCTTCTTCGCTCCCTCTCCCCCACTGTCTGTGACTACTTAGCTCACCTCTTCAACTTGTCTCTCTCCACTGGCACTGCCCCCTCCTCCTTCAAACATGCCCTTATCTCTCCTATTCTCAAAAAACCTAATCTTGATCCCACCTCACTCGCCAATTACCGCCCCATTTCTCTTCACCCCTACGCCTCCAAACTCCTCAAGCAAATTGTTTACAATCGCCTCACCTGTCACCTCTCTGACTATTCCCTCCTTGACCCCCTCCAATCTGGCTTCCGCCCCCTCCACTCTACTGAAACCGCCCTGACCAGTGTAACTAATGATCTCCTCTCTGCTAAATCCAAGGGTAACTTCTCCCTGCTCATCCTCCTTGACCTATCTGCAGCCTTTGACTCCATAGACCACCCCCTCCTCTTGCAGACCCTTCACTCTCTCGGCCTCTCTGGTCCTGTCCTTACTTGGTTCACCTCATAGCTCACCAACCGCTCTTTTTCTGTATCCATTTCCGGTTCATCCTCCCCCCCTTTGCCCTCCCTGTAAGAGTTCCTCAGGGCTCTGTTCTTGGCCCTCTACACTTCTCACTCTACACTTCCTCCCTCGGTGCTCTCATCAACTCATTAAGCATTCAGTATCATCTATACGCCGATGATATTCAACTTTACATCTCTTCTCCTGATCCCCCCTCCTCTCTCATGTATCTGACTGCCTCTCTACCATCTCCTCTTGGATGTCCTCAAGTTTTCTCTAAATTAACATCGCTAAAACCGAACTCATTGTTTTCCCTCCGTCTAAATCCTCATCCCATCTAGATCTCTCCATCACTGTTAACAAGTCCACCATCTCCTCTGTTCCCCAACTCCTCTTCCTGGGTGTCACCCTCGACTCCTCCCTCTCTTTTGCCCCCCACATTCAATCCCTTGCCCAATCCTGTCGCTTCCAACTTCGTAATATTGCTCACATCCGGCCCTTCCTTTCTCATGAAGCAACCAAAACCATTGTCCACGCGCTTATCATCTCCCGGCTGGACTACTGCAACCTTCTCCTTACCGGCCTCCCCCGCTCTCGCCTCACCCCCATTCGTTCTATACTCAATGCAGCTGCGAGGCTCATCTTCCTTTCTCGCCGCTCCTCTTCTGCCTCACCGCTTTGCCTTGCCCTTCACTGGCTCCCCTTTCCCTACCGTATCCTTTTCAAACTTCTTACCCTCACCTACAAGGCCCTCTCCCACTCTACTGCCCCCTATATCTCCAATCTCCTTTCCATCCACACTCCTGCCGGTCCCTGCATTCGGCCAATGACCGTCACCTCATCCCACTCCAGAATTGTCCCGAGCTGCCCCCCTGCATTGGAATGACCTCCCACACGCCATCCGTTTGTCCCCTAAATTGTGCTCCTTCAAACGGGCATTCAAAACTCATCTTTTCCTTAAAGCCTACCAGCCTTCCACCTAACCCTCTCTCCATGCTCAATCTCATCTCCTGGCTCCTCCTCTGTAGAGGTGTGCGCTTGCTCCCCTCCTCTGACTCCCTTTGTGCCGGCTGTCTGTTTCCCCTCCCTTTAGGATGTAAGCTCTTATGAGCAGGGCCCTTCTCCCTCCTGTCTCTTTACCTTCTCTTCTGCTCCAACTCCATTATATTTGCTTTGTCTGGAGCCTCTGAAGTCTTGGTATTACTCATTTATTGTTCTGTGCTGCTATTCCCTGTACTGTCCATTGTTTGTACTGCGTTCAGCGCTGCAGAAACCTTGTGGCGCCTTATAAATAAATAATAATAATAATGATAATAATAGTAGGGAAGTCAAATTTCTCCTGCAGTAGCGCCAATTAAATGCATCAGTCCGTGTCCAAAACATCCCTCAACATCTTGATACTCTTCTCCTGCCATACATTAAATCGAGAGAGGCATTGCCCGAGGGTAAAGGAGGGATTGTCCCTGAGATGCAGTATAGGGGAATGGGTCAAGGTGGTCTCAAAGTGGATCTTGCAATAGTCCCATATCCGACAGGTGAAGAGAGCAACTGGGTGAGGTCTCAAGAAGAGAGGTTTGTTGCCCATTGATGAACCCAAGGACAGTGTGCAGCAGCAGGACTCCAGATCAGTCCACTGAGGGCCCTGGCTTTTTGTGAACCATGCCACAGCTTGGCTCAGGTGGGTAGCAATATAATACAAACAGATGTCCAGAAAGCCCCTTCACCGCTAACCGTTGCCCTTTGCAGAGTGGAAAAACTAGTGTGTGGAGGTTTATGCTGCCACACGAACCAGAATCAGCTGTGTAATTAGATTAAGGTGGACCTAAGCACCTGCACTGTGAGAGTCTGGAAGAGATAAAGTAGGCGGGGCAGGATATTCATCTTAAAGGCTACTATCCTACCCAGCCAAGAGATTATTAGTTTTTGCCACCTGAGCAATTCTATCTTAATTGTTTTGATTAGAGTGGGAAAGTTTTCCCCATATAAAGACTCATAATGGGAAATAATAAAAACACCTAGATATTTTAAACTGGACTGAAACCAGAAGAAGCTAAAGTTGCTTTTAAGGAGCCCTACAGTCAGAGATGGCAGTATGTTAATATTTTAATATCTATTCTTTTCTGTAAGAAGCTGAAAACAGATTGAAATTATTAATGTCAAATTCACATATATTTTTATTATATCAACTTGAAAACATAAAATATGTTATATTACATTATATATATATATATATATATATATATATTAGAAAACAATGGAGGATATATCTGGCGCTGATCACCACAGCGTGATCACTTAAAAGTGGTATAATAAAATATGTATATATGCACACATACATATACACAATTTATGACAGTAAAGTCCCGTATCCACAATATATGAAGATCACTTTACTCTTATAAGAGTGGCAGCCACGATAGCCTGACGCTAGATGGTTAATCCGGACGAATTGGATTACTGCAACAGAAACACAAGCAGGGCGCCTTTTAGTGGTATATTAGATATGCAACGTGGGATAGAGCAATAACATGCGTACCGTGGGGTAAATAGCGTTGAGTCTTTTTAAGAAATAGTGGAGTAGTCTTTGCTGTACTTGTAGTCCTCCAGAACTCCACCGGTCAGTACAAAGATGCGGAAAGAGCAAACATAGTATAACTCTGTAGTATTTTTTGGTAAGGGCAGTATCACCAGTAGCCCCACAATCCTATGGGGTGTGTGGGATTGGTATCCCAATATTACCAATTTATATGACACCCATATAAGTGCAACACAGAAAAACATATAAGTCTGCGTACCATATATCCTGAAGTATCCCACTTCTGGAGAAAATTAAAACATGTGCAACACCAATGAGGGTCTCTGGTGTCTGCAGTCGCCACACTGTCATATATATATATTTATTTATTGAGATAGTAATATATTTTCTTTATAAGTTATATTTTATGTAAAAACAAAAAACTTGAATAAAAATATTTAAATTCCCAAAAAATAAATAAAGCATGACAGTCCTCAAAATTAAATTGACCCACAACTGAAGTCAGGGTCACAGCATTTTAATTTTCAAGTTGTCTTCGCTTCTTTGTTTAACATAAGTACCCCACCTCTGCTTTCCACGAGTCTTGTGGCACAAACCCAGTTATGAAGAAACCCATACATATAACAAGTAGTGGTCAATTAAGTTACTGAACTTGGCTCTTAACCAACATGGTTGAATGTCATGTTATCCTAATCATGTTTCGGTGTAATTGCACTTCCCACTGTGGGACAAGTGACATTTAATGTGCTTAAACTATAACTACACAACCCATTTCCTGGCATCTTCCTCTTCTGTGAACAGAGGCTGATTAAAATAAATATTTAAAGCTCTCCATTTAACAGTTCATAGAGCGGCCCAACAGTATAACATTAAATGTTGTTTTTTTTCCCCCATCCATGTTTTTGAAAAACAGCAAGTCCTGATAGGAAAGGTTTCTAAGGGCTAGATTTACTAAGCTGCGAGTTTGAAAAAGTGGGGATGTTGTCTATAGCAACCAATCAGATTCTAGCTTTCATTTATTTAGTACCTTCTACAAAATGTCAGCTAGAATCCGATTGGTTGCTATTGGCAACATCCCCACTTTTTCAAACCCACAGCTTAGTAAATCTATCCCTAAAGCTCTGTTAAACAGAATGTCCAGAAGCCTCCTTGAGTGGAAAAGAGTCAAAAGGGACTTATTCCAATTAGCCATCCCAAACTTTGTTGCTATTTTTTTTTTTACTTCTACTTCAGCTGCCACTGTGGTTCATCTTCAGTACTTTAGTCTATCAGCAGCAACAAGAAAATGTTCACAAAGGTAGCTAGAGTCAACCCAAAAGGGACTGCAAATCAGATGTTTCTGGTGAGAAAGATGGAGTGGGACGTACAATAAATGGACAAAAAATGATTTTGCCACACCAGATAATTATTGAATTGAGGTGTTTCAATCAGACCCGTTGCCAGAGTTGTATAAAATCAAGCACCTAGCCAGGCAGTTTCCATTTGCAATACAAAATGTTTCATTCTGAAGAGCTCAGTTACTTCAAGAGTGGTACTGTGATAGGATGCCACCTTTGCAATAAGACTGTTCTCTAAATTTCATCATATTCCACGGTCAACTGTAAGTGATATTATTAGAAAGTGGAAGTGTTTAGGAACAATATCAACTCAGCCATGTAGCGTAAAACCACAGACCGGGGTCAACGACTGTTAAGATGCATGGTGCGTTAAAGTCGCCAACGCTCTGCCGATTCCATAGCTGAAGAGTTCTGAACTTCTGTGACGATACCGGGTTTAATGAAATTATCTGTGCAGTACAGCTGGCCTACCTGGAACCTATCCAAGGTTCAAAAATCACTCAGGTAAATAATCAAAATAAAATAAACAGGTTTATTTCACAAAATGGTAGCACCAAACAGCAATAAACATATTTAAATAATACCCGCAACAAATAAGATTACAAACTGGCACAGACAGCATACGGGGTATATGAAAACACCTCACCAGTTTCCTAGCCATTCTCAGGGACTGCTGTCTATCCAGTAAAGCTTATCTCCTCTCCTTTGAGTATACTACCAAGGTAATGGTCCGGAGTCACTGTCACTGCGCTATTGGTGGATACATAGCTTCCCAATACCTGGAGAGGTAGATCAGGGCAAAGGCAGTACTCCAGGGACAGATTGTCCCTTTCCTATCAGGGCAGAGATCTGGATCTCAACGCCAGCCTGACTACAGCCATCACTGGGTAATGAATGCCCCTTTGTAGTTCTCTGGAGCTCCTTTTTAAAGCCATAAATGATCTTCAAGACTTTTAAGATCTGTCCGATTGGTCCTTTTCTGTATTTACCTTTTCACAGGTAAACATACAAAGGGATTGCAGATGAGCCACTCTTGTTATAATTAAGGATAGATATTGATCTGTGGCTATACATCAGAGTTTGTTTAAACAGAATAAAGCACAATCCCAACACATTACATTTAAATACACAATGCAGTCCTCTGTAATTAAACAGAGTTCTATCTGTGGACCTTTTCCCTATCTCAACACATGAGACCGTCTGGTGTGATGTACATTCATACACAACTGGTAGGCAATAATCCTTTTGCCTAGGCTGAAACAATGAACTAATCTGCAACATAAAGAAAACCATGCTGGCAGACATTTTAACTAGCTACAAATAGAATATATACAAGTTTAAATATGACTGACAAATATGGGGAACCAGAGGGCTAGAAAAACGTATGTTTATATAGTCCACTTGTGAGAAACAAGGTGCAGACTGGTTGAGGTGATATTAATACCTCGATTCACCATAACTTACACTGACATTAATGTTAGCACAAAAACTGTGCAGCAGAATCTTAATGGAATGGGTTTCCATGGCTGAGCAGCTGCATGCAAGCCTCACAACACCAAGACCAATTCCAAATGTCGGATGGAGTGGTGTAAAGCACACAGACACTGGATTGTGGAGCAGTGGAAACATGTTCTGTAGAGTCACGAATCACGCTTCTCTGTTAACAGTCAGATGGGAAAGTCTGGGTTTGGCAGATGCCGGGAGAATGTTACCTGCCTGGCTGCATTATGCCAACTGTGAAGTTTGGTGGAGGAGGGATGATTATGGGGCTGTTTTTCAGGGTTTGGGCTAGGCCCCTCATCTCCAGTGAAAGGCAATCTTAATGCTTCAGTATACCAAGTCATTCTGTACAAATCTATACTTTCAACTTTGTGGCAACAGTTTGGGCAAGGCCCTTTTCTATTCCAACATGTCTGTGCTCCAGTGCACAAAGCAAGGACTACAAAGACATGGTTTAAGGAGTTCAGTGTGGAAGAACGTGACTGATCTGCACAGAGCCCTGACCTCTACCCCATCGAATACCTTTGGGATGAACTGGAACTGAGATTGCGAGCCAGATCTTCTCGTCCAACATCAGTGCCTGACCTCATAAATGCTCTACAGAATGAATGGGCACAAATTCCTACAGAAACACTCCAACATCTTGTGGAAAGCTGTTATTGCTGCGAAAGGGGGACCAACTCCATATAAGAGTATATGTATTTGCATTACAGTCCCTGTTAGTGTAATGGTTAAGTGCCAGAATACCTTTGTCCATATAGTTTATGTACCATGAACATCCTTGGTTACACCAGTTAAAGAAAAACTAGGTAGTCACAAGTTTAGCTTAAATTCCTTTGTATATCAACCATAAGCAAAGTACAAAACGATTTCATATTATTCACAGAAAAGAGTGGAATATAGACTTCAGACCAGTTGGATACAGTAATTGGAACCAGATGCCTTAGGGCCCAATGGGTCCTAAATAGCTCTCTTGATTCTTCTGTGAAGTATTGAGAAAGGTTGAATAGGATTGGTTTGAAATCTTTACTTACAATATTGCTCATCAGTACCCTTTTCTTGACACTGGATTTCTCAGCCATTTTATTTCAGGAGCCAACATGCTTGATAAACCACAAGTTTTAGAAAAATAGCTTTGCCTTTCTTTGAAACAGCCACTAACTGCAGCCCTCCATCCATTTTTTCTTGACTTGACTTCTTTGCTCACCCACTGCCTATCCTATCAAGTTCTGATATGAGTTTCTAAATAGGATCTCATACCAGTACATAACATGCATCATGGTTGTAAGGGAAGGTGGAGGCCACATCAAGTTCACATGCTTCCATGTGAACAACCTTGACATATAGTAGATGACACTTTCTTATAAACTAACATTAGCTACTGCTTACAACAGTGAAAATGTAATTTAAAAAAATTCTTAAAAACCAACAGTTATTGCAGTTGCCATCAAGAATAGCAAAAATAGATATTTTTTTCAGTACAGCCAATCTAAGCAGCAGTGCATTTACGTACACATTTGATCCACATATGCAATTAATGCTAAACCATCATATAGTGGACGCTCATGCTTAAAGTGAATCATTTTTTAACAACCAATAATGCACTACTATTTTTTTTTTTTTAAGACTAAAATGTCAAGATATCCAATGTTAAACACTGTTTGGTGTACACTATACATACTTCATACGGTAGCTAGGATACAAGGCAGAGCAGTCCCACCCCATTTTCATGGCTATTATGCTGATAACACCCAAAGTTATGCAGTCAGGTCAGCACGGTTTCAATCATCTCCAATGCCCCTACCAGTGCAGTTAATTTTCAGAGCATATTAGCTTTATTCCATCACTACCAGGAAGAGGGATGTTAAGCAAGGTATTAGCAGGAATAGAAAAGCATTTATATGCAAAGACTGTGCTGCCAATACCTGGAATTAAAGTTCCAGACAGCAAGTGGGACACAATATACTTACACGTGAAGACACCAACGTTATGACACTGGCCACAGCTTTCCTCATCACCACCTGTCTTATATTGATTCACTTCTACAAATTGGCTAGGCTGAGTAACAAGCGGGATAGTAGGTATGGAAAGCATTTAGCTAGCGAGAAGCTGGAAGTTGTGCTAGAACAAAGTTTGCCATTTTACACTGAAGTAGTATACCATGCAAGCACATTTAAAGTCTGTTTTGTGTATACTGTCCCATATACTAACTTGTGTGGATGGCACATTACATTTTTCAGGTGTTATGTGTGAGATCCTTGATAGCAGATAAGAAATCTAATTCCCTATTATAATCAGTATTTGTTCTGTGTTCACAAAGTAGGGCTGTAGATTTAGCATTTCACATACAATTTTTACAAGACTCAATACACAAGTTTTTAGCTTCAGTTATTGGACAGTGCCAGTTTATTTTTGTACATAGTGGGAGAAAACATTTCCAAGTAGGGTCTAACTGCTGTACAAAAAGGAATCAGATTTTAGAAGTCTGTTAAAACCACAAATTATATCTGCGCTTAGATGCAAAATTGAAGTTTAGAAGTCCAGAAGATATTTGGTCCGATAATACACTGCAGCAAAAGGTTTTTATGAACGTGTGTATTTGCCCCAGATATGAAGCATGAAGACAGATGCAATAAATAAGAGACTCATCACCAGCACTGGAACAGGTCCCCTATATAAAAAGAAGAAACAAAAACACATATGAATGATATAAAATATGAAATGTTCATTTGCCAGATAGATTCAATCCTGAAAATAAACAGATGAATAAGTGAGCTTTAGTATACATTGTTACCTTTTTATACGGGTCGTTCTGTTAAAAAGGGACTGGAAAAGTTTTCTATACATTGGGCTGAACAACTGGATTTAACAAGACACTACCAGATGCCATCGCTGCTATACATGCAACACCATTCCCAATTAATACCTGAGAAATCCATCAGATGAGATTATCATTTTTCTTATAAATATTATATATGTACTCCTGCGCTAGGGAAACAATTTTGCAATATATACTGTACAATTTGAGGTTTAACGTAATACCACTCAACAATTTACAATTGACAGAGGAGAAAAGCCTGACATAATTAAAAACAGAAATCTTAATAAGTAGTTATTCCAGATATAATTATGCATCTACTGTCATGATAAATACAAAATATTGTCCCAGCAAAGATTGCATCATGTCATTTTATGTCAACATTTTTACCCAAACACTGAGCAACACTATGCCAAGTTGTATTATAATATTAGACCACCTGAACATAGTACATACAACAGGCTTTTAATAGAACAAGTTAGAACTATAGAAAGCATGGCCGGGTTTAGTTATATTCATCTAGGGTCTATCCCTTTAATTTTGTTTATTAGTATAAGATCTATGAAAAGTCGTTGAATTCACAAAATTTCATCACCGATATCAGCAGAGAAGGATTAATCAAAAACAAGAGGGAAAAAAAAAAATCATAGTAAAAACAGTTACTAGAGAAAATATTAGTAGTTTGCAATCAAACTTCTGTACTGCCAAAATGACATACAGTTAAAACACTTACACTTTAAGTCCCGGAGAATCCTCTGTGTAGAATCTCCACATGCCCCCTGTTCCAGCAGATGTAGTTCGCCCTGAACTCCTTGCACTACTGCTCGTAGTTTTCCTTTTGGAAAGAAAAGAAAATAAAGTCACAAAACCAGAGATAACAGGATACAAATCTATATGATTATAAAAAAATATATATTTGCCTTTTTTCTTATGTAGAAGCTGGGTGCCTCAAATTAAACTATAAAGTGCTGTCTGTACAATTCTGTGTCCTAGGAAACTAGTTTCCTACTAAAGTTAAGACAGCAAACTGCCAGCAGATGAATGATATTTGTACAAACCGCTTATAAGACATAATAAAAATGCAATGTTAATTATCTCAGCCTTCTGTAAAGGCACAATTTTATTTTTGGACCACCCAAGATTAGTTTAATTGGTTCTCGCCCTGTACCATTCCCACTGTGACTCATGTATGAACATTACACTACCTTATTTATTTTTTCAAGTTATCTGTAGCATTAAAATACAGAATTTTACTCCAATGCATACAGACAAAAAAAAAAAAAAAAAAAGTCAGACCAAAAAGGATGAATTCACTGTATTCTGTGTTAAAGGATTATTTTCTGCATTAAGTTTAAGTTTCATTCAACACAATTGAAAAGGAAGACACAAGTTATGCAAGTGCTCTAGTGGCATAAAAACTATGGTTCACCGGGGGGGGGGGGGGGGGGGGGGAAATAATATATATACTACCTTTGTCTTACAGTAGATCCTGCTGCCCTGGGCGACACAGCTTTACTCGGGGATCTGCTAGAAGCACCAACATTGGTAGCGCTTGCTGCAGGACCAGGCTGAAATACAAAATTAGATTAGCTAAAATAAGAAACCAAACAAGGACTCATTCATTTTATTAATATTTACATAGCCTCAACATATTCTACAACTCTTTACAACTGGGAACAAACACTTATAAAACAATGTTATAAAAAAAGGCAAGAGGGCTCTCTTAAATGAGTTTATTTAAAAGTATGCAGACCAGACCCCATGGAAAGGCTTTTGTTTTGCTCCCTGGCAGAATTCGTACTTTGCATACGGTCTATATTGGTAAATAGAAGCAACTTTTCAAAAAGGTCACTTTAGCGTTTCCATCTTATGGATTTGGAATTGCTTTTGGAACACCCATGATTAGTTTAATTGGTTCACAGGTTGACATTCGCAGCCTAACACTTGCATTATAGTCAGGCCTCACTTGGTGATCTAATGGAGACATTTATGAAAACTTTGGGTGTTGCCCATAGAAGTCAATTGGACATTTTAATAGACGTCTCCATTTACATGTGATCTTCCAACCACTTGATCAGATTGTCTTGGGCCACCCATGTTACGGTCAAGTACACACTTGTGCAATACAAACAGTGTCCTTAACACATTTAGTATCCTCACAACTACCATACAAAATTCAAAATACTACGATAGACAGACATGGCATCGGTCTCTGTAGAGTATTGGGCCCAAGGGCCAGAACACTACACAAGTCCAATAGGAATATTTTGCTTTTTTTGAAAAATGGAACCTCTTCCCCATTGGGGGTTAATGGAGAAAGTCATTTTGAGGGGTTTGTCATATTAGGATTTGAAAATAATGGTTACCTCAATTAAAGATAAGACAGGCCCTCTATTAAAAAAAAAAACGCTCTTAGAATCAAGGGTGTAACTACAACAGTCGCTATGGTGCCCGAATTTGAAGGTAGCCTACCTTTTCTGTCAAAAGGACACTTGTATGAGAGCTTATAACCATTGGGCAGTACATGGGGTGGGCTACAAATTTCTAATTACTTCCCTGCTAAGAATTTATTATATACTTAGGTGCCTATTTATGAAGCCTCAAAGCATGCGGCAACATCTATTTCTGCATGCTTCAGACAAAATTAAGTCAATGGGCTATTTAATATTAGCCAAACTCTACTGCACAATACCATAGGCCCCATTATTCTCAATGGAGACTGTGGACTATACTAATTTATAACGCTCCAAAAAAAGCTTACCGTTTCCAAGTCTGATCCCGACAGCCAACATAGATGGTGTTAGCAGTGTTCTCTTATGGGGAGAGCATCGCAGGAGAGGGATCATCAGATCCTTCGCTAGTAGACCTTCCACCTCCCTAAGCTAATGGATCTCTGATCAGGTGGCCACGTACACATATTGCATAGGCCAAGCCAATGCAATTACTTTACCATAAACGTGTTGCTGGAATAGGCTCCTATCAGAGCCATGGTCCTGACTGATAAATTTTAATAAATAGCTACATTAATTAATTTCTTATCACTGTTATAAGAAATGATAATGAAAAAAAAAAAAGGAGAAATGCAAGATGTCATAAGTTACTAGTAACTATTGTAACTAGTAGTTAATACAAATAAAAGTATTATTTTTAACATTAATATGTTTACTATGTGTTTGCGCCTAAACACATATGAAAACAGGTATTAAATAAACAATTTAAGAGGTCATTAACGCATGTGTTATGACAATATATCCCCCCCCCCCCCCCCCTAAAAAACAAAACAAAAAAAACACACACACACACACACACACACACACCACTTTAGGGACGTGTTTTTAATAGAATATGATTTTATACAATCCCCATATCACTCCCAGATAACAGCCCTGTCCTGAAGAGTGCTGTGCTCTTTCAGACCCCTGGATAAGGAGCCTGTGGATAATAAATGAAAAAAATAAAAAGAAACTATCCTTGCAGAGAGCCTCAAAATGACTATGCATTTTAAGGAAGTCAAGTTCATATCAATTAACTTCAGTCCTGAAAAAACTCTTTAGAATATTGCATCCTTTTAGACTTGGTTAATGACCCTACTTGAATTCCATCTGCCACTGCACATCAATGACCAATGTTGGAAATGTTCTAGCAGTTCATATACTTTAAGACCATAATACATATCAGCAATGGAGGGCAAGCAACAATTTTGAGGTTTAAATTGTGCAGCATACACGTGGACATCTTTTTAGTCTCTAGTGAACAAAAATTAAGAGAGTGCTTTCTGACAGACATTGGTCCAATAATACCTGCCTCTCTGTGTTGGCAACTTTAAGAGAAAGTTTAAGCTTTCCTTTTAGTAAAGTCCTAACTGCTTCAATATGTTTGAGAAGCAATTTGTTTTTAAGCTATCAATAAAGGATAGTTACAAGTAATATTTTACATATCAACTTTTCACATATTTTTACCATATTTATTTATGGAGCCAGGTTCACCAGATCACTAACCAAATTACTTTCGCCACTAAAAAGCAGACACACTTAAGCAGCATTTTGATGACCAACCACAACATCGAATGAATAGGATTAGATTTCAGCAGTATCACCTGCACTATATGTTATACTTGCATTTAAAGAATACCAATATAAACGTAGAATCCGAACACATTCCATCCAGTTATGCGAACAAGTTTAATCTCCTCAACGGGTTATTATACTAGCCTCAGTCCCATTAAAATGTACGATTCAATGAAAGGAGACATGTACAGTCAATTTATACTCCGTCTCTATTAATGCACCGTTTACAATACTACAGAAGAGGCGTTTCTGTGACATGAAAAGATCAAAATTTTGTATGGGATTTGCCACAGTAGCACCAACTAGCAGACGGTTTTTAAAATGACACATTAAAAAACAGCGAATAAAAAGCAACTATCTTACCATTGTGATGAATTAGTGTCCTACTTATTCCGATCAGCTACGTAAAAAGAGCAAAGCGGCGTCAATTATCCCCACTAATGAGTTCTACGTCACAGGAAATCCAATTACCAACCAATCACAGAGCTGAATTTTTACACTCGGCATCCTTTTTCTTTACAACGCCTATTTAGAAGAGACAAAACAGGCGAACTACTTTCGGCCCGCTTGCATACCAAATATTTGTAGCGTCTGCCATTTTCTCGAAGACAAAGACTATTTAACTATTAGTAAATGTCTTCACTAACATGACACTTTCACTTGAGACACACTATTAACAGAAAGCTGTATATGCGGTGGCAGGTTGGAGAATAGGACACGTCAGCGGTCTGGTCTAAGAATTGCCTTGTCCGGTGTGTGAGACAACGTCATCATGGATATGGAGTGAGTTTTGAGCATGAAAACGCAATCACGGATATCGCGGTGCATTGTGAGTCCAACAAAATGGTGAAAGATAAATCTGGCAAATGTGGTGGTCAGCTATTAATACCGTGACTATTACATTACATATAATATAAGGCTTAGGTGTCACATTTCTATGAGTTGGCGTTTGCGTGAGGCATACTGAGGAGTAATCAGTGCTCATAAGTAGATATTCAGCACAAGTACGAAATTGAGTAATCATCGCGGACTACTTTTATTTAAAAAACAAAATGTATTTCTACCATTTTAGGTGGAGTTGAGGTGACTATAGTTTGAACCACATTCGAGGGACCAGGTAAACTGAAAATTATTTTTCTTTATCGAAGATGCTCATTTTTAAATATAGAAGTAAAATTATTGCCTGAATAACCTACTTATCACACCATACTAATGCTATACTTTGCCTTGGTTGTGGTAAGCAAAATAGATTCAGGAGAGGACATTGTTTCAAATTAGCCACAAAACATTAGATAAGCAAAATAGATTCAGGAGAGGACATTGTTTCAAATTAGCCACAAAACATTAGATACTATTTTACTGGTGATATGTTTTGTATCACTTGTACTAGAGGTTTCCAATCTTTGAGTTATAATTTTATGAACATGCAACAAATCAGTTACAGTTTTTACTGATGCATCTTTATTGTCTTTTAATAATAAAAAAAAAACCAAATATATTATGCGTTGTGACCAATCTACATAAAATCATATTGTTCCAAAGTAGAGAACACTTTGTACAGTTCACTGTGGAAACATAGACATCCCCTTTGAGCACAGGAAATCCTGTGACATCACAGTGGTGATGACTGTGATGTCATCAGGGATTTTAAGGGAAGCTCTGGATCTTTCAGATCCCTTCTGCCTGTAAACGCTGATATATACAGTGTTGCATGCATCTAGCAGTCGCTGACATGTCAATCGCTGTTAGATCTAGATCACATTGAATCTATCCATGCTAATAATAGGGTAAGACCAGTTCCCTGGTTTGAAATAAATAAAAACTAAATAAAATGTGAAAAAGTAAAACAATAACTATAACATTTTCTAGGCCCAACAACAATACTTATGTAAACATAGAAACAGTAAATTGTTGAGCCTATAGGACATTAAAGGGCAGATTCAATTCAGTGCGAGGTGCAGCTTCAAGGTTCAGATGCGCATATTGCAGGCTATTATGGTAAGAATCTGCACTCATTTTCCTGTGCACCTCTATGGAGCACGAGAACATGAGAGGAAATTTCTGTAAATTTTCAGATACAATGTGTCTCCGTCGCCTCTCGCTAAATTGAATCTGCCTCTTAAGCCTGAAGATACTTCCATGGTATTATAAAGTGCATAGCCTTAGTAGAGTGGCCTCTCACCCCAACCTTGATAATTACCTGGTGATTTGGGATTCCATGAGGAAACCTTCTTAAGGGTTTTCATCTTGTGGATTTTAGATAATGGTTTATGAATCGCCCATCTTGTTCAAAATTGTTCTATTTTAAATACCACCATATTGTGTTATAGGTATGGTATAGGATTGACTAAGAATGTGTTTTCCACCATAGTGTTGGCTGGTTGGGTGTCTTGGGAAATGTAGTTCAGTAAAGTCTGAAGTGATGAAGATTGCCTGTAAGTTTGTATATTTGTGTTTACACAGTAAACGTCCAGCTGGTGCATGATTGCTGAATGTCATGGGACCCTCTGTGCTCTTCATCCATCCAGACCTTGGCATTGGAGGAGCCGAGAGACTTGTTGTTGATGCAGCACTTGCACTGAAATCACGTGGTTGTCAAGTACAGGTGTGGACAGCACATTATGACATCAGTCATTGCTTCTCGGAGACATTGGATTCTGGTATCCCAATACGGTGCTGTGGAGACTGGCTTCCTCGTAGTATTTTTGGAAAATGCCTGGCCTTATGTGCATACATTCGCATGATATTCCTGGCTTTCTATGTAGTCTTTCTTAGCGGAGAGCAATTTGATGTGGTGTTCTGCGACCAGGTACATTTTTGATCCTTTCCTTAAACATATCTTTATTTGTCTTAACACATCTTGTTTTAAAATACCACCACTAGAAATAGGGGTACAATAGTATAACTCAATGCTCTGTCATTTATGTAGACTTGTAAAAAGGGATTAACATTTTTTGATCCAATTGTTATTCTTGCATTACCTTTATGTCATTGTTAGGCTTTTTTCCTAAAAAGTCTAAATTTATGTTTTCTTTCTGTTTTCTTGATTGTTGTCCTTCTCAAGCTTTGGGCATCTCAGAGGTACATGTTTTTCTGTTGTATCACTCGCACTGGCTACAGGTCTGGTGTAAGTGCCGATTACTAATGCGTATGCATGTTGGAACAGTAGAACATCCTAATGTATTTTATGGGGACAAACATGGGAAAAAGAAATGTTTTAATGTTTTGACATTCATGACTATATTATTAATATAATACTTTATATAGACTATATTAATTGAATACCTATTTGTTTCTGTGCATTCTTCTGGGAATTTATATTCCACAATGTTTTGGACGTATCATGCATTGTATTGTCTGTTAGAGCAGAACGTACCTAGACCCGTATTCATTAACAGATGTATCTTTACATCCACTCCTTAATGAATATGGACATGCGTATACCCAATATACGTGCGTTTTTTACGAAACGCTCACATTTTGTTCGCTTGTTAATGAATCAGGCCCAGTATGTGCATTCACCTTCTACTCGGTGCCATACTTGACTGTCTGTTACTATTCTTGACCTCGCTCTCTCATTCCCTTTCTGTGGTTCACCCTTTCATCTTCACCAGAGAGCTTCCTGCTGTAGTCTTGGCTAGAGCCCAGGTATTTGGATTACAATGTGACTGACATGCTCCTATATATGCTATTTTTTCAAAGGCTATTGGACAGTTTTAAATGAGCAGTTTTGATTTATAGGGGGGTATTCAATTGTTAGCGAGACGGGTGAAAAACCCGCGCTCGTTTTTTCCTGGTGGAGCGCTCGTTTTAATAAAAAAAACCTGCTCAATTCAATTGTTAACATTGCATCCACCCCCTCGCGCTCTATTATTGGTCCTAGCGAGTTTGAAATGAGGAGGGGTTAAGGCAGTCATTTTAGTATAAAAAGATAAAAGAAAATTAATGCAATCAAAAAGGGCCCCAGCACTGCAAAGGAGATTGGGCCCCTACACTGCAATCAAGAATGGCCCCAGCACTGTACAAGAGAATGGGCCCCCACACTGCAATCAAGAATGGCCCCAGCACTGCAAGCAACAATGCCCCCCCCCCCTGGACAGCAGATAGATTTTACAAGCAGGTACATTTTTTGCCATTTACAAACATTTCGTGAACACTAGCCAAGCATGGACATTTAAAAGGTGCAAATATTTGTTGGGACTTTGCGTAAATGAGTGTGTGTAGGTAAAGCATCAGAAAACTGAGAATTTCATCCATGGTGAGTATTTTTTTTTTTTTGTTTTTAATAAAAATCTATGGTGTACATGAGGGTGTTTACTGCATTTCTTGGGGTTTTATTATTTTTAATAAAGATTTGTGGTTGGAATGAGGGTGTTGTGCTTTTATTTAACATTTTGCTTTGTGAAACTACAGATCACAGCCAGCCGTGGGTGTAAGAGCATGTTGGCACTTGTGGTTCTACACGTGCAAACATGCCATGGGTACGCTGGTGCTTGTAGTTAGACAAGTAGCAGCATGCCCACACTATTTAGGCCAACATGGCTGGCT
Source organism: Mixophyes fleayi (assembly GCF_038048845.1). Taxonomy (NCBI): domain Eukaryota; kingdom Metazoa; phylum Chordata; class Amphibia; order Anura; family Limnodynastidae; genus Mixophyes; species Mixophyes fleayi. The sequence continues at coordinate 112,128,680 of NC_134406.1, read as the reverse complement.
GGGACATGTAGTTCCACAAGTCAAAATAATTTTTTTGTTTTTTTTCATACAAAATCCCCATTTATTACCCTACTACCCACAGCCCAGGGGTAGTAGGAAGAGCCCTAGTGCTATCGGCACTGGACTGGGTGTCGCTAGGGGGGTGGCCCGCTTACATTTTTCAGCGGACCACACTCCCTAGGGAATCCAGGCCAGCGCTGAACAGTCTGTGGGTGTTTAGTCATTATGGCCGTGGGACCCAAACTGCGTCCCCCCCGCTATAGTGCCTATCACCCCAGCTGGTTTGCCTAGTGCTGGTTCAATGAAAATAGGGGGAACCCTACGCAAAATTTTTCAAAGATTTAAACACACACAGCAATAGCCTGCCAGCACTAGGGTTAAGACTAAGTATAGAGTGGGGAGCAAACGATTTTGGTTTTAAAAAAATAAATAAATAACATGCTACTTTTCACAATTTTGATGAGAGCTGACTGAGGTCAGGCACAACCTAAAAAAAAATAAAAATAAAGTTTAGATACATGCACCACTAATGGATTTTTTTAAAGGGGAAACTTTGAATTATTTTTTAATTATTACACTGTTATCTTTTAAAAAAAAATAGTACTTTACAGTTTTCAGGTTATTTTAATGAACTTTTACACCTATTTTTTCAGTTTCATTTAGATTTTTCTTAACTTAAACAATTTTTTTTTTCTTTGAGCAGACCAAGGAGGTGCGAGATGAAACAGCAGATTTGCCTGTTTAACCCACGGCGTTAAAAAACAATTGAATAGCTTTTTCTGCTGAGGGTTCGCATCCAGCCTATACTTTAACATTGACAAATGGTTGGAGCGCGATAAGACCGTTTCGGGTAAAAAAAAAAAAAAAAAGATTAGAATTGCGGGAGAAGTTTCCGCGCTCGAAAAAAAGACTTAACTCGCTCGAAATTACAAACTTGCTAACAATTGAATACCCCCCCCATAGTGTGCATTCTATTTATTTTATTATCTATTTGTTTTTTATGTTTTGTATAATCTATTTTAGTGAGCTTACAATAAGCATGACCCTCGTTTTGTGTGTTTTGTTTTTATTGTCGAGTACACTCTGTAGCATCTATGACCCCTGAGATTGAAGGTGAAAAAACTATAAATTGAAATGCTATCTAAACATTGTTTTAATTCATATTTCTTAATTTATAATACGATTATTGACTAATCTTCAATTTTCTACCCTTATAGTTGAATTATAACACTTGTATAGTTGTTGTTATAATAAGCTTGGGACTACTTTAGAATGATCTGTCTTCCTGCATTAATTTGCTCTATAATGTAATATAGTGCTCACATAAGGGAAAATAACAGATAATGGACCTGATTCATTTGGGCACGCATTCTGAGCGAGACTTGCGCTTTGTATTTTACGCAAATATCCATGAGTTCCAAATTACTGAATTCATCAAGGAGCGGATATGAAGATACGTGCGCTGTTGAATTTGGGTGTAGGTCTGCTGTGGTCTAATACACAAGACACTGCACGATACATCCAATACGTATGTTTATTATAAATTCTCAAAAGAACGCACAGGGAATTTAAAATTATAGAATTAATGTTACCTGGTAATAATTAAGGCATTAATTATAAAACAGTGAAAGGAATAAAAAACATTTTTTATTTTTTTCCAAGAAATACATTTATTAGAATGGTGTTAATGTCTATTGAACATGGAAATAAGTTGCTTATGATTGCAAAATCATGTTACTGAATGTATGCGAGACTGTCATCATTACTGATCGAGACTTAGAAAAGCCCCAGAGCTGGTACAAGAGATACAGCAGAAAATCAAGTCACAACCAAGCGGTGTAAGCCTTTGCTGTCTAAAGTTTTCACCAATTTTATACTACATAAGGCCCCACCATTTTTCACATTTTCGTAAACCTGGTTAACATGAAAAACAGGTGCAAAGCAGTAATTGTGTTTCACTAGCCAGGGCTGAATAAATTCTGATCATTAGGTAGCCTCCTCTTCATTGAATCAGCTGGGAACTAAAAAAAATAGTCCCTAGCCTGTAGAATTGAGATGTACATCATTTCATAAGGCTATGCTATAACTGCACCCAGTAGTAACTCCCTTTAACATGTGTCCGAAATTCCAGTAATGCCATTAACAGTGTTTACGTGTAACTGATGTATTTTGTTGGAGTCCCAACCGTAACTATTTTTTATATTCATTTTATGTTAGAAAATTTCTGGCTATTAACATTTGGGCCTGGCTGCTATGTTTTGGAGAAATTATACGGGCCTGTGCCAGCCTATACATTTCATGAAGGTAGATATTCCATTGAATTCAGAACTTGCACTAGTTCGCCAATCATGACTCCTGAAAATTAGTGCCTAAAGTATTTTTGTTCCTTAAAAGCACACACGATCCTTGATTTACAGCTAAACCTCTTCAATTGGCCGCGTTACTGTAAAAAGTAACACAACCTGCGCACTATTACTGTTATTATGGTAATGGTGCACTTAAATACCGTTATTACGGTAGATTCAACGCTGGCTTTTTGCTCACAGGTCACTGAGCTGCGAGCAGAAAGCCAGGTTAAATTTACCCATAATAACGGCAATAGGTTTAATGCTGCGCTACTTCGGGAAGAATTGAATTCCCCCCTTTAGTGCCTCATGAATGAAGCCTACCTTAAACTAAACAAGCAAGAATTTGCACGTACCACACGTGCAGGTTTCTGCATGTATTCACGTGCAAAATAGTGGAGACCCCAGCCATGGCAAACCATGGGCTAGATTTACTATCAGGCGTGTTTGTAAACCCGCCGACTTTCTGCGGGTTTGGCAACGGTTTAGCCATCACCGGATTTTCTAACGCTAAACCCGCCATCCAAACGACCAGAAATGATGTGTTCAAACCCGCCTCTGTATAAAGCGCCATGACTGTTTCAACAATGTTCAACATACAAACAGCCGGATTTACTGTTAGGGGGTTTATAAAGCCGCCGGAAAACCGCCATTCAAAAGACCAAAATGAAAGCGCTGCTTGTGAGCGGCGAGATGGTTCAAACAGTGTGCTGTTTCAGGTATTTTGCCAATCAGACCATAAGAGAAAGGCCTATTTCATGTCCAATGATCCATTAGGACTGTGTATAGAAAATGGCCAAAGTGTCATGAAATTTTAGGGTACTGTTATGTGGTCTTGGAATTTTTTTTTCACCCAGTATGATTGCATAGTTAAATCTCATTTCAGCATTCCTTTTCTAGTTGTTTTTTCCTTTCAACAAATCCACTATAATACTGTTGCCTCAAAGAAATTAGGATGCACAATGTTTCATTACATACTTAACCCTTATTTTAATGCTAATTCAATCCAAATGTGAAAAATGGTTTTTCTGCCTGAAGAAATCAGAGACAATCACAGTCTATTGGCCAGCAGTTAATCATGATGCTTACAAAAAGGGCCCCTCATTATTTGTCAGGTGTGGTTTTGTTGGAGAATGGCTTTTACAGGTAATGTGGTGCATTCTTGCCAGTGTATGTTTGCTGCTTTTTTTCTGATGGAGGCAGAATGGCGCCAGGAGGAGGAGGATGAACAGCAGTTGGCATCTGTTCAGCGGACCCTGGGAAGACCCCGCACTCCACGTGCATTTCCAGTGCGTTTGAATCTGCAGTCTTTGGCTGATGTGGAGGTAGTACAAATGTTTCGGCTTAATCGTAGTAACCTCATGGCACTGTATGAGCAAGTGTAGGATGATTTGGAGCCTACAACCAGCTGCTCTAATGCAGTGTCAGGACTACACAAACTACTGTGTGCAGTTCACTTTTTGGCAACAGGTTCCTTTCAATCTGTGTCCTCCAGAGTGATTGGCATAACGCAGCCGACATTTTCCAGGCATTTTGGACAGGTCTTAGGTGCCCTTAAAAGAGTGTGCCCTAGATATATCAGCTTCCCCAGCCAGGAGTCACAGTGGCATGAGCTCAAGGGAGCTTTCTATAGGGTCGCAGGTATCCCTAATGTAATGGGTGCAATAGATTGCACTCATATTGCCCTGAGACCACCTCACCACAGGGCAGAGGTTTTTGTTAATTGGCATCATTACCACTCCCTGAATGTGCAGGTTGTGTGCGATGCTAACCAGCGTATAATGAGTGTTGTTGCAGGCTATCCTGGGTCATGTCATGATCCCTTTATCCTCAGACAGTCTACCCTTTATGCCAAATATGAAAGTGGTGAAATGCCGGAGGGATGGCTTTTGGGTATGTACTTACCATGTTTTATATATCCCTTATCATTGCTCAAATTGCCTCACATATGCTAACTACTGTACAACATGCTCAAATTAAATGGTAGCTAACATTTTACTTTTATTGCAGGAGATTCGGGGATATGGGTGTCACTCCTGGCTCATGACTCCTCTGATGCATCCTCAGACTCCTGCACAGCACAAATACAATGAGGCACACATAACCACTAGAGGTGTCATAGAACGTACGTTTGGACTCTTGAAAACCAGGTTCAGGTGCCTTGATAAATCTAGTGGAGTGCTTATGTATGCACCTGAAAAGGTATCTGAGATTGTCCTGGCTTGCTGTCTGCTGCATAACCTGGCTTTACATCAACTTACCCCACCGATTATTGCAGTAGACAGTGAAGAAGAAGAAGGGGTCCGTGTCACATCTGGTGATGTGCAGAGCACAGAGGACGGAAGGGAGCTTAGAGACCGTCTCATTACAAACTACTTTACATGTAAGTGCATAGTAGGATAAACATTTATTGCTCTAAAATGTGTTTGATGTGAGTGCAATGTTTTTTTTAATTTAAATTGTTTTGTAAATTGGGACCTTTAAAAAGAGGATAGTATGTACTCCTCATGTGGTAAATATGAACATCCCTGGAAAGTGTCAGTCATAGGTCAATGTGTAAGTGAAATTAGTGCATAGTTTTTCAAACATCAGTATACTCTTGTTTAATTAGCAGAAAAGAAAGACTGACACCATAGAAATTTAACTGCATTTATTGCAGTAGGACACAATAAATAATAAAGTATAATGCTTACACAAACTTAATAAAACATTAACCAATAATAATGTTTTTGCGCTAGCGACGCCTTTTCACTGGCATATCGCAATGTTTGGAGCCACTCTCTCCTCTCCCTCACCCACCCCTGGTGCGAGCACCTCTCCTTGGAGGAGTACTCTGGGCTGATCTGCTAGGCGTACTAGCGTACTGGTGGTGGCAGAAGAAAAAGGTGCCGGCAAGCGGGCAATAAGTTCCTGCTGTATTTGCCCTGCCAGCCGGGTCAAATTAGCATTCCCCTCACGAACTGTGGAATGTAAGGCCTCCACAGCCCCAGTCATTTGGGCCATCTGCACATTGGATTGTTCCCAGGCATTTGCGAGACGGTTTATTGCAGCAGGGATCTGGCTATTGGTGCGGTGTATCCGCTTCAACTGGGCCGCAATTTGTGATATGTGGCGAGTTTGGCTCTGCATAAAGATGGTTTGCTGCTGCTGGAAAAGGCCAATAGACAGCGCCATTTCTCTGGCTGGGTCCATAGTTGGAGGTGCAGGTTGCTGATGTGATGGTGGTTCAGCAGGCCCAGGTGAAACATCCTGGAGGCCAGACACAGGGGCATCCACTGTTTCCAGGTTGATGATGGTTTGATCCTCTGGCTCAGGGGACATTTGCAGAGACTCCGGCTGAAGTGCCTGATATGAAGATGGCCCTGTGTATGAAAAATGACGGTAAGTATATAGGGTATAATATGTTTGTATATTGCATTCTGAACACTGGATAGGAAAGAATAATCTTTTACAACTACAGATTGTTTCACAATGTATGCATTCCTGATTTCTTGTCCTATGCTACCTGCTTCAGGATGCACTTTTTATCTTTTGAATACACATTATCATTTGGACTATGTATGGCTGAGGGGACTAAAAATGCAAAGTTTTTTTTACCTACAAATATGTGGATGTAGTCAGCCAAATGCTGCTAGACCGTGCTTTGGGGTAAACTAATACTGTTTTAGTACTCCCTCTGTGTAGTCCATGCTGGGGTATTTTGACTAAACTGCGTGGTTGAAAAAGTGGAGATGTTGCCTATAGCAACCAATCAGATTTTATCTGTCATTTTGTAGAAAACAATAAATAAAGTAAAGTTATAATCTGATTGGTTGCTATAGGCAACATCTCAGTTTAGTAAATGTAGCCCTATGTTCTCATTGCAAACCATCTAAAAGAAACGAAATATAACATTGACAGCAACATTTGCACAGAAAATCTATTAACTCCATTATTTCTCTCCTAAACAGAAATCACGCACCTGCTTGCTCTTCTGTGCCCGAATCTCTCACTGATGGTGGTGGTGTAGGTCTCGGACTGGGACTGAACTGCGGTCCTGGCGAATCTGGATGTATTAGAAAAAGCATACAATGTATTTGCAGCAAAAAGCAATTTACAAATATACAGTTTATTTCAAAAATGTGTTTGCAAATAAAAAAGCAGGTTTAAAAAAAAATAAAAAATTGTCCTTTACAAACTGATAGAGTAAAAAATACACTTTTAAAATAAAAGTCACTTTTCAAAAAGAAAAAAGCATTTTCAAAAAGAAAAAAGCATTTTCAAAAAGAAAAAAGCATTTTCAAAAAGAAAAAAGCATTTTCAAAAAGAAAAAAGCATTTTCAAAAAGAAAAAAGCATTTTCAAAAAGAATAAAGCATTTTAAATATGTTAGCGTAAAAAAACCAAATAACTCACCAACTACTTGGCCAAAAGAGGGCGACTCCGTGTCTTGCACGTTTATCCCCTCGACAATCTTTGCCGGCATTATCTGGCGCAGCTCCTCCTCATACGTTGTGTACTCTATACGAAGAGGGGGGCCACCACCCGTGCGCCTTGTTGCCCTCTTTTCCTGGCCCATTTTCTCTTTCAGCCTCCTTTTTATATCGGAAAAGCGCTTGCGGCAGTGCGCCACTGTCCTCTTTAGTGGGCCCACCGCGTAAACGGCATCACAAACTCGCGCCCACAATTGGTGGCGACGCCTTAGCGGAGTCCAGGCTGCCAGGTTGCCTAAGATGACCTCATAGCATGGAATGATATTGTGCACTAGCACACAATTTTCATCATGGGAGAATCTGACATTTCTCCCTGATTTTGTCTTCCTGCCCTGTCCTGTCTCCTCAAACTCTTCCTCTCCCTCCTCTGCCCCCTCAACCTCCATCTTCCTCTCATCAGCCTTTGCTCCCCTCCTCTCTCTGGACATATTGACAAATAAATGTTAAACACACAAAACACAGAAAGACTTACAAACACAAAGAACAAACTACACTAACTACAGACACACTCTCAACACAGTCACACACAAGTAACACAAACAAAGGACAAGTCAAATACCAAAAATACAAGACAGAAAATAAATGAGAAAATAAATGTACAAAACAGAAAAATACCACAGGACTACTCACATTTCAATCAGATATCGCTCCACCAATCCACCAAACTCCAACTCTCACCAACTGTCACCAAACCACAATCCTCCAAACTCCTCTCACAAAATTGAATTTGAAGATGAAATGCGGCCATTAGTAAATCCGGCTGTTTGCAATGCAAACCCGCCGGAAAACCGCGGCGATGCATGGCGGCTTGAAGACGCCATGCATCACGCCTGTTAGTAAATCTAGCCCCATGTCTCCAAGACAAAGTTTCCCCAAAATACCTTCTTGCCTAAAACATGCGATAAAACATCCACACTTTCAATTTCATTGTACTTTAACCCCATATACCTTTTTATTTTCTGAAACGAGATATTCCACAAAATTCTCAAATAGTTCTTTTTTTTCTGGCCCTTGAAATTGGGTCCTGCAATATAGGGCCAAAAGTAAAATTGGTTTAAAACACAAAAAATGCAGCTAAAGATCTCCCATCCTTACTAATGAGACCTACCAATTTAAGAGGTTGTCAAGTAAACCATGTTGTACTGCAAGGGGTGCAACTCAAAGGTTTTAATTGCAAATACTGTTGACTCTTGCAGGCTGGAGCAAAAAGGAAGGTTATCCCGCTGTGTAGAGATTATTAAAGTTATAATATAGAATCTGTGATAAAAGGAGAATAATAGCATACACTGAGTGATAGATATGTCTCTCTTGAGTAATGACAAGCACTCACCCAGTGTTGGCGATGCATAAGCTTTGCACAATATTACACTGATGTCCTCCGATAGGTGTTACATATGGTAGAGCTGGATGTGGTATGTAGCTTATGAAATGCTGATCCACTCTAACATCCAAGTTTCTCCTCACAGCTCAGTGGGAAACATATACAGATACTGCAAATGACAACGTGAATGTATAGTCAACATCTCAGTATATTGTACAGATAGCATATGTCCAGCCTCTGGTCTGTGAGCAGAAACTTGGATGTGCTCCTGCATAAATAAATTTGGATAAAGAAAGGAGGAAAATTCGCATGATCTCCATTTGACTTAAATACAGTCTTCTGATAGTCATCTCTTTTAATACCCATACTTCACTATGTATTTTGGATAAATCTCCTTCATAATGTACCTTGCCCATATATGAAAATCCAACAAATGCAAATGTGTTGAAATCGCTAATAAGTTAAGTGAAAATTGTTTATTTCCAATGAGATTCCAGTGGTGTTTAAGAGAAGTTCCTAACTACAAAATATTTTAGTTCCCACTATATTACGTTATACATCAAACAATATAAATCAGATAAAGCTATGGACAAATTGGTCCAAATTTAGAACTTTTTTTCTTTGTATTTGTGGGTATTGGGGGAAATTCTTAGTGTGTGACCTTGAAATGTAGAAGTCAATATTTAAATATAAAACTTTTTTATTAAATCTAAGGTCCCTTAGCTTCAAAACAAGACCGACATGAAGGTTCTACCACAATTAAAAGCAAAGTTATGATTTTTATGCGTTTTAGGTGATCTAAGAAGCATACATTTTACATTTTTTTGTCATGTTTTCAACCCTGTTGCATGAACACCGTGTCACTGAGGGCTAAATCTTACACATGAAACTTACTTTATATCGTCTACCATCCTACCAAATTTCACGAAAATCTGAGATAGTTGGGTTGAAAAGTTACTTTTTTTTTTGTGATTATTTGGCATGGAATGACCCTTGTGGCAGCCTTTGATATAGGTGATCTGATTAAACAAAAATGTTGTGGGTACAAAGGGCCAAGCTGTAACGTGTCTGCTACCATTTTACCATGTTGCTTAAACCATTTCTGCATTCATTCTTGACCTTTGTGTACTGGCTTCCTAATAATGGGCTTGAAATGGATATTATTAGGTATTATTAGAATAATCATCATCATTTATATAGCGCCACTAATTCCGCAGCGCTGTGCAGAGAAATAATTCACATCAGTCCCTGCCCCATTGAAGCTTACAGTCTAAATACCCTACACACACACACACACACACACACACACACACACACACACACACACACACACACACACACACACATAGACTAGGGTCTATTTGATAGCAGTCAATTAACCTACTAGTGTGTTTTTGAAGTGTGGGAGGAAACCGGAACACCCGGAGGAAACCAACGCAAACACATGGAGAACATACAGGAAATTTCACAACGAGCAAAGGAAGGGGTTCTTTACAGTAAGGGCAGTCAAGATATGGAATTCATTGCCAGGAAAGGTTGTGATGGCAGATTCAATAGATATGTTTAAGAAAGGGTTAGACAATTTTTTTAGCGGAAAGGTGTATCCAGGGATACGACCGTTAATTAAAATGTAGGATAGTAGTGGATATAGGGTAAAAATAAGACTGCAATATTGAGTCTGGAGGGATTTTCACAATTGAAACAGATTGGCGGTTTCTTACTCTGGATAACTTTAAAATATAAGTGCAGGATCGCAGGAGATCCAAAATAGGTTGAACTTGATGGACTGGTGTCTTTTTTTCAACCTCAGCAACTATGTTACTATGTTACAAACTCCACACAGATAAGGCCATGGTTGGAAATTGTATGAAAACTAATATACTTTCTTACTTTTTCTCTCTAGGTATCTGCTTGCATTCCAGTTTTCAAACTGGCCAGAAATAGAAAACGTGTTTTATTTTATTGCCATTTTCCAGACCAACTTCTTACACAGAGGACATTGCTGATTAAGAAGATCTATAGAGCTCCAATTGACTGGTTGGAAGAGAGAACCACAGGCATGGCTGACTGCATTGTAGTCAATAGTCAGTTCACTTCTAAAATATTCAAAAAAACTTTTACATCATTACCTCACATAGAACCAGATGTCTTATATCCATCGCTAAATGTGAGCAACTTTAAATACAGTGTTTCTGATGACCTATCTGAATTTGTTCCTGTAAAGAGAGATGTTGTGTTTCTTTCAATTAATAGATATGAGAGAAAAAAAAATCTTAATCTTGCTCTGGAATCCTTATCTTCTCTTCGTTCCAAACTCAATTTGCTGGAATGGGAAAAGATTCATCTCATCTTAGCTGGAGGATATGATGAAAGAGTTAGAGAGAATGTTGAGCATTATGAAGAGTTGAAAGACATTACTGAAAAGTATGAAATCAATGATCATGTTACTTTCTTAAGATCTTTTTCTGATAAGCAGAAATGTAATCTCCTTCATAATTGTACATGCATATTATACACTCCAAGTAATGAGCATTTTGGAATTGTACCAGTAGAAGCTATGTACATGTACTGTCCAGTAATAGCTGTTAATTCTGGTGGTCCTTTGGAGTCTATTGTAGATAATGTGACAGGTTTTTTGTGTTCCCCTACACCAGAAGCATTTTCTGATGCAATGAAAAAATTTGTTAAAAATCCTACTCTTAGAACAACCATGGGAAAATCGGGATATGCAAGAGTTCTGAAAAATTTTTCTTCTGAAGCTTTTTCAGACCAGCTCTACCATTACATATGTAAACTGACAGAGTGCAAATGATTATATTATGTGCAGAATATTCCAGAACAATGCCTAATGCAAACATATTTTGTGTACTACTAATTTCTACTTTTTTTTTTTTTTTAGCAAGATTGTTACATTGTCATTTTGTACAAAAGTTTATGCAGATACACATTTAATATATTTTTACAATCTATACCTGAGCAATCAGTAAGTATATATTGTAGTGTTTGACTCCTACAGACCCTTTTTTTATTGGATTTATCCACTAGGCTGCCTACCGATGGAGGTATGCGCTTCATTCAACCACTTGCTGAATACAGCAGTTAAATCATGTGGATTAAGGATCAGTGATCATTCTTATTTAAATGCTTAGTAGTGGTCAGTTTAACATACAATTTGAATAGCATGTACTCTTCTACAGAAACCAGTGATCCTCATTGTACAGGTAGGTGTTCATGCTGCATCTAGCATGCGGTTAAACACGGCTCAGGCTGAATGTACATTGGATGCTGTGGATATGTAGCCTTAGAAAGCCATGGAAGCAACTTTTCACGTTCATCTTTTGCTATGAAATCAAGTCCCTCCTGTTAATGTTATTTAAACTTGTCATCTTGTGCCATGAGTCAAGTGTACAATAAATACATTGCAAATGATTTGTATTTATTATATTTTTTAATTAAAACAAAATAAGCAAATCAAATCTAGTTGGTTCCCATATACTACAGCAGTATAGTATGTAAGAACCAATTACACGTTCGTTACAAAGAATTGGTAAAAACAAAATATAAAATAGCCTGAAATATCTGAAAGAATGTCAGAAAATAGATAATTTTATGGATAATTCATAAACAACATGACACACTCAAATAAAAAACAAAGGTTGGCAATCAAACACAAAGATTTCTAAAAATAAGTTTGAAGTATTTTCCCAGAGACATTGGCAGTCGTGTAGTAATTGGTTTGTCAATTCTGGTTAGGAGTGAGAGAATTGTGCACAACTTTGTGTACCTACAGTGTTGCTTCTTCAGCTGCAATGTCCATCTCTTTGCTGAATTAGCTTATGGCACATCTATAATAGAGTTCCCTTCGAAAGTTTACACCCAGTATTTATTTTGACCACAGAACACACCATGATCATATTAATGAAGAAAGGCGTAGTGTATAGTAATAGGTAATGGTAATCATTTGTTAAAAACAAGGCACAAAATCCACTTACATAGTGATATTGGGTGATGCATGGGTTAAAAAAGGAATCTGCTGGTCTGCATCAGTCAGTCATCATGGATGACTGATTGATGCAGACTAATTCAGACTAATCCTTCAAGCAAGAAGGAACCAACCCACACTCCAATGGAGCAGCCATACTTTTAATAAGGGGGATTATCCTCTGCTTTAAATAAAGATATACGGTGTATGGTATAATCAGATTTCAGCCTATTTTCAACTCCACTTGGATTTTTCTTTCCCTCCACCACCCATCCTCCTTCCTCAACCATTTAGGGTATATGACTTTTTTTTGACACTACACATGGGGTAATATCCTGGACTTTATCCCCCTCACCTATTACTGAGGTGATACCATACATTTTCTTGTTTATTTTGATTATAATTCATTTTAATTTATTTAGATTTTTCTGTTTTTATTGTCTTCATGTTATTTATTCATTTTTAGTTCTGTTATTAGTCTTTTATGCCAAACCCACCTTTCTGAATTGCAGATATTTTTAATATTATTTTACACTGCATTATTTATTTTTACTATATTTCTTTACCTATCGTGTATGGTTACACATCTTACAGGTTATTTTTGTATTTAATGCTATCATCACTGTAATTGCCCATCCTCTGTTTAGCTCTTAATTGCCTTATTTTTTTATACGATTTATATTTTTTTCATTGTTCTTCATTCTATTCTCAGTATTTTAATCTTGCAATTTTCTTTAGTATGCTGATGCCCCTCATTCTGATAGCTGTTAAAACTTAATATACCCAGCTGGTTAGAGTATAATTAATGCCTTCCCACAACACACCTCAATCTATCAGTTAATCACAAATACTGCACTTGTCATTTACACTTTGTGCAGCCCTACCATATTGCCCTTTATCCCATATTTTTTTACACCAATCTTCCCATCCACATCACTTAAACACCCTCCTAACCCCACTGTGCACCAGACACCACATACACAAATAGACACCCCCCTATTCAGCAATCCCCTCCTCCCACCCCTTTTAGCAGGAGCTGTAATTTCTTATTATTTTTATACAGTTTGCAGTAGATGGTTCACACTTCTTATTTATCTTTACATACTTCCCCAGCAGAAGAGATTGCTATAGATGACAAATAGCCTACATGTTAATGTGGAAGATTCTTTGAAAAGGGGTAATCATCATGAGTGCTCCTGAAGAACTTCTACCACTTCTCACAAGTGAGGAATTTTATCAATTGCCAAATACACCTTGCAGGAAAAGACATGAAATTGTCATTGGTCATGACTAATGGTGAAACAGAGCCATCTTGTGGACACTTCTAAGCATTAAAAATTACACATACTAAGCCAGTGATAGAAAACCTGATATACTTCAGTAGACGCCCGGTGCTGAAAAGTCGCAAATCTCTGCAAATTTTGCTCTGATTCAAGACTGGGAAAAGAAGCAACTTTATCCATTCTAAATTCTGTGCCTGTCTTGACTTCACAGGTTTTTTTTTCAATGATACCCTTTAATTGGAGAAGTTCATGTGTAGTCACACTCACCATCTGTAATAAAACAGTACCCATTTATAGTACACTGCTTAAAATAAATGTATAAATAGTAAATAAATGATCATTGCCCCCCAAGTACCCAAACAACCCTGTCATTGGACAGCTTGGGTTGGTTTCCACTATAACAGAAACTCCAGGCATGTAGATTTGATGCATATATGGGGGAGTGGGAGGCACAAGGAACAGAGGCTATGGGGCAGTGTTTCTCAAGTCCTCAGGACCCACTAACAGTGCAGGATTGCCAGATGACGAGTGAAATAATTATACCCCCTGCTACACTGTGTCAGTCAGTGTTGAATACACCCACACCACCCACTTGTTACAGACCCTTCTGTCGTATACCAAAAATGTAAAAATAAACACATAAGCAATTTTCAAATAAACTTTAATAGAATAATTGAATCCCCCAAACCCTTGTTCACCACTTTATTACATAAAAAAAATAGTTTTTCACTTTGATAATACAATGGCGATCAGCCCATGTGTGCAGGTGAATCATTTTTCTGTTTTGTTTTGTTTTTCTTTTGAAAAACAAAACAAAATGGATCTTTTATGTTTCCCTTCAAAATAACTTGGGGTGGGGGGGTGGGGGGGGGCTATTGGCAAAGGTAAACAGGAGTAAGAGAACCCTGCTCAAGGGAGCTTAAAATCAAAAGGTGAGGGAGAGAGTGTCAGGAGACACAAAGAGGGAGGATAGGGTGAGGGGACAACAACTCAGAGGGGATAGTTGAACATGAGAAGGAAGGAGCGGAGTGAAGGGGAGGGGGTTAATTATGGTGAATGAAGAAGGATGTTAAAGTAGAGAAGGGTTAAATGAAGGAAGGATAGGCTAGTCTGAACAGATGGGTTTTAAGGGAGTGTTTGAAGTTAGGAAGGCTGGGGGAAAGCCTGATAGAAAGGGGGAGTTTGTTACACAGAAGGGGGGCAGCAGAAGAGAAATCTTGAATGTGGGAATGAGAGGTGGTCATTAGATATCCATAGAAGGTGAAAAGGAGTATGAGTGGAGATGAGGTTGGAGAGATAAGGTGCAGTGGAATTAGAGAGGGTTTTGTAGGTGAGGGGGTGAGCAGTTTGAAGAAGATTCTGGATCTGAGGGGGAGCCAGTGTAGAGCTTGACAGAGTGAGGAGGCAGGTGGGAGAGGAAGATAAGTTGGGCTGCAGCATTTAGCATTGAGTGAAGTGAAGCGAAACAGGTGCTGGGAAGGCCAGTAAAGAGTAAGCTGTAGTGAATGAGAGTTTTGGTGGCATCAGTGAAGAGGGAGGGTCTGATCCAGGCTATATTGTGGAGATGGAAGTGGCAGGATTGGGCAAGGGATTATATGTGAGGGGTAAAGGAGAGGGCGGAGTCAAGGGTGACCCCCAGGCAACGAGCTTGGGGTGAAGAGGAGATGATGGTAGAGCCAATAGTGATGGAGAGGACAGGATGGGAGGAGTCTCTAGAGGGGGGAAGATGATGAGTTCAGATTTGGTCATATTGAGTTTGAGGAAATGTTGGGACATCCAGAAATCGCAGAGAGTCAGCAGGATACCTCATTGAGGATGGAATGGAAGAGGACAGGAGAAGAGTGGTAGAATTCTGTGTCATCAGTATAGAGGTGGTACTGGAGGCCGGAGGAGCTGATAAGATCACCCAGTGAAGAGTTGTACAAAGAAAGGGACTCCTACGGAAGTGGGGAAGAAGCCAGGAAGGATTCAGAGCAAGAGACAGAGAAGGAGCTGTTAGAGTGAGAGGAAGTGAACCAAGAGAGGAGAGGAACAGCAAGGAATTGAAAGTAGCAAAGAGGTGGCAAGGGTTAAAAGACTGGGAAATAATGAGAGATTTAAAGTAGGACCTGGTGATCCTACTTTTGTGGTACGGTGCAAAAATAAGTTTTCACTTTATGGAAAGAGATTATTGAAATGAGGGAAAAGGTTGGAAAGATTGCATTTTAAGAGTATTCCTTGCTGTGCGGAAAGGCACACAGTCATTTACACTACAAGTGGACCTGAACTTTTTACCAGACCAGGGGGTAAATGTATCAAGCTGAGAGTTTTCCGAAGGGTTTGAAAAACCAATCAGATTCTAGCTATCATTTATGTGAAGATACGTGGTTCCCAAATCACTCAGACACGGTATTAGAGGAAAAATAGAAGGATGATTTATTCTGCAGAATAGGATTAAATACAGCACGGCTCCTTAACAATAGCAGGTCCAATAAGTTAGGAAATCAGTTAAAGTAAATCCAGTGGGATAGGTACAGCACAGTCCCCTTAACAGTAGCAGGTCCAACAAGTCAGGAAATCAGTTCAGATAAATCCAGTGAGATATGATCCACAGCGGCTCTCTGGCAGAGCATCACCGCTTGGCCAAAAGTTAATCACACAAGTCCAGCTTCCCGGGTAGCCTCTTTTATCACCGCCTAATCCCTGTTTGGGATCTGCCTGCCCAGTGAAGTTGCAAAAGGTCTTGATTGGTGGGCTGCTTACACTCTTCAGCCCCCTCCCCTATCTTCCCAGGTGTCTTTAATCAGGTGACCACTACTGGGTCTGGCTCCTGGCTGGCTGTAGAGCTCACTAGTGGACAATGGGGAGCAAACAGAAATAATGATATCTTAATTCACTTAACATCTAAGTGTTCCCTGTGGAGGTGGAATTTAACCCCTGAAGTACTTGTCCAAGGATATGTTATAGATACCTCACTGATACTTCCTGATAACAACATGGCTGAAAAGTGCAGTTCAGGTATGGAGTAGATTAAGAGGTTGTAACATCATACCATGCCTGTTATTTTAAAATTTATCTAGTACATTCTACAAAATGAAAGCTAGAATCTGATTGATTGCTATAGGCAACATCTTCACTTTTCAAACACACTGGAAAACTCTCAGCTTGATACATTTACCCCTAGATCTGTAGAGTATCCACTCTCTTTCTACACTTTTAATGTGACATACTTTGCACATTCCATTTGTACGTTACAGGAAAACCACATTGTTAAGCACACTTTGCCCTAAACGAAAATGCTTCAAACACACAAAACTGTCACATGTAATAAAATGAGTCTAAACATGGTAGTAATTTAAGAGAAAAATGTAAACATTTAATTTAATAAAAGGGGCTTTAAAGTGGTAAGCAGTTGGAAATTCATGTGACATTTATGCTTTTACACAATGCACCTCAATACAAGCAACAAAACCATACTACTATCTGCATTTGCAGATAGTATTTTATTTATGTTAAACTATGATGAAATAAAGCATTTGATATATTCCATAAATGTAAGTGTTAGAGACCCTAATGTGAGAGATGAGTAGACTACTATGGGGGGATAAAACATTCCACTTTAATGGGCAACAATTTATATTTATTACATAAGAGTCATGATACCCAAAACAAGAAAAAACCCTCTACCTCTTTATTAGCTACACCTGCTCGCTAATGCAAATATCTAATGAGCTAATCATATGTCAGCAACTCTGCATAAAAGCATGCAGACATGGTCAGTTGTTGTTCAGACCAAACACCAGGGAAAGAAATGTGATCTTTGTCTATGGCATGATTTTTGGTGCCAGACAGGGTGGTTTGAGTATCTTAAAATAAAGAAATGGAAGTTGCTCAAATCAATTTATAGGCTATAGCAGGTGCGTGAAAGAGTGGGGTTATCCTAAAAGGAACAAACACAGAGAGATCCCCCTGCACACTGCTATAGCCAGCAACAGATCTGCTATTTCTACTGTAGATAAAAATGCAAAAGTCTTAGTTGCACACATTTGCAAATGTATGTTAAAGCCACCCGCACCTCCACGGCGCTTTTGCTAATAGGGTGGTCCTAACTGTAAACAATGAGAGTCCCATATATTTGGGCCATACATATGTGTTTTTAAATTGAGTAAATTAAACTTACCAAAGAGGTACCCCAGAAGCCTCCAAATCTCTGTGGGGTATCTCTCTGTGTTTGTTCCTTTTAGGATAACCCCACCCTTTCACACACCTGCTATAGCCTATAAATTGATTTGAGCAACTTCCATTTCTTTATTTGTCTGAGAGGCATGTTGGTGTCAGTAGCTGAGGGGGAGTGCTGGCATTGGATTGCTATTTGGAGGCTTCTGGGGTACCTGATTGGTAAGTTAGCTCTCAATTTAAAAACACATATGTATGGTCCAAATATATGGGACTCTCATTATTTAGAGTTAGGACCACCCTATTAGCCAAAGCGCCGTGGAGGGGCGGGTGGCTTTAACATACATTTGCAAATGTGTGCAACTAAGACTTTTGCATTTTTATCTACAGTAGAAATAGCAGATCTGTTGCTGGCTATAGCAGTGTGCTGGGGGATCTCCCTGGTTTGAGTATCTTATAAACTACTGCTATCCTGGGATTTTTACATCACTCTCTACAGTTTACAGAGAATGTTGTACAAAGCAAAAAACTCCAGTCAGTGGCAGTTCTGTGGGCAAAATGCCTTGTTAATGAGAGAGGTCAGATGAGAATGGCCAGACTGGTATAAGCTGACAGGAAGAGGACAGTAACTAGCCATGTATGGCATTAGTGGAATGCAGAAGAGCATCTCTGAATACACAGCACGTTAAAATCTTGAAGTGGGTGGGTTACAGCACCAGAAGAAAACAACGGGTTCCTCTCCTGTCAGCTAAGAACAGGAAAAAATCTACAATGGCCCCACATTTATTCAGTGATCTTTGTGACGCTGCATCAACCATAACTTAATGGAGCTATTGACTAGAGTTTAGTGGTTTGGATTCCTTGAAATCCGATGATATATATATATATATATATATATATATATATATATATATATATATATATATAGTACTCTCTCAGTGCACTCTATTACCCTGGATCCTGATTTTGTTTGCTTGCTCTCCTGGTTTGCCCTCAGCTACCCTGACCTTCCCTTTGGATAACCATTGGCACCGCATTGTCTGATCGGCTTGACCCAGATTGTCCTGATCACCCTCACCACTACTACACTGGTAACTGTTCTGGAGAACCGCGACCTGCACTTCCTTTGCAGCGAAGCCCAAACCTCCTTGCAGTGATCGAAGGTGAATAGCGGGGGTGCGTTAGACTACGCACCTCCTTGTTCAGTAGCATCAATACCAATTAGTAGCTTCATCCAATTTGTTATCCTGACACGCTTGTGTTTGGAAATATTTTTATACAAACTCTGGGTAGGTGTATCGCCATCAGCAGCTGCAGCGCCGGTAGCTTCACCATCATCCTCCTTGTCCTTTTTGCTTAGTAGACCTAGCAGTCACTGCCAAGTCATTCACAGGCAAGATACTCTGTGTATCGCTGGTTTCAAAAAGAAACATACTGGTGTCAATCTTTTGGAACAACTCAAGAATGTGATAGCAAAATGGCTCACTCCGCTAAGACTCTCCTCAGGATTCCTCTTTGCCAACATTGTGTGTGCATTATGACTTTGTGAATTTCAACATGTACCATGCTTTGCATACACAATAAACTTGGTAGTGCAGAATTTCTTAAAAAATGAGAGGTTTGGTGCAGGACATGCTGTTTGTGGCTCGTAAAATTTCTGGCCATTTTAGACATTCGGTGATCGCATGTAAAACATTGCAGCGGCTGCAAAAAAAATGTCATCTGCCACGCCAACTGAAGCAAGAAGTAGTAACAAGGTGGAATTCCACACTTTATATGCTTCAGCAACTAGAGAAACAGCAATAAGTCATCAAAACCTACACAGCAAACCATGTGATAGGGAGAGGGGTGGCATGTTATCATACACTGACAACAATTCAAAAGGCGCGACTCTAGGAAAAGTCTACAATGCTGCTCAAAGTGGCAGGGGATGTCCCACCCCTACAAAGCACAATATACACAAAAGCCACTGGCGCAAAGTAAGACTTGAATTTAAAAAGTAGTGTAATAGAAATGGAGTCAGTATAAACAATGAGAGAAAACAAACATAGAAGTGTAAAAACTGTATTATAGACAGCTGAAAATTACAAACATACAATAACCAGTGCACTGGTACATATCATAGTATATCAAAAAATGACCAATCATAAATCAAAAAACATATAAATATTGGTTAACTGGTAAAACAGCTGTGGCATGCAGTCCTGTCGGTTCGGAGTGCATGTAAATCCGTAGCAATACCTTGTATTGTATACATCAGAAAAGGTTTTTTCGTAGATTAATATAAAAGCATTCCAGGAAATGGCTTATATAGACCAGATAGAGTTAAAAATAAACACTTGTTAGCAATGCATAGCGCAACAGCGCAGTGGTATCCTGATCGATAATGCTCTGGCTAGTATAAAACAAATGTCATCCAGTAAGATATATATATATATATATATATATAGGACAGTAATCACTCGTCCACACGATCTGTTGGTATTATGTTGAACGGGGACAATACCAATAAGATGCCGGTGTTCAGTGGCGCTATCCCGCCTGTTAGCTGATTATTCAGTACAGTGGCGGGGGCGATATATAGGACAGTAATCACTCGTCCACACGATCTGAGCCCTTCGTTACTGGTGTCAGAAGTGGTGTACCAGAGCAAAGCACATTAAGGGACAGTTAACAAGTTGCTACACATCTGCATAACAGTAACGAAGGGCTCAAGATAATGAGAACCAATGGTCATTTAATAACACAAATCAGCTGTTACACTCACAAGATTGTAAACCACGCCTTCAAAACTAAGAGGATTTAAAAACGGAATCTGAACAGTGAATACTATCACATGCCCTGAGGAAGCCCGCATGACGGGTGAAACGCGTTGGCTACAAGCTATATATATATTTTTTTATTCTACACCAACTCTGTTTTTATCTATATACATTCTGTATACACAAGCTCGTTTTTTACATCTATTCTAACAAGGATCCTCTGCGCATGTGCGCTCATACAGAAGACTGTGATGTGCACCCGCCCACTGGAAAGCCCAGAGACAGGCTACAGTGTTTAGCATACTGGATAGTATGAGCTAAGCGGAACATTATCATCGAACACCAGCATACCACTGGTAAGATCTTCTTCTAATATACTATTGACAGAGGGGATTCTTTGTACTGGACATTTAGCCAATAGGTGAAATATCGCCACCGCCACTGTACTGAATAATCAGCTAACAGGCGGGATAGCGCCACTGAACACCGGCATCTTATTGGTATTGTCCCCATTCAACATAATACCAACAGATCGTGTGGACGAGTGATTACTGTCCTATATATATATATCTTACTGGATGACATTTGTTTTATACTAGCCAGAGAATTATCGATCAGGATACCACTGCGCTGTTGCGCTATGCATTGCTAACAAGTGTTTATTTTTAACTCTATCTGGTCTATATAAGCCATTTCCTGGAATGTTTTTATATTAATCTACGGAGTGACCACTTTTATGTTTATAGAGAATATTCTCTTATTATCCAAACCTTTTCTGATGTATACAAAACAAGGTATTGCTACGGATTTACATGCACTCCGAACCGACAGGACTGCATGCCACAGCTTGGTTATAGCTGTTTTACCAGTTAAACAATATTTATATGTTTTTTGATTTATGATTGGTCATTTTTTGATATACTATGATATGTACCAGTGCACTGGTTATTGTATGTTTGTAATTTTCAGCTGTCTATAATACAGTTTTTACACTTCTATGTTTGTTTTCTCTCATTGTTTATACTGACTCCATTTCTATTACACTACTTTTTACATTCAAGTCTTACTTTGCGCCAGTGGCTTTTGTGTATAATGTTATCATACACCAGCACATTGGAGAATCCTTAGTGTTTTATGCAAGCTTCTGAAACCCTTTGATATCATAACAAATATAGTGAGCTCAGACACCGCCATCCTGAGTCAAGTCATACGCCTAAGAAAGATACTGGATAAACAGCTTGAGAAGCTGAAGGAGAAGATGAAAGTTAGCGATTCGGTTGGCCTTGTGGATCAAGTTCTTTATTCACTTTGCCTGAACCCAAGGGTTTGCAGCATCTTGAAATTGGATCACTATATTTTGGTAACCATGTTTGATCCTAGATTTAAATCATATGCCATGTCTTTCTTTCAGAATGACCCAAATCTTCACAGATGTAAACAGCTCCTTGTAAGCAATCTGTCGTCTCAAGTTGCATGTGACACATTCCCTGCTTCAGCTTCTCCAAATGCTACTGCCAGAAAAAAACTTCCTTTTCTGATAGTCGCACTGATTATGAGTCAACAACACAGCCGCACCCAATGTGAAAGTTTATGACATCTGATCAGGCTTAAAATAATTGCCCAAATGTTTTACTGACACCTCTAGCATGTCTCAATTGGATACATCTTATCTTAGTAGAATGGTGAAAGATTACTTTAAGGATAATATGGAACTTATCTCAGACAGTCCCTTTGAATTCTGGTAGGGAAAAAATTTAATTTGGAGCACCTTGTGCAAACTAGCTATGGTGTACTTAAGCTGCTCACCCTCTGGTGTGTACTCGGAAAGAGTGTTTAGCGCAGCCGGAAATGTTTGGAGTGATCGTTGGAGGAGACTACTTGCCAAAAGTGTGGAAAAACTGGTGTTTATCAAAATGAACTACAAATTGTATGAAGAATACCATTCTTGTCGCCAATTACCAACAGAATGTGTAGATTCCAGTGAGGATGAATTAATATTGTGTGATGATGATCATCATGACATCGTTGATGAATATGATGATGAGGGTTACGACATGGCTATCAACATAATTTGTAAAAAAAAATGTATTGTTTTGTAGGGGTCCAAACAATTCAAGCACTTTAACCACAAAAGTGTCAGCCCCTGTCGCTGAAGGACTTGGCTTTGTTAAACTATGTGCATGTCCTTTTTAATATACGGGCAATTCCATCCTGCACTATTTTTTTTTTGGGCCGACAAGTGATAGAGCTAGGGATATGGTTAAGGATAGCAATAGGGACCGGGTTAGGGATAGGGGCAGAGATAGAGACAGGTCTAGGGATAGGGACAGGGTTAAAGATTGGGTCAGGGTTAAGAGTTAGGGGATAATATTGCCTACAATTGAATTGTCAGCCTAATAAATATTGTATACATTACAGTTGTTGTCCTAATAATATTGTCAATGTCATTATATTGTGAACTTTATAATCCTGTCTATTTTGCTGCCTACCAATCATATTATGTGAATCCTGTAGCTGTTGAACCCATGTATGTATCACACCTCGGTGGGTGGCCCAAGTACAATGCCATCTTGCACCATTTAACATTGTGCCCTTATTGTTTCATCATCGACTTTGATAGTGCACAACACTATCACCTAATTATACTTTCTATCTCAGGATTGTAATGCAATTCTTCATTTACTGTGATACTGGTGCTTTTTACTACCATCACATTATCATTTTCAGTATTCACCAATTTCCACACTTCAACACAGTAGGAACACATCTGACTTATAAGCCAATAACTATAAAAACACCATCTATAAGGAGCTTACCTATACTAGCAATCATTTCTTGTACCCATTCCCATAGACCTGAGAACCACTTTGCTTGGTTCAACCACGAGAATCCTCCTGCTACTTTTTCTCCTATTTCCTACAGTGAAGAATTATGAATACTTCGGAATTCCCATTTTAACTGTAGGAATTCATTCATTTTTCTGTCAATTATTTATTTAGGGTCATCTGTAGGAAGAGGAAAGAAGCTACTCATCGTCCCAGTGGCAGCGGGCAAGTTAGCCAATCAGTGGCCGGACACGCGAGCCAATCATGGCTCGCCCCACGGCCATTTGAACTTCTGGCGCCGTCACAAGCCAATCGGGGCTCACGGTGACGGCCAATGCGTCGGCACACCTGTGGCTTGATACGCCGCTGGGCGCCGCCATCTGGGCAGAACAGTCCAGCAGTGGAGCAAGATGGATGTCTCTGGAGTGACACCAGAAGAAAAGAAGACGCCACAAGAGAAGCCCACCAGAAAAAGGAAGGAAGACACTGGGTTCAAGCTAAAGAAGAGCTCGCTGACGGGGAGCCCTTGTAGGGGCTAAGAGCACCCCCGCCAAGAAGACAGCGGTTGCACAAGCGCCAAAGCAGAGAAGAGGCGCTGCTGGCTGCTGGGTCTGGAAGACAGCAAGATACATGGTTAGGTTCGGCATAAGGCCCGTGGACATGTTCCGGGCACTAGGCCCTTGCTGCACTAGGTGGGCATAAGGCCCTGAGCAGTTAGGCGTTAGGTAGGTTTTTCTTATTGGGCACAAAGCCCTTAGGCTGTGTGGCCTTTAGGCCCCAGTGAGGAAGGGCATCAGGTCCTGGGGTTTATCTGGGCGCAAGGCCCATAGCTAGGAAGGGGCAAGGCCTCTGGTGCAAGATAGGGCACAAGGCCCTGAGGAAGGTATCGGACACAAGGCTCAAAAGGTAGTTGTAGAAGGGTGCAAGGCCCTTGAGTTTAGCAGAGCGCAAAACCCTTGAGAGCATAGCAGGATGCAAGGCCTTTGGAGGTGTAGCAGGGCTCAAGGCCCTTGGAGGCGTAGCAGGGCTCAAGACCCTTGGGAGCGTAGCAGGGCACAAGGCCCTTGGGAGCTTAGCAGGGCTGCTCCCGTGGTGCACTCAACTTATGGAGCAGCCCCTCCCGTATTTTTCCCTTTTCCTTACAGTATAATGAGTGCCCGGTACAGGAGAACAGGGGCCCTTTTCCCTTTCTGCATTTCGGGTGCTCTATTTTATTCTTAATGGTACCATTTACCCTTTCTACCTTCCCACTGGCTTATGGTCGGTAGGGAGTATAAAGTTTACTTTCATTCCCATAAGTTTCCGCATGATCTCAAAGATATCGCTAGTAAAATGAGTACCCCTATAATTTTCTATAATTCTAGGGATACCATATCTGAATGCAAACTCCTGGACATTTTTTTTTAACAGTGTAAACAGCAGTATTAGTGGCAGCTGGAAATGCCTCTGTGACTGGATCACTATTAAATAACTTTGGGTAAAAATTTATTTAAAGCGAATAGTGCAGGGCACTTATTTATGTAATTGCATTTGCACTTATTCTTGTTTAGTGTAAGATAGGAAGTTGTTATGTCTGAGACCAGGGTAGAAATTTTTTTTTTTCTGTTTAAACTTGCTATAGGAAATGCCTATTTCTGATGTATACATCTGATACAATAAGTCTTTGTTTTGAAAGCCTTTTGCATATCTTAGTGAGAGGAAATGCATTCATGTCTAAGGTATATGTGTTTGAAATCTGATAGCAGAAAGTGCTAACGAAGTTTTGTGATGAAGTGTCATGCCTGCTCTGGCCAAAGGCCCAGCAGGGGGTCGTTATTGTGTGGCCTTTGCCAGAGTGAATTTCATAGCTAAGTGTAAATTTTGTTCGCCTTGAAATACATGTAAATTCATGGTTGTGTCAATAGAGTATATCATTCTTTTTAAAAATAGACTATTTCTGAACTGTATAAAAGATGTGCTCTGTGAGCATGTAGTGTTCTTCTGAATTGTCATCTGACCTGATCACACTGGAATCTTCCACCAGTGTGTGTGAGCAAATAAACCATCTTGCTTCAAAGACCTGCTTGGAATCATCTTCAATATTGCTGTTTTCCTGTGATCTACAGATTAGACCCTAAAACCTAATCCGTTCTCCGGCTGTCTCTGCGGTTTGGACCCAAACGTTTCCAGTACCAATGCTCTGCCGCTACCCAGCAGCCCTGGTTAGTGTGATAGGCCAGGGGGGATCCATTCACAGCAACCCGGATCCATAGTAAGAGGTCCGGAGTTACCAGCCAGGTACACCAGCAACGAGATACGCTAGCAGCGTCAGTGACCCAGAAGAAACCTGGTTCTGGATGCCAGTATAGGAGTCCAGTGGTGGCGGTTCGTGTAAGCCACTCCTACTGCTGCAAGAGGGCGCTTTTTGGATAACGAAAGGGAACGGTGGCAAAGTAAGCCCAGCCGGTTCCCAGCAACAACAGACAGGGTGGCATAGGCGGTCCATCCTGTCACAGATTTCTGGTGGCAAGCGGCGGGATAAACCCGAGCGGCTTTTTGTGCAGCAGTCAGGAGAGCCGACTTATTCAGGAGAGGATTAACTGCAGCCAGGAGAACGCACAGGATGGCAAAGTACAGTAAAGTGTCCAGGACGGACCTGGAGATACTGTGCCAAGCAAAGAAGTTGGAAATTTCTTACACAGCAACAAGGAGCAAAATGAAAAAGGCGCTGAGAGCCTGGGATGCGCAGTATAGGTCAGCAGATGAGGAAGCTGACAGTGACCTGGAGGAGAGATTAACTTCATACCCAGAGGTATATGCAGTAACATCCCATAACACAGCACCTGTTTTCAGCAACAGTCCTCTTCCAGAGTGATCCAGTGATGCAAGTTCAACAGCATGAGGAGGGTAACTTTTCTGTACTAATGCAGCAGCTGGAGTCACTGGGAGACAAAGCAACTGAGGCGGAGCGGTTGCTTATCATCAAGTTGTGGGGCAATCGGTGGGCCCCACATGTGGCAGTGAGGCCACACTGGCAGAAGCGCCATTTTAACAGCCAACCCCAAAGGACTGTACAATCAGGGGGACACCCCTCTACTACTCACCCCCAAAAGCAAGTACCTAACCCTTCGGGTACCATTCGCCAGCCACTGCCCCGTCCTATAATTTACGTTAAAGATAAGGTATCAAGGGAAGAAGGTGAACCCACCGTCATTTCAGCCACTGCCCATGCTAGTAACCTGCAAGAGGCACCACCTGGAAAAGGAAAAGGAACGGTTCCACCAGCAGGGGCAGCGGCTGAAATTGGTGAGAATAATGTAGAAATTAATAGAAGGGGGGACATCCATTATGCTGCAACAGCAATTCCAGCAACTAGTTCAGAATGTAGTGATTTAGTAGGTTTGCATCCTGTCCGCACAATAGTAGTTCCCAATGGGAAGGCGGACAGAGATGGCATAGTTCCCATAAGACATGTAGAAATGCATTGTCCATGGACTAGATCTGAACTGCGTGCAATTATATCTGAGTTCCCAGACCCTAGGAAAGATTTAGCCAAGTGTCAGAAATTTGTTAGAGATTTAGGTTATGCACATGGGCCAACTAATAAAGATTGTCGAGTGGTGTTTAGGGCCTGTCTTCCTCCCGGTACTGATATACAAAAGTTTATTAAGGATTGAATGTTGGAGGAAGAGAAGTCCTTAACAGATGATGATAATCAGGAAAATATTAAACGCATCTCTCAGTTGGCCATATACTTTCCTGTGGTAGTGAACTGGAGTAAAATTTTCACTATCAAACAACAGGATAGTGAAAATGCAGTGGACTATTTTTCTAGAGCTCTGATAGCGATGGCCAAATACACTGGGTTATCAGACCTAAAGGATAATGTACACTACAGGGAGGTTGCTGTTTCAGTTCTAATGGATGGCCTCAGAGAAAATTTGAAAACAAGTGCAAACTTCATTACCGAACTGGAGAGGGATCACTGTAGATGCTCTCAGGGAGTCAGCTATAGAACATGATAAGAATATAAATAAACAGAAAGAGACACTAAGTGATAGGTTAATGATGGTGAGTATCCAAGCACTAGAGGGACGGCACACACAACCACAGCATAATAACACCTGGTTTAAGGAAAAGAAACAACATGAGTTGAGGAAGTGTTTTAGATAAACTAAAACGGGACACCAAGCAAACGACTGTACAATAACAAGAGCTGAAGCAAAGAGACTTGGTCCATCTAAGGGGGAATCACACAGACACCAACAGAGACGGCGCACACAAGTCTCAGAGGCTTCTCAACAGTTGCCTGCGCACCTCATAACAGCCAATGCCTTGAGGGAGAACCATAGCCAACCCTAGAGTTTAGGTCAGACCTGTAGTCCTACAACCAGGCAAGGTAAAGGTTAATCTGTGGTAAGTATTAGTGTGCAGGTTTAGAAAGAAAAAAACTGATTTAAAGTAATTTTTGTTGATTTTGCTTGTTTGTTTATGTTGTCACATGCTTGCTTTCCTAATCGCTGGCCGATGGTAAAGAATGAAAATGTTTGTTTCATTTGTTGTTTAAAGATAACTATCTTGTTTTTTCTTCTCACAGATAAGGGTGCACAAAAGAAATATAGACTTAGTGTTTAAAGAGGTGGGATAGAGAAATAGAAGAATTACTCTTGAAAGAGTAATTAACAATGGATCATTGGAACACTCTATGTTTTAGGCTGCAGTGACTCATGATCATTTGTTTGGCTGAGAATCATTATCCAAAAATGAAGTATGTACATACTTTGCTCCAAAATATCGCTTTATGTATCTCAGATGAGTCATCAAGAGTTAATTTTTACATTTCTCTGTCATAAGTCAGGAAGTCCATTGAAAAGGTATGTAGTTAATGCGATATCGAGTTCCTAATGAACAAATGACGGACGACACTGGATTGCATGGTTGATGTAAGACCCCCTAGTCAAGTATGGGGAGGGGGTCATAGTTTAGCAAATGGCTAAGGGGATTAGTGAAATGAATACAGCCATTTTCCCATAGAGTCTAATCCATTTGTCATTTTTGCTGTAAAAATCTCCCTTTCTACATGTATGTTTATTTTCAAACCCTTGTATTCCTTTTGTATTCCTATTATTATTCCTATCTTTGTATTCCTATTATTCATTGCTTTCTTATTTCTCATGCTAGTATCTCTCTCTCTCTCTCGTCTTATATAGAGATACGAAAAGACATAGACACAGTCTCATTAATGGGGCTAAAATATTTGTTTACATAAGACAAACTCAGGGATATACACACTAGAGTGACATGAGTTACAGAAACAGTCAGGGGTTTGGTGTTATGTGTATAGAAGCTGCTAATGTTAAGCAGAAAGTTTTGTGTGAAAAGAAAATGATTCATGTTTTTTTATTTATAATGTATATCTGCTTTTTGCCTCCTGTACAAAGTGTGCCTTTATATTTATGCACAAAGGGTGGAGAGATTGCTAGATGTTAGGCATACAGATATGCATCTCTGTGTAGAACATTGGAGTAGGATTTTTGCCACAAGATATGACATAATGTGAAACCCTAGAAAATGTAGAATTTTCGTGTTTTATATTTTTTACTGTTAAACTGACATGTACTGGATACTGTTATATTTGAATAAAGTGTTATAGAAATAGACCCCTTTGTCTTTCTCACTTAGTCAAGTAGCTGAATATAGGGTACTAAAAATTATATGTAAGTTGGCAGAGGGAAAATCGATTGATATACATTGGTCTTCGGCATTTTTTCTAGTCTAGGGGGCGACGTTGAGTTGACTGAAAAATCTTTCTATAGCAATACCAGCACATGAGTAGGACACTACATAGAGGACTTTATACAGTGACACAGTTACCAACTGAAGTAGCTGCTAGTAAAGTCCACACTTACACACACGACCCTACATGGCTGTCACACCAGGGCGAACATAGCTGTCAAATAGACAGCAGGGTTTTATGTGACAGCTGACAAATTTATGTTTTGTTTTGTTTTTCGTGGTATTGTTTTTGTTTTAAAATGTGAACACACACACACACACATACACGCATACACATATTGGTTAATATATGAAGATTTGGGTTACCTGAAGAATTTCTCCAGGTGAAACAAATCCACGTCATCCAATTACCACCTTGCAGGATCCTCAAGTATACACTGGTGTACCAATGAAATATGTCTGGGTAAAGGTGTATTGAAATGTGTCTAATGTATTACTGTGTCATACTCAAAGCTTTTGTTATTCAATGTGATAGCCCTAGAATTATAATAGGTGATAGGGGTATTCATGTTATTGATAATAAATGTATAATGTATGAGTAGTGGTAACGAATTACATACTTTTTGATTAGCCACAAACCAATGTGAACATAAAGTAACTGTACTAGCTAGAACGAATTGAATAAAATGAGAGTTGGAACTTGATTGGAGTGGCTGATAGCT
This sequence comes from Mixophyes fleayi, assembly GCF_038048845.1. Lineage (NCBI taxonomy): Eukaryota > Metazoa > Chordata > Amphibia > Anura > Limnodynastidae > Mixophyes > Mixophyes fleayi. Next base: position 112,099,099 of record NC_134406.1, on the reverse strand, counting down.
TTAGCCACTACTCCTCCACACTATCAATACCACTCCTGAGCTGCCTCTTAACCTGTTGACTTTTGAAATGTTCTTGATCCCTCTTGGGATGAATTTGTAAATGAGAGACTAGTTTAAATCTTGAGAGGGAAGGTAAATGGTGAGACAGCAACCGAGAATGTCCAAAACACTGTTTCCTGAAAAGTCACACTAACTGTCAGGATGTTGGACCGGGAGAGTAAGTTGTGGAACAGTAAGTTCTTAGGCTCAGGTTATTTGACAGACAGGTACCAAGCGTAAGCTACCAGCACCAAGAGTAGCAGAGACACTGGTACCCATTCCACCCACTGCAGAGGAGCCAACACTCAGAGAAGGGTCCAAGGGTACTCATGAATCTGTTCTGGAAGGCCTCGAATGCAGTTAGTAGCACCTGAGCCAAAGGCTAAGACAGTTGTCCAGCATGAAGTTGTAGTTTTTCCTGTTTTGTGTTTCTCTCATTTCATTCTCTTCTCAGGACGGTCAATTCTTTTAATTATTAGCAGGTGACAGAGACTGGTTCAGGTAATGATATTGAGGAATTGGGGATGAAGGAGAAGTTAGTAGCATAATCGGTCCAGCCAATTACTCTATTCAATTCAGGGGTAAAGGAAAATTTGGAAACCTTGGAGCTTGGAGAAAGTGCGAGGGGCTATTGTCTGAGTAGCATTACGTCCGTAAGTATGTTGACCACATAGTTAAAAAAGAGGTACACCCAGCGATGCCAGTCCAGTAATATTCGGACTTGAGCAGGCATCCTTTAGAATGATTATCATTCTTGGGAGGGTAAGGTTTTAGACCAAACAAAGTGCTGGGCGTGCTCTCACGAGCCTCAGTGATTATATCAAGTAGGATTAGTTCCCTTTCCACTAAATATTCTTGAGGTACCCGAATTATGGATGGGAGGTCACTAGGGGAAAAATACAACACCTAGGTCCCTTAGTCCGGAGTCTCCCAATATTTTGCAAGCCAATCATTGTTTCACATACAAAGAAACCTGAGTATTGGGAGACTGGGAAGAACGAACAGACAATAGCCCGCCCACAAGTGTTGATGAAAAGAACTGATGACATTATTAGAAGTGTGTATATTAACGCAAGCTGAAGGAGATTGTATATGGCATTATGGATAGACATAGGATGATGCTATTGATGAACATGAAGTGTTTAAATGTATTCTGAGCGTTGGACAGATGAACCTGTTAAACTTGAAGAACTGTAGTAGAGTATTCTGTATAACTGATACATGTTCTATTGTACTCTGTACCTTTCCAAATAATGTATTACGTGTTTTATTGCATCCTTGAAAGGCATACAAAAGGTTATCTCCAAGCTCCAGAAGTGTACGGTCTATAGTAAAGGAATAAGTCGTTTTGAGGATTAATATTCTCTCTTATGATAACTTGTTTAGATCTACAAACAGCGTGGTCATACACCAAGGGGGACTTGCATTACATAACAATGAAACGTGTTACTGAGATACTGCATATAACATCTTTAAGGTGATAGTTTATTATACTATCAAAGGGTGGAGCTGTCGAAGTCATATAATTGGATGAACGAAAGTATATTGGTTAATATTGTTTTATTGGTCGATTGCACTCAGTATGCCACATTACACGTGGCATACGGCAATCGCACGGTAAAATACGCACGTACACACTCGCATTACAACATTTAGTTATTTATATAATTCATATTCATATTGGTTCCGTTACACAGTAATTTATGAGCAGAGAGTATTTAGTTTATTATTATTTTATATATAATGATTATATGTACACTTCAGTGTTATTTAAGGTTCAGGTTATAGGAAATGTGTCATGTCTGATATCATTCTAATCCCCTATTCATCAGCAGCTGTCCGGTTCCATCGCCGAAGAGATCGCATATTGCATACTCTAGTTATTGATGTTAGGCAATATCTTGTCAGATTGATATCAGACTGTAAAATGCCAATGGACTAGTTGTAACTGGTTTTCTGGGCGGGAGATTCATCTGGAATGTTGACCTTAGCCTTTGAGGGGGTTGTTTGAACTAGCCTATGACCTGTTTACCCTGGACCCACCCGAAGTCTGGACCTATTGAAGCAAGCCACGTTATCTGCATTGTTCTCTCTGTAACACTGAATGTATATATAATCATAGCTGCGCTCCCAGTCGTGAACTACTGTTCACTGGTGCCCGTGGTAGCGCAGCGGTATGTATGTATCTTTTTGGTATTGGCTGTACTGTACTGTATCATAATATAATAATGTATTGAACTGTTAACTATTTACATCTGCTAAAATAAATCACTTTGTGCGTTGGAAGCACAATACAATCGCCTATGCAATGCTTATTTGAAAACGATAGAATAACTTACTATGTACAAATACATTAGGGGTCAATACAGAGAGCTTTCATGGGAACTTTTTACCCCAAGGACCATACACAGGACACGTGGTCATCCCCTAAGGTTAGAGGAGAGTAAATTTCACAACCAGCAAAGGAAGGGGTTCTTTACAGTAAGGGCAGTCAAGATATGGAATTCATTGCCAGGGAAGGTTGTGATGGCAGATTCAATAGATATGTTTAAGAAAGGGTTAGACAAATTTTTAGCGGAAAGGTGTATCCAGGGATACGACCGTTAATTTCAAATGAAGGATAGTAGTGGATATAGGGTGAAAATAGGACTGCAATATTGAGTCTGGGGGGATTTTCACAATTGAAACAGATTGGCGGTTGCTTACTCTGGATAACTTTCAAATATAAGTGCAGGATCGCAGGAGATCCAAAATAGGTTGAACTTGATGGACTGGTGTCTTTTTTCAACCTCATCAACTATGTTACTTTAATACTGGTGAAGGTGAGCCATTAGAGACTGTTTCCACCCCTGCCAGCCCAATTTAGTGTGGCGTATCTGGAGGTGACTCAGCGGAGAGAGTCACCTGTGTGTTCAAAAGACCCCCCAAAGATATGTGTAGAAACCTGCATCCGGTCCAAGTGGGACCCCTGCAGGGTGAAGGTATGAGAGATTCAAGGGCCTCAATTACTGTTGTGAGTCCCCATCTTATTGATCCTGCTGCAGTATTGCAGGATCACACTGCCGAAGTTACTGTGGCAGATGGACTGGGAAAAGAAGTGCCTGTAGCAAGGGTGTATCTGGACTGTGGAGATGGCCAGGAGTTGCGAGATGTTGCCGCTATGGATGGCCTCACAACTGATGTGATTTTGGGCAATGATGTTGGTGGTGGAATTGTGACCGAATTTCTCAACACTATCACCCAGAGCCAAGCTGCTAAGCTACAGTCTTTAGGATCTACACCTGCACAGCGCAGCCCAGAGGAAAAGACCACAGCTGCTACAACACAGCCATCACCTGCAACCACAACTTCAGCCAGCCCAGAGGAAAATACCACATCTGCTATTTCTTCAGGAAACAGCCAGCCCTTTGCCTCTGGAAAGACTACGTCCCCTAGCAACGCAGAGGATATTGTCTCTTGCCAACCTGATCTTGTGGGGGTGCCCGGTGATACTCCTGTCCCTAGCAGTATGCCAGCTCCAGCGGTGAATACAGCTGACCACACTGACCCCCCTTTGACTGACCCCATTTTGACTGACACTAGTCACCCAAACATAGACCGCCCTGCAGCGTATCCTGACTTAGATGATAGTGAGGGCTGCAGGGGAAAGTTCAGGGCAGCGCAGCTCTCTGGTCCCTCCCTGGAAGGCATGAGGCGCCAGGCTGGTGGCAGCCTTCCAGTGATGGAGGTAGGGAGTGTGACCTTGCGTAAAGGGTTGTCGTACCGTGTAACTAGGAAGGTAGATGGGGATAGACCAGTCTGGGAACAAGTTCAACTGGTGGTACAATGGGGCTTTTGTGCGCAACTAATGGCAGTTGCTTATGAAATCCTTATGGAGGGACACCAGGGCAGAGACCAAACACTGAAGTGCCTGACACAGAACTTTTTCTGGCCTGGAGTGTCTGATGACATCCTGGCCTACTGTAAGTCCTGTGATGTGTGTCAGCGTCTTGGGCGCCCCAGTGTTCATGCTCCCCTCAGGTTCTTGCCAATGATTGGAGAACCTTTTCAGCAAGTGGCTGTGGATATAGTTGGTCCCCTTCCTGTGCCTATGCCTGACACCTACCCCTTGCCCTGTATTAGCGCTTCTGTAGATCAGTTAGGCCAAGTGCAGGGTTACCTAGAGGACATTTCCAATTTCAGTAAGAATGGGGTGGGCATGTTTGACGGTTAGGGCAGAGAACTGCCAGATGGGGATGTCAGAAGTACAGTACCTGAACGATCGTTAGGGGGGAGGAAGGGTTAGGTCAGAACCAGCTAAGGTAGAGACAATCCGAGCCTGGCCCCAGCCCACGACCCAGTTACATGTACTAAAATTCTTAACGACTGCAGGGGACTACAGACGCTCTGTCCCAGACTTTAGTACTGTAGCGAAGCCCCTGACAGATCTGACTAAGAATATACTCCCCAAAGTAGTTGACTGGACACCCGCTTGTGAGCTGGCATTTCAGTCATTAAAGGAAGTTCGTGCTCCAGTACTGTTGGCGCCTAATTATGACAAGGACTTTATTGTGCAAACTGACACGTCACAGTTTGGACTGGGAGCAGTACTTAGCCAGGTGGGGCCTGATGGGCAAGAGCGCCCCGTGGCCTATTTGAGCAGAAAACTGCTAAACTGGGAGGTGGGGTATGCCACAATTGAGAAGGAATGTTTGGCCATTTTGTGGGCAGTGAAAAAACTACAACCTTATTTGTATGGACGACTTTTTACTGTGGTGACTGAACATACTTCCTTAAAGTGGCTACAATACGCCTCAGGGGAAAATGGCCGTTTGTTGCGCTGGAGCCTTGCACTTCAATTTTATGACTTTGACATAATTTACAAGCAAAGAAAGGCTTGCAGCAATGCGGATGGACTGTCTCGGCAGGAAGAGCCTGATCCTCCTGATCACCTCAGGTAACCGTAGGAGGCGGCGGACCAGGAGCCAAATTGTTTGGACATGACACCCTGGTTACCGCATGGACAAGGGGGGGGGAGGAATGTGACTGGATCACTATTCAATAACTTTGGGTAAAAATTTATTTAAAGCGAATAGAGCATTGCACTTATTTATGTAATTGCATTTGCACTTATTCTTGATAAGTGTAAGATAGGAGGTTGTTATCTCTGAGACCAGGGTAGAAAAATATTTTTTTCTGTTTAAACTTGCTATAGGAAATGCCTATTTCTGATGTATACATCTGATACATAAAGTCTTTGTTTTGAAAGCCTTTTGCATATCTTAGTGAGAGGAAATGCATTCATGTCTAAGGTATATGTGTTGGAAGTCTGATAGCAGAAAGTGCTAACGAAGTTTTGTGATGAAGTGTCATGCCTGCTCTGGCCAAAGGCCCAGCAGGGGGTCGTTACTGTGTGGCCTTTGCCAGAGAGAATTTCATAGCTAAGTGTAAATTTTGTTAGCCTTGAAATACATGTAAATTCATGGTTATGTCAATAGAGTATATCCTGTTTCTAAAAATAGACTATTTCTGAACTGTATAAAAGATGTGCTCTGTGAGCATGTAGTGTTCTTCTGAATTGTCATCTGACCTGAGCACACTGGAACCTTCCACCAGTGTGTGTGCGCAAATAAACCATCTTGCTTCAAAGACCTGCTTGGAATCATCTTCAATATTGCTGTTTTCCTGTGATCTACAGATTAGACCCTAAAATCTAATCCGTTCTCCGGCTGTCTCTGCGGTTTGGACCCAAACGTTTCCAGTACCAATGCTCTGCCGCTACCCAGCAGCCCTGGTTAGTGTGATAGGCCAGGGGGATCCATTCACAGCAACCCGGATCCATAGTAAGAGGTCCGTAGTTACCAGCCAGGTACACCAGCAACAAGATATGCTAGCAGCGTCAGTGACCCAGAAGGAACCTGGTTCTGGATGCCAGTATAGGAGTCCAGTGGTGGCAGCTCGTGTAAGCCACTCCTACTGCGGCAAGAGGGCGCGTTTTGGATAACGAAAGGAATGGTGGCAAAGTAAGCCCAGCCGGTTCCCAGCAACAACAGACAGGGTGGCATAGGCGGTCCATCCTGTCACAGCCTCTACTCAGTTAAAAAATACATCAGTGCACATTAATACATACTTGAGATTCCTGCAAGATTGTAATTGGATAAGCCAATTTGTATTACCTGGAAATGTCCGTCTGTAGGATGGATATGGGATGACTCAGTTGGAATTGTCTTTCGAACATTTTTCGTCAAACAAGTAAGACAAGAGACTGCCTTCTTACTAACTTGAGAAGAAAAGCCTGGTGCACACCAGTATGCTCTTACCAGCTTACACATACCTTCTTTACCCAAATGAGTCAGACCGTGTACTGCCTCAGTTAGTCCTGGAAAATATGTTCTGGGAGCCACGGGCCTACCATGTCCATCTCTCCAGAGTCCAGTGGACTCTTGACTACATACCTTCACCTTCCAGACCGCCTTTTCCTGTAGGGAACACAAATCTTGCGCTGCAATAAATTTTTGTGTGTTGGTCGTTTGAAAAAACATCATCTTGTTGGTTGTCATGTTTACCAATAAACCTGCTGCCCACTGGGCAGCTCCATCTGCCCTGCTATTACCCAATTATACCGGGTGTTTTTCATATATGTGGGCTTTGCACTTGATGATGGCTATTACCTTTTGGTATTGCTGTCAAAATTCCTTTTATGTGCTGTGAGTGCGCTACTTGTGTGCCTGCCGCTGTCATAACATTTCTAAGATGCTAGATGGCCCCAAAGTCATGCACTACCCCAAAGGTGTACCTAGAGTCAGTGTGTATGTGTGTGTGTGTGTGTGTGTGTATATATATATATATATATATATATATATATATATATATATATTATTTACACATGCAGGGTTTATTACATGGACTTAGATACTTATTATAAGAACTGCGGTAGCCATACATTTAAGTAGATAGAGCATCTGTACTAGATGACATAGGATAGAATGGAGACTCTAACCATCTGTACCATATATTCTCAAATTCCTTCAGAGCCTGTCTGCAAGTATAAACAAATCTCTCGTGCCTTATGGTGGTATTGACCAGTGCCTTCCAATTTTTAACCGTGGGACTCGTTGGGGCCAACCACAGCCTCGCTATACAGACCTTAGCCAACATCAATAACTGTGAAATGTACATTTTTGTCAGTTTATTAACTTTCCCCTTCAATCGGAGCCCAAAGAGACAAGTGGCCGGTGAACTAAGAGACACTTCAATTCCAGTAACCTGAATACATCTCCTGATCCTTCGCCAGAAGATTTGTATACATGAACACTCCCATAGAAGGTGCCAAAAGTTAGCATTGATCGAATTGCATTTCGGACAGTTAGGGGTAGCATCCGGGCGAAATTTTGCCAATCGAATAGGGGTAAAGTAGGCCCTGTGTAAGATAAACACCTGTATTTGTTGAAATTTTAATGATGAAGTATAACCTTTAGTACTGTCTGTAACCATTTCCCACTCCTTGTCTGGGCCAATATCTATTTCCCACTGATTCCTCAAACCATCCAAATCATCTGCAGTGGATTCATACAGAAGACATGAATACATTCGAGAGATCAGACCTCTATAACCCAAGGCCTGTAATTGTTTCCTCAGTGGATCCACCCCAAACACCAAAGTCTCCCCTTTAAATTGTGTGTTTAGGGCGTGTCGTAACTGAAGGTAAGAATAAAACATTGTTCTGGGTACAGAGAATTCCCCAACCAACTGTTCGAAGGATTTAAGTACATTTGTATCATAAAGCTGACCTACCGACACCACACCCAACCGAGACCACTCCCTGGCCCTCTTCACTGTATTCAATTTCTTTGCCCCCAGATAGGAGTATATGGATCAATATCAGTTTGTTTCATTATTTTATTACAGATTGTCCAAATCTTAACTGCCTGAATCAGGAGCGGAGGAGCCCGCATACCAAGCCGCCCCGCCAGCAGTGACTGTAAGGGAGTGTGATTAGAATTAAATTGGTGTACCAACACCCAATGTAGCTCATGGTAATCGGGGTCCGAAACCCATGCCTTAAGGTGGACCAATTGAGAGGCAAAATAATATAATTTGAAATTAGGAAGTGCAAATCCACCAGAAGATCTGGATCTATACAGCGAGCTGAGCTTGACCTTAGCCCTTCCCCCTCCCCAAACCAATGAAATCAAATAGCTATCAATGCAGCGGAAAATGGAAGGTGGAATATATACAGGTGACTGCTGGAGTATATATAAAAACTTTGGCTGCACCATCATCTTAATTAAATTTATCCTACCGGAGACGGAAAGTGGGAGCTTCTTCCATACATGAGTTTTTTCTTTAATGTATTTGATCTGGGGCCGCAAATTAAGTTCTACATATTCAGCGGGGGTATTAGAGATCCATATTCCCAAGTATTTGAATTTCGATGCCCATTTTAACTGTAAGCCTTCTGGCATTGTCACGGGACACTCCCATCCCAGAGGGAACACACTAGATTTATCCCAATTAATTTTTAGGCCGGAAAAAAACCCAAATCCATCAACCACCCGCAGCAAATGTTTTAGGGAAGTGTCGTGATCTGAAAGGAACAACAGCATATCATCTGCATATAATGCCACCTTATCCTCTCTGTGCTCTGATCTAAGTCCCACAATTTCTCTATCATGCCGGATCTTACACGCCAGCGGCTCTATTGCTAATGCAAACAGGGCCGGAGACAACGGGAATCCCTGTCTAGTACCCCGCTCTAATTGAAATTGTTGAGAAAGATGCCCATTGACACAGACTCGCGCCACTGGATGTGAATACAAAAGTTTAACCCATTTTATAAATTCCGGGCCCACTCCAAATCGGGACAATACCTCCCACAGGTATGGCCACTCCACCGAGTCAAACGCCTTGGCTGCGTCCAAGGACACCACAACTTCGCTCTCAGAAGAGGGTGACCGCACCTGCAGGAGAGTATACAGCCTTCTAAGATTGATAGACGTGGACTTGGCCGGCATAAATCCCATCTGATCCGGATGAATTAATTCCAGCACCACTCTACTTAACCTCAAAGCCAGTAATTTTGCTAGAATCTTAACATCATTTGACAAAAGTGAAATCGGGCGGTAGGACTCAGGGTACAACAAATCTTTCCCTGACTTAGGCAGCACCACCACTATTGCCTCTGCCATTGAAGGGGAAAGAGCGCCAATCTCACCCAGCTCGCTGAATGTATCCAACAACCTAGACACAAAAAAGGGCCGGTGTTTTTTATATAATTCAATTGGGATTCCATCTACTCCAGGGGCTTTACCATTAGGGAATGACATGACATAATAGCTATATCTATCTCTTCAAGAGTAAAGGGTGAGTCCAAAAACTCCCTACTATCATCGGAGAGGACAGGAAGGGAGATACCATTCAAATACTGCTGTAACGTATCCATGTCATATCTGACCTGTGACTTATATGTATTCGTGTAATATTTATGAAATACCTCAACAATATCAGGCATTAGATACTTCTTAACCCCACTGTCATCACAGATAACCGGTACTGCTGCATCTGCCCTCTCCGCCCTTGTCAGATAAGCCAGGAAGCTACCATTTCTATCGCCCTCTGCATATCGTACATGCTTAGAAAACAGAAATTTACGTTTGGATTTCTCAAATACATACTCTACCCACTCTCTCTGGGCCAACTGCCATGTTCCCCTTGCAACCTCAGTTTTGTCCGCAATGTATTGTGCTTCTAAGGATTTACACTTTTTCTCTAATATCTGTTCTTTTTGTCTGGACGACTTTTTAATTTCAGCTATGCCAGCAATTAATGTCCCCCTTAGGAAAGCCTTAAAAGCGTCCCAAACTATAGGTGGCCTTGCTGTTACCAGATTATCTACAAAGAAGCCTTCCCACTGTGTCACCAAGGTCGCTCCTGTACCCATCAAGGAGAGCCAGAAGGGATTTCATTTCCAAAAGGACTGGCCTCTATCAATTGCAAAATCAATAGATAGGCAGAGGGGCGAGTGGTCAGAAATTCCCCTAGCCCTATATTCCACGCTCCTTACCAGCGGTACCAGAGAGTGTGACAGCAGAGCCAGATCAATTATTGAAAATGCATTATATGATGTAGAAAAGCAGGAGAATTGGACATCTTCTGAGTGCCTCAAATGCCATACATCTACTAACCCCATTTCCTCAACCAGAGCAGAAAAAGCCGACTTAGAGTTGCCAACTACAGCATTTTTCTCTCGCCATCTGTCCACCTCTCCATTTATCACATTATTAAAATCCCCTATACAAATGGCTGGAACCTCTGGGAACAATGCCATGAATTCTCCACATTTCCTTAACACCTCACCATTATACGGTGGGGGTATATATACAGCTAACAGAATCACTGGAACCCAATTAATGACAGCCTTCATCAGTACAAACCTTCCCCCTGCATCCACTTGAATTTTTTCCAAGGAGAAGCAGAGACGTTTATGTACCAATAAAGAGACCCCTTTGAGAATTAGTCGTGTAAGTAGAGTGGTATGCCCTACCTACCCATGCTTTTTTAAGGGCGAGTATTCTATCACCGTGTAAGTGAGTCTCCAATAGACAAACAATATCAGGATCATTTTTTCTAATTTGTCTTAGTACAAGAGAACGTTTCACAACATTATTTAGGCCCTGCACATTCCAGGAGAGAATTTTCAGCTCCTTATCAGATGTACCAGAATACATATAATAGTAGTCCCTCTTATCTCACTACCCCGCATCCCACACCCCTGCAGAGCATACATTGACATACTTATATAATCCTTGTCTATATATTTGCGATAACATTAAAACTACCCACAACTTAAATAATTTAATACTAAACCCATACCCCCACCCTGTATACTCCACCCAACTTAAGTATACCTTAAACCCTAACTAAAATTACCTTAAGATATTCAGCAGGCCAGCACACTACCAAAAAAGGTCACCCGCCAACCCGCAAAATACCAGAAAATAGAGGAAGGAAAAGAAAGGAAGGAAAAGGGGCGAATTGAGACAAGAGAGGAAAAGAACGGCCTTAAAGCCATGGGCTCTCCAGCCCATTACATATTTTTTATTTTTTTTACAGTGGACCTTTCAATATTAGTTTGAAAATCACAGACCCCACCTGAGCGAAATACATATTTTTTTTTTTTTGTACCACAGAAGAGAAATTACATTATGTATAGCAAATACCATGCATAATATCAATGACAAATCAGCAATGTCCAAAGGACTATCAGGAGAGACATAAAAAAAGTACTCATCCAGCATCAGCGTCCAGCAGCAGCTAGGCGGTCCAACCAAATTGCAGCCTCTCGGGGAGTATCAAAAAAGGATGTACGGCCCTCTGAAACCACTCTCAACCGGGCAGGGAAAATCATGGCATATGGGATCTGTAAATCTCTCAATCTTCTCTTCACCGGAATGAATTGAGCCCTGTTCTTTTGTACATCCAGAGCGAAATCAGGATAAATTGCTACTCGCTGACCATTGTATTCCACTGAACCTTTCTGCCTAGCCAAGCATAGAATGGTATCTCGGTCACGATAGTGCAACAATTTGGCTATGAAGGTGCGTGGGGGGTCTCCAGGAGGGGGTGCTTGAGTTGGAATACGGTGAGCCCGCTCCACTGCGAATTGGGCTGTAAATGAATCTGTACCAAACAGTTGGATTAACCACTTTTCCAAGAAGGATTCTGGGGAGACACCTTCTGCCTTCTCGGGCAATCCAACCAACCGAATGTTGCTGCGACGCAAACGCCCCTCCATATCCGTAAGCTTTTGTTTAAACAGAGAGGCTTGCGACTCCAGACTCTCCAACCGGCCCGCAACTGGTGCAGAAGTGTCCTCCAATGTAGACACACGTGTCTCCACTTCACCCACTCTCTCCCTGATTTTTTGCACATCTTGCCGGAGAAGAGAGAGGTCCACCTGCACCTCTCCTATTTTATCCGTAACACGCTTTTCAGATGCCCCAATGGCCTGCAGGACCTGCTGTAATGTAACTTCAGGGTCCGCCAGTGGAGCCGACAAAGGGGGGGTAACGGGATGTGATGCATCTCCTGAACCAGAAGCTGTAGTGGAGGAGCGAGCAAAGCGGTCCAATTTTCCCGCTACGGTGGACTGGTTATGTTTGCCCATAATTTCACAGGAAAGATGGGATGATATTTATCCTATAAGCTTATGTGCAACCCTGTAACCTGTATAGCTTTAATTACATATAGGTGTACAGCTCAGATTGTATTGCTAGCAGTGCATTGCAGCCAGTTATCTTCACAGAGAAAGGTATATCTCCTCCAACAACACTGATAATGATAATCAAATAAGTCCAGAGCCCAATTCAGTTACTCCTCACTTGTACAAGGATATAAATGTACCTGTATCAGATGGATATCACAGGCTGTGTTCACCTAGGCCAGTATGTGGTATTACAGAGGCGCTATGTCCCAGCAGTCATCAACTGCCACAAACTGCCACAGACTGCCTGTAGTATTCCTCTACCCAGATGCTCAACTCTTTCTCTCCCAGTCTCGGGTAAAATGGCAAGAGCACTATCAAAACAGGTACACTATGTACAGCAACTATTCGGATGCACAGTTTTGGGTCCAAAAGTTTCTTTATTCCACTATAACGGAGATCAACAGGATATCTGGGATGGAGAGCTCGTAACTGTGCTTGCTACTCCATGCTCGTCCAGGCCACGCCCCCGTAGAGTGCATAATTAGCCTTTCTGGGGTACAGTAAATAACACATCCCATTTTACATAATGAATCTCTGCCCAGTAAGTTAGTAGGAGCAGCTGCAGCCAAGAGAAATGAATGCTTTGTATGCAGGGGCCTGATAGTAACCTCCACAGGTTTTGTCAAGGGATAATGTTGTTGCACTCTTTCCATTATTCCCATAGCTGGAACAGTTTTGTTAGTAACCTGTAAATTTAAGGGAGCAGTTATCACTGACCTCACTGCCCCTGTATCTACAAGAAACGTTTGTTTTACACCAGATACATCAACTGTCACTTTGGGTACTTCCTTAAGATTTTCAGTTAAGCTAACTGATTGTAAGATACAGGTATGGCCTAACCCTTAGTGATGGCTATTGTTTTACCGCAAAGCATTTGCTGCTATAATGTGTGTGGGCAACTGGTGGGAAACCTCAGAACGACATTCATCTCTTCTTTGCTGGTATCTATGTGACTCTCTTCTAGATGGCCCAAAACTTCTGTTTTTCCCCTGTTCCCCTCAGTCCCTTCTCTCCCTACAGTTCCTTGCTACATGTCCCTCTGTAGTGCATCTGAAGCACCTGTCTCCTGCTGTTTTCGTCCCCCATACTATGCGTTGTGAGTCTGTGGTCATGTATGTTATATGTTTTATATTGGTTTGATTATCTTCATCTGTTAAGGACTTATCTTCCTCCAACATACAATCCTTAATATATTTTTGTATATCAGTATTAGGAGGAAGACAGGACCTCAACACCACTCGCCAATCTTTATTAGTTGGTTCATGAGCATTACCCAAATCTATAACAAATTTCTGACATTTGGCCAAATCTTTCTTTGGGTCTGGAAAATCAGACATAATTGAATGCAGTTCAGATCTAGTCCATGGACAATGCATTGCTACATGTCTTATGGGAACTACACCATCTTTGTCTGCTTTCCCAATAGGAACTGCTATTGTACAGACTGGATGTAAGACCACCAAATCACTATATTCAGGACTAATTGCTGTAAGCACTGTTTTGAGTACAATGGATATTCCCTAGCCTATTGACTTCTATACCACTCTCACTGGTTTCAGCCATTACCCTGTGGGTGGGACGGCTCCCTTTCCCTATCTACGTTGAACTATTTGTATATTAATTGCATGGCACTGGCTTAAACAACAGTGGATTCATTGTCTTTTGAAACACTACCTTTTATATCACTCAATAAGGGATATAAGTTACTTTTATTATTTTATTATTCTTGTTATTGGTTATACTTTTACTCCCGTCCGCATATGACGGCGGGGGTGCGCTTGCACTCTCTACTCTTTGTTTCGCAGCGCTACCTTCTGCTACGTATGCTCTCTTGTGCCACATACTCCCTTCCTGTTACCACAGTTTTAAACAGTCAGTGTGTTTAATTCTCAGTTTTAGTGATTTTATATATTTTTTTTATCTCTAACAGTACTTAATACCTCTGGATCAAAACTACCAACTTTAGGAAAGAGTTTCCCACATTCATCTGTCATTTTGACCCATTTATCACAGTACGCCATTGCGTACACACCTTATTTTACTCTCATAATATACTTCGCCATCCCTGAACTTCGGTTACATCAGCCATCTCACATGTTTGTTTAGCACCCATTTGAAAACAGCATCCTCAATACTTTGCAGCACAAAACTCCTGCTAGAGATTTTTGTTATTTTGTTTTTATTGAAAATAGAACAGCATATACACGCAACAATATAAACACAAATGAACCTTATTTGTAGCTGTTTGTTAAATAACAACATTCACATAGTTTACAACACCTGCAAGGTGGTTCACACATTTAACTGGGAAAATAAGCATCTAGCTGGGCTTGCAAAACTGTAGAAAATATGTGTGAACACACCAAGAGATGCGTGTTTGCGTAACAACTCTATTGGATAGGGGATAGTGACAAAAAGGGGAAAAGGGAAGGGAAGTAGGTAGGGGGGTGGGGGGGGGTGTTTGAGCTTCACTTGTTCCCCTGAGTATAAAATGTGGTGCCTTTAAATTCTATCCACTCAAACCATAGCGAGTAGTATACCCTATAATTATGCACTGAGGAATAAATTATCTTGTCCATTGACATATAGAAGTCCAGACGTTCAAACCATTTTTTTAATAGAAGGAGCAATTGGGGATCTCCAGTGAACCGGTATCGCAACCTTTGCTACGCTGTTGAGGTACTTTACAGTGGATTTTTTATATTGGGAGATTGGCATTTTGATATCATTAAGTAGCCAGTAATTTTGGCAGTTCTGAACACCCAGGCACGTGAGGTGTTTTAGTTGCAAATGCCTCCATACGTCCGGATTGGGTAGTTCCCATTTTGCCTGTAAATCAGCAAAGGGTATGACTCCTGACGTGACCACCAGCTGGCCGAACCGGGTTATCCCTGTCCGAATCCAATGTTGGAAAGTCTGTTTTGAAAGGGCAGGGTGAAAGTCTTGGTTGATTAAAAGTTAAGTCAGAGGTCAGTGTCTTGTGGAAATTTGGGGGGTGGTTCGCATTCTAGACCATTTAGTAAGGGTAGGGGAAATTGTCAGATGTTTGATAGTGGTAAGTGATGATTGCCAAAGTGTAAGATTAATCTGTGTGTTTAGTGTGTATCTCTCAATCTAAACCCGTTGTTTGTCTGACCCTCTTCTCTTCCAATCAAGAACTCTGTTCAACATAACGGTATCATAGTATGTGGAGAAATGTGGCAGCTGTAAACCATCAATCTGCTTGCGCTTGTATAAAATGTCGTGTTTGAAACGGGGTCTTCTGCTTCTCCAAACAAAGTGTCGCATAGCTCTATGCAGTTCATTGAACCATGATGTAGGGATATGGATTGGAAGTGTATGTAATAGGTAAAGAACTCTCGGGAGTAAGTTAATTTTCACTATATTAACTCTACTTAATAGGAAAAAATTCTTTGGGAGCCAGTCTCTCAGATTGTTACGAATGGTTGCCGTGTTGGGCAATAAATTATCAGTGTAAATCTTTGAGTTATCTTTGTTTATAACCACCCCCAAGTATTTAAGTTGTGTGAGATGCCAAACGGTAAAGCCTGCTTCAGACCTTCAACTACATATAAAGAAGTTGAAATATTATATTAAGGGCCACGGATTTTTGGTAATTAACTTTAAAATTGGAGAGATCACCAAAAGTGCGGAACTCTGACATTAGGGTCGGAATTGAAATTACACGGTTTGTGAAGATAGCAAGAAGGTCATCTGTGAAAAGCGCCAGTTTAAATTCTTTGTCTCCTATCCGCAATCCAGAAATGTCTGGGTTCGCTCTGATGGACTGTGCTAATGCCTCCATACATAGAATGAAAATAATTGGGAACAAGAGGCAACCCTGTCTCGTTCCATTTGATATCTCAACTGGTTCTGACATGTCCCCATTAACCTTGACTTTGATAAAATCTGTTCAAAAAACTTCTCCCTGAAGCCTCTGATCACGATCTACTACTGGACCGTATTCATTGACTCCCAAAACCAAGAGCGGGACTGGAGTCAGCACCACGCGATATGCTCATGTGGGTCCACTTCTATCATATTAAGGAAAGGATCCTACGAGCAGCCAGAACGCAGGCAGCTGAAGAGGTCTTGCAAAATTTGCAACTGTTCCCAGATTTCTCCTCGAACACTGTAGTGAAATGCCGCTCATTTCAACCCATCACGAGAGGGCTGCGTGAGCGTCAAATCCAGTACCGCTGGGGCTTTCCGGTTAAACTTATTATTCAGCGCAATAACTCCACTCACGTGATAGCTGCAGTAGAAGATGGTATCCAACTATTGCAATCTGTAATGCATGGCACAGCCATTCAGACTGGGGCCAGACTTAAACGGGCATTTTTTAGCAACCAGGTGAGGTTGGAGGCAGAGTTTCCTCCCTTTGGTCTCTAAATAAAATCCATCCCTCAGAAGACCTCAAGGCCCGTCTATCTCAAACCAGGAATCAATTACAAAAACTATTACTCCTCTGCACCCAACAGGCCTTAAGTAGACTATGCCAGAAATATTATGTATCAGGGAATAGAGCAGGGAGCCAGAGGGCCCCAAACCGTATTAAATATTTAACTGACGAATCGGGTGCTAGAACATCTAACCCACGGGATATAGCTAATAAATTTGCGGCCTACTATTCTAAATTGTATAACCTCTGTGACTGTTATTCCTCTCCCCAACCGACTCCAATCCTGATCGAAGAGTTTATAAGTGAGTTAAAACTACTATCCCTGGACGCTGACTCTTTAATCTCCTTAAATGCCCCTTGGACACATTCTGAGATTGTGCATGTTATAAAATCCCTACCCAAAGATAAAGCTCCGGGACTGGATGGATTCATTAATAATTTTTATGCTACGTTTCAGACTGCACTCACTCCACTCTTAGAACAGTTATATAATGCAGGCACTCACCAGGGGAATTTTCCGTCAGAGATGCTAGAATCACGTATTGTCACGGTTCCCAAGCCGGGTAAGGACCCAACCCAATGTCAGAATTATAGACCAATTGCCCTCCTTTATACAGATATAAAAATCTACGCCAAAATGATCGCTAATAGGCTTAGCCCCCTCTTCCCGGCCTTGATCCATCCAGATCAAGTAGGCTTCATCCTCAGACAACAAGCATCGGATAATACCCGCAGAACTATCAATATTATTGAACAGGCCAACAAATATCACCATGAATTGTTAGTTATGTCATTAGACGTGGAAAAGGCCTTCGATAGGCTCCATTGGGGCTATATGGGGAAGGTCCTTGTTCGGTTTGTTTTTTGTGGTGAAATACTTAAATCTATATTAGCTTTGTATAAGGGCCCCTCCGCAGTGGTTTATAGCAATGGTTTCACATCAGATAAAGTCACACTCTAATGGCACTAGGCAGGGCTGTCCCCTTTCGCGTCTCATTTTTCTTTTAGCTATTGAACCCGTGGCCGAGCAAATCAGGCAACACCCTCAACTTCCAGGCATCATTTTAGCCGCAACCACTCACAAACTATGCCTTTTTGCGGATAATATTTTACTATATGTGACTAGTCCGGAGACCTCTCTGCCGCTCCTACATGACTTGCTATAGAAATTCGGAAGAGTTTCTTACTACAAACTGAACACGTCCAAAACAGACGCTCTCCCTATTAATATAGCGAATTCTTTCCTGGTACGCCTGACGGCGGCCTTTCCATACTCTTGGAGGTCTCATTCTATGCCCTATCTAGGGATTATGATCACTCCCCTTCTAGATGCCTTGATTGAGGCTAATTATACTCCATTATTGATACAGCTAAACGCTTTAGCAAAATCGTGGCAACATCATGAGGTCTCCTGGCTGGGCAGGATAACCATGTTTAAAATGTCCCTCATACCCAAAATAATGTATCTATTTAGGACTTTGCATTTTAAGCTGCCCAAACTCTATATGGATAAATTACGTGGCCTACTTACCTCCTATGTATGGAAGGATAAACCACCTAAACTCGCTCATGCGACTATGTCCCGTCCAAAAAAGACTGGGAGTCTTGCCTTACCGGATCTTTCCAGGTTCCCACAAACCTTGGGTTGACCTAGAAAGAGGTCTTAATCATACATTCCCATTGGCTGATCTTCTTTGGATTCCCAAGTCCTGGAGACCCTCTCAGGCTACCCTTCCACGTCTTACGAGTGATGCTCTTATATTTTCGGACAAATTTCTAAAGATATCTAATCTGGTCTCCCTCCCTACCTCTAATCTCTCCCTCCTCGCTTAAGCTAAACTCATACCTAATTTAAATCTATCTTTGTGGTGTTCAAGGGGCATTACTAATGTCAAAGAGCTTCATTCTGACACATCGTTATTACCTTTCTCTGATTTGAGAGAAAAATTCCAGATCCCTAACCAAGATTTCTATAAATACCTCAAAGTTAGGCATTGGTTACATTCCTTGTGTACACAAGACACTCCCTTACAACACCCTCCAGCCCTCTTCTTTTCCAGACTCTCAACTGGAATGTACAAAGCGGCTATCTCCTTCTGGTACACTCACCTCAACACTAATCAGCAATCGGTGAAGGCCTCCTCCTAATTAGCCTGGTAGAGAGATTTTGGCCGGGAATTTGAACCGGATCAATGGGACAGTATTTACCAGAATGCCCATCGGATGTCGAAGTGTTTGAACCACACGGAGATGCTCTATAAGCTGCTTCACAGACTCTATATGACCCCTGATAGATTGCATAAGATATGGCCGGCCCAGACTAGGGCCTGTTGGCGTGAATGTGGGGAAATAGGGGACATCTTCCATGTTTTCTGTAGTTGCCCCGTGGCACGTGCTCTCTGGGAAGAGGTATATGCCTTGGTATCTAAGGTCATCCAAACTCCGATCCCTAATACTCCAGAAGTAGTACTTCTACACTTTTTTACTCCACAAGTTTTATTAGGGGAATGGTATGTCATAGATCACATTTTTATAGCTACCCGTGCGGTAATAGCCCAAGCATAGAAATCATAGCTAAATAATCTCTAAGGTTCAGTTAAGCTGCGACATGGAAACTATGGGAGTACCATACACCTCTTCTGCCTCCTCTCCCCACATCAAATGGTTTGACTGGAATCAATATGTCTCCAAAATTTCAGTTTAGTCAGTCTCTTTGAGGACCCCTCACAATCCCTCACAGTAATATCTGGAAGTGTCTCCCCAGGTTACATATTCAACTATCTGTAATTTGTTAAGATGTTGGGATTTGTACTTTTTAATGCTATTGATATGTATTGATTTGTACTGCCTCGCTTTCTCCTCCTCCTCCCTTCCCCCACATCCCCTTTGATTTTTTAAAGTGTGTACTTTTTCTTTTTTTGTGTGTACCCTGACATTAAAAGCTTTAATAAAAACCACTATTAAAAAAAATGAATATAAAGTGAAATAGAAGAAGAGAGGAGAAAGGACAACAAATAACTTGTCAGAAAAGAATCTTGACGGTGCTTATTGCTGGAAACAGACTTTGGAGGGCAGCAAGTACGGAGGTTCCAGGAATTGTCTCCCTGTTATAAACGATTGTGTATGTCCTCTTGTGAAGGATCAAGTGCCTTCCTGGGTTTGCTGGTTTTGGAGTTTTTTGGGAAATTTCTTTATTCTGCCAATCTGTCGAAATCTCAGCTCCCTGTGGGGCATCTGTTGGTGTTAGGTGTGCAAGTGACTCTTGCCATTCCAGAAGTGCAATACATTGAATGTCCAGGGGTGAACAAAAGGCAGAGGTTTCTGATGGTTCCCATAGGGCCGCTGATTTTCCTTTGTAAACAACCTACAGTTGGAATGCGAAGTCCCAGCAGTATTTAATGCTTGTCTTTCGTAACTCTTCAGTAAGGGGTTTTAGCATTCGCCTTTGTTGGAGTGTGTGCCATGAAGGATCGTGGAACTGAATCTCTTGGACTCGAGGCCCTCTAGTTGCCGTAATTTTTGTAGAATCTCATCTTTTTGTTTAAAGTAGTGTAAGCAGCAGATGACATCTCTGGGTCATTCTGAGGGAGCCCCTTGTGGACAAAACTGTTAATGATTTCAGGAAAGCACACAGATCTGAGCGTTGAGGGGTCGCTGCTCATTTTCTAGAGTATCTCTTAGTGGAACCTGTCTTGTCCCTGCCCATCTGGGTGTCTGATGCATATACTTAGTAATTTGCAAAGAGTCGATTATTCTTCATCTACAGCACTGATAAGAGTACATGAATTGTCACTGAATACTTCCCCTCACCTGTGGCCTAGGCAGCCGTGTCCGACGTGAAATAACAAGGATTACATTTGTGTAGATTGTATATGGTCTGCTAGAGGTTTAAGAACATGTTAGCTGGGACTGCACGTGGGGCATGTAAAAAGTAAATTGTAATAGTCAAACTCAGGACCAGGTCAAGGAGTGTACAGAAGTGATACGAGTGCTACGTGTGTAAGCACAAGCAATCTGCCTGGTTTCCGTTAGCAAATGCAAATGCTGTTGAAGTTTGAAAGTCGGTCACTAGAGGGCAGCAATGCTTTATATACAGGAGTTAAGCCAATAGAGTATTATATGTTGCTGGGATTTTCCCTCTGGCATCTGGGCTCCCTTTGCTAGTACAGATTTTAATCAATTAGAGCAGTGGTATCACTATGCCTCTATGTTATATTTGCGTACAGGCTGTGGTCCAGCATAAATAGTCACTACCGTTCTCAGTGGCATGAATTATTTGAGGAACCCCTTACTGTTTGATGAAGGCAAGAGCTTCGTGCAAGAGGCTGTTAGCTGGGTTGTCAGCAGAAGGCTCCCTCAGACAAGTGCCACTGTCCCATTGGGGTGTGGAGTAAGGAGCGCCACACTGACCTGATACACGTATTTTGAGTTCCATGTAAGGAGGCTGATCCCTCAGTGTCCGCGTGTGGTAGTTGCTGGTGGTAGATAACAGTCCGTCCCAGGTAAGGCAGATAAGTGTTGTGGGTGTCGTTTCTGGTCACTCTGTCTCGAGGCCTATATTCAGTAGCGGTGCCAGGAGTGTGAGGCTCGATAAGTGGTGTGGTCCCACTTAGATGAGGGGACTATGAGCCAGAGCCAGATTTACACCTCATGGGGCCCTAGGCAAGATATCGGTTTGGCCCCCCCCCTTCACACACACAGTGGCCCCTCACACACACATAATACACACACACAGTGGCCCCTCACACACACATAATACACACAGACAGTGGTCCCTCACACACACATAATACACACAGACAATGGCCCCTCACACACACAATACACACAGACAATGGGCCCTCACACACACATAATACACACAGACAGTTGGCCCTCACACACATAATACACACAGACAGTGGCCCCTCACACACACATAATACACACAGACAGTGGCCCCACACACACACACATAATACACACACTATTAATATACTACCCTACCCCTCCCCCAACTTACCTTTAGGAGCTGTGGACTGGAGTCTTCATCCCCTTCACACATGGGACGGCACCTGTCATGTGGTGCACGTCCCATGTGACACAGAGCAGGAGACCAGCCACCACACTAGCCCTGTGTTGCCCCTCCCCATAATCGCGGCACCCGACACCCCCCCTCCCCCGACTCGTAGCTATGAGCCAAGCAGAGTGGATGTCCTACAGTTATTGGTGGAGTGTCCCAGCGGTGAGGTGTAGGTTAGGCCTCAATATGGATGATGCCAAGTTTTCGGCTCCTGGCAGCTGGAAAGACTTTGCTGTTGTCCCCTGGGGGGTCCCGATGTTGTGCCCCGTCTGTTAGTGCAGGTTAAAGAGAGTTTTGCAGCACAAAACAATACCCCGCCTTTCCAGTAAAGTTCCTGCTGAGGACTTTACAACTGAGAGCACAAAATATTGAATAATCCCAGCCTTTACAGCAAATTTCCTCCAACCATCCACAATTTCACAATCACGGTATGTATGCAACACGTTCAGTCCGATCACACAGCTTACAGGTACTAATTATCTGCACACTCTACAATTACAATTGAGATTATGACGAAAACTCTGAGAATAATTTCTCAGAGGTTTTAACAATTCCTTTTGCTATAAAATACAACAGCAATATCTATAAATATAACCATTTAAACATGTGGCAAATGTACAGGGACATATGTGCGTATGATATGCAAATAAACCACGTGTTAAAATGACATGAAAAAGAAACAATTTTTCTTTCTTGTCCCTAGGTTCTCACCAGCACCCCTTAGATCACACCAAGCGGGTATTCGATTTAGCAACAGTGGTTGATAAAAAGGCATCAAACTATTTGGGTCCTTATCTGTCTATGACGTGTCTCCACCTTTTGTCGGTAAACCAAAATCCGTAGGTTTTGCGAAACCTTGAGTAATGTGGCATCACTCACTAGCCCACAAAGTGATATGTTTGTGTCTACCGTCACCAATAAATATTGTCCGATGCAATCAGTGTTGTTCCAGCGCACAAAAGAGATTTAATAAAAGGCAGCAAAATACAATAAGAATATTGCAAAGTATAACCGATACATATGCAGCGCATCCTGGATCCAGGAACAGTTGTCAAAGCTGATGTCTGCTGGGTAAGTTACTGTTCCAGTTTGATTTAGAAAAACACAATAATGATGTCATGATTATACACAGATAACACTAAGAAAGTTCTTCATTGGTCCAGGGTTTATGATGTTCCAGTAGACTGCTGGTCATAGGTCAGTTCATTGGGTCCTCTTTCCAAAAGGTAGGGGCAAGTTACTCCAACTGTTGCATACGTGTCCCGCCGAAACCCAGTTTAAAGTGACCCAAAAACAGAGTGCTTTTGAGTATTAATCTCATACTATTAATAACTAGCGATTGCTGTGAGCGATCGCTACTCTGTTGATACCGGATTTCTGCTGGAAAAATATGGATTAATATGAGACCAAAGTCCATACATTTCTGAGGGCCCGAACCATAAATACCTTTACTGTAATTTTATATATGTATAAATAATCTCTAATTCATTTATTAATAAATGAATGTGGGTTGGAACTTCAATAAATGTGTACTATTTACACATGTAAGTGTGTGTGTTGTTTAACTGTGCCTGTGTAAACCAATATTAATCAATTTAGCCAACTTCATCCAATTTTTCGACTTTGACAGAAGAAATCAACTCCAATTTATCATCATCATCTACATTTAATTATATAGAACCAGCAAATTCCGTAACGCTTTACAATTGGGACCAAACAATAATAAAACAATACTGGGCAATACATACAGACATAGAGGTAAGAGGGCCCTGCTTGCAAGTTTACAATCTATGGGGCAATGTGAATTTGATACACAAGGTTAAATGCTACATCATATTGCATATTTTTCAGCTAAAATGCAAAGGTAAAAATTATTGAGTGGGTTGAGTGACCAGTCACACAGCAATGTTGTTCAGAGGGTTGTTGTTTTGGGTTATCTGTGCAAATCCACCTGGAAGGTATGGACAATAGTTAGAATATGTCTTGGAATTAGTACACAACACTTCTTACTCTTACTGTTGATGAACAATGCAGAGTTCTGGATGGCAGATATCGTCCAATATTTTGTTTATGGAGGACATGTAGAGCAAAACTGACAATGTAATTGTCCCATGGCCATTCCATTGTTTTCAAGCATGTGGTTACCCCAAAAAGTAAGACAACTGACAGAAACAGAATGGGAGACCACTGCCTTTATCTTTAACGATAATACATTAGTCTATTTATTTAAAAAGGATTGCATGGAGGTGGCTCTAAATGAGCTTTATTTCCATTTTTTCTAAGCACATGAAAAAAATGTCATGACTGTTTCAAACAATCTCCACGGTATCTACAAAGGCAAATATCTGATTAATTCTTTCTCATTTTGAGGAAATTTCATGACTAGTGCAACATTGTCTTTATCAGGATTCTGTCTCATAATGAGACTAGTAAGGGCTCCCATTTCATCACTCTATTATTTTAATGTTCATTACAGTTAAAATGTTTATTCCTTGTTCTTACAGAAAATTTGAAAGATAAGTTTGGATATTTTATGTTTCTCGCATTTTATTTAGGAATTGTGTGGCTGGATCACTTATAAATAGCTTATTTGTGGATGGATCATGTAGAAATAACTTATTGTAGATATTTATATTAATTAGGAGTGCAGTGCATATCATTGCAAATGTACTCATCTTTGTACTCATCCTTTTATATTGGCATGTGTGGAAATCTACTGAATTTCTGAGACAGTATGTCATGTTTGCGTTTTGAAACTGTCTGTCTGTCAGTTAATCTCATGTTAATTAGACCTTTTCATCGCAGAGTGACCAAAACGTATGTTAAGCCTTAAAGACAACAGAAGGTAATTATACTTGCTGGTAGACTTCCTATGCAGGAAACAAAAAAAGGTTAAGACCGCACCAGTAATATGATATGACCTAATAATTGAATGTAATACATTTGCTGGGAGAAAAGAGGAGACCCTGTGGGTGCTCCCAAAACACTTGGTAAATGTGGTAAAGAACAAAAAGGAAAAAGAAGTGTATAGGAGGGGCACTCCTTTGGTCTGATATTGATTAAAAACTAAATTTTATTAGGTATACATTAAAATAGTAATCTGGTAGGACAAGAGCGAAATAATTAAAATAGAAACAAATATAAACAAGGACAGTGTATGGTGGTCTAAAATTGCAATAAAGATTGCAATGCCTCTACTACTATATAGATTGCACCTTAATAAGTGCAAAAGTTACCAGCTATAATTTGGATACCAATGATGTTAATGTATAGAACTATTCATAAATGTCTGTATATATCTATCAAATATGAAAAAAGCAGACTAATTTTAATGGCATCATGAGAATTGTAAAGCAGATGAATAGTTACCCCGTAAAAATACACGGAGAGAACTATATCAAGCAAATACCCGTGAACGTGGGTGTATAACACACACCTATGTTTTCCCTGCCAAAATCGAGGCTGAAATAAAGCTAAGGATGCCGTAAGTGGTCAAATTCCCCCAGAGGCGTAACCATATATATAAAATTGTTGTCAACAAAAAGCGATGGTAAAACATATGTTGGAGAGAAATGGGTATGAAATTCCCTGTGATCGCAAGTATATAAAAAATTCCCTGCTAGAATCTTGAGCTGGGAAGCGATCAGAGGGAGGTAGCTGCTGTTTCGTCCCCGTGATAATGCGCAGGGAGAACTGTGTCTAACAAATACCCGTAAGCCCTGCCGACATTCAAGCTGAGATATAGTTGTGAATGCCGTAAACGGTCAGGGTCCCCCAATGGTATTACCCTAAATGTGAAGGTTATTCTCAGCGGTTAGCGGTAATAAGGCATAAGTTAGGGAGAAATGGGTATGGACTCCCTATGATTGCGGGTATATGTGAAATGCCCTGCCTAAATCTAGAGCTGGGGAGCGATCAAGGGAGGTAACTGCTGGCTGGAGGAATATGGTAGTGAGGCAAAACGCCAATGCGCGTTTCGCTCAGTAGCTTTCTCAAGGCTCAGAAAGCTGACCCTATATTTGTGTTCTTTCTAAATTGATTATATGATAATATGCTTGTTAGAAAATGAAACATTGCCATTTAACTTGTAGCTTGTCCCTGCCAGCAAAAGAATATAATCTCTAACTTTAACGAAAACTACATTTCCATAGCAAAAGTGACCTAGTTTTTGCCTGTGAAGTTGTATTTTAATAATGTAAATGTGTAAATACATTTTTAAACAAAGTTAATTATGATAAATTCTTCAAGGAGAAAAATCTATTTCTGGCACATAATATTATGCCTGTTTACCACGTGAAGGTCCCTAAATGTAAAAATATATAAATGTTGTAATTATAGGGTATGTATAGGTGATTTATATATAAGAATGTGTGACTTAAAATATTTAACCTATAGTAGTTTTCTATATTTGATAATGGATTTAGAATTAAAATACTGGTACAGGTGTAGTGTGTATATGAAAGTAATGCAAGTTGAATATTCAGTATTATCACCATATAATTAATCCTAGATACTTAAAGCCGTTTCTGATTCTGATGGTCGTCAGAAATGATTTTAGGGAGTTATCTGTAAACTTAAACCAAGGACCTCCAAGGTTGTATTTCTGAAATACTACCAGTTCCACATGCTAACAGTTAGTGGGAAACTGGTAAGTGGAGAAAAATAGTAGCAGTATGCAATATAGTCTAGGCAGAAAACAGGACTTACTCAAGGGGAATGGGGGAGGAGTGATGGCAAGGTGTAGAAGAAGTGATAAAGAGAAGTTTAAAATTAAAAGTGCAGTAAAATATCAAATATAGAGTAACAAACGCTAGGAGTTTTCCAAACAAAATAGAACTAGAAAAAAGCATTTCAGCTGAGCAATTAAAAGTCTAATTGGGGCTTCCCTGCTGATCCCCTGGCCCACAAGCATGCTCAGAAAAAGAGAGCAGCACCTATGAAGTGGTTCAGTGTTGCTGGGCCCATCTCACAACGTAGCAGCTGCATGGTTGCATCGGCAGTAGTTACACCACTTATGGAGAATTTGTTGATCCTAATATAGACAAGAGAGAATAGGAGCAAATAAGGTAGCAAACAGGAGATAAGCAGTGATAACCAGTGCAGCAACATGAGACGCTGCCATATGTATAAAGTAGCAATTTTGAGTCTCAAATTAGAAATCTGCATCAATCTTGAGCGAGTTGCAGCAGTTTTCACAAAACAAGAAAAGACTCAAATTGCCTGTGATTTGTGTTCAACTCATGATTTTCAAACTAGTAGTCATTTCTGATTGGTTGGAACTTTGAAATGGAAAACTTGCGTGATTTTGACCTCATCAACACTATAAAAAGCAATTTACTTCGTTATTTAAGTTGATAGGAGTTGAAGGAGTATAGAGAGTGTAGTGGAAAGAGTAGGAGAGTATTGATGTAAGTCATAATTTGTGCACCTTTTTGTTAATTGTGTTTATCTGCCCTTGGTTGTCTCATATTCTGTGTCTTTAGAGCCTGCGCTTTATCTGTGTTTTATTTGTTTAGTCTTACCTCTGTGTTATGTTTGTGAGTGTTTTGTGTGTGTTTATTTTAGCTCTTACCCATGTGTTTTGTTTGTGAGTTTTTTGTGTTTTTTTGTATTCTACCCCTGTGTTTTTATTTTTTTGGTTAGGATGGGGAGAGGACGGAGAGGTGAGGAATCTAGGGTGAATGGATTAGAGGAGCAAGCAAGTGAGGGGGAGCAGGAGCTTCTTGAAGAGGCAAGGTTTTCTGCATCTTTTTGTAACGCCCTCTCTCTTCCGGGGTACTGATGGCTTCCATCCTCTCAGGTACCACCGGGCAGACATCTTCACATGTCTCCGGACACAGCGTTGCCCCGTGGAGGGTCTGCTCAGTTCTCCCTTCGTCTTCAGGGACCAACTCTTCCACAGCCACGGACAAGTCGTCTGACGTATCCGACGTCTCCAATACCCCGGCTCCAGCATCCGGCTGACGCGGGTATTCCTGTCGCGAATCTTGCTTGGACGGGACGATCACCTGCGATCCAACAGTCAGCAGGCTCTGCCGATCCTTCCCTCCGGATTCCGACTTCTCTTGAGACCATGGATGGAAGGCTTCCTCGTCCTTCCACTCGAAGACTTCTACGTCTTCCCATTCATCGGAGACTTCTTCGTCCTCCCATTCATCAAAGAGCTCCTCGGCAACTGGGCACTGGTATGCGAAGTGTCCAGGCAACCCACACTTCCAGCACAGCATTTCTTCCACCGGTTGCCGTTTAGTACCTTTGCTCTTCTTCTTCCTTGTCTCACAACGTTCCAGGATTTGCTTCGTGAACGCTGCCACTTCGTCACGAGAGATGACACAGCTGTATCCCTCGTACAGCGGAATGATCCCCCGATGAGCCATCGTTGATCCTGCCGACTACGCCAAAATGTAACGCCCCCTGCGGGGAAAAGACAGGGACAGACGCAACAGAAAATAACTCACCTTGTAAACGATGGTCACCTCCAGTCCGCTTCCACTTTCCCAGCTGCGATCCTATCCCAGCAGATCCGCAGCCGCAGTCACCTCCAATCACGTCCCTCTGAGATAGAGACAGAGATTACGGCCGTGCCTACCAGGTAAGGGCTGTCCGAGACTACGGCAAAGGACAAGGACACGGTCAGTCCAAGCTCCTTGCCGCCTCCTCACTTTGTTCTTGCCAAGACGCGGGGGACTACAGGCACTGAAGGCCAAGACTAATCCGAGGACTAATCCCGCCTCAAGTGCCTCACACACCTGCCGGTGAGGGCCTAACCGAAAGGAGGAATCGAGCGTGATACTCACCGGGACACTCCCACTTCCGATCCGGTTCTCCTGCACCTTCCCGACTCCTGCGGATGACAAGACACACAGCCTCCCTCTACGCTCTCCGTGAACTAAGATGGCACCCACAAACTGGACTAGCTACAACGGCGACCCGACCCTAACAACGTTCTAATGGTCGGCAACGCAACTACGTCAAACACTAGGACTAACTAAATGTGGTGCACTAACGGAACTACTAGTTACACGCTACGGGGAACACCAGCCGGTGTTCACAGCCTAAACCGGAGGGCGGTTCCTAACCCCCTCACCCAGGTCTTACCAAGAAGCTGCCTTCTTGCTATGGAGTCACACACAGGCCCTAAGTACGGGTTCTTTAAGCCCGGCTGAGGCTCAGTAAAACAGCACACTAACCCGCGGGCCGACTGCCGCACGGAACAGCCGATCGAACTGAACCGCCCGACTGCCTGTACTCGGGTATCTCACACGTGTCCCTTCGTCCGGAACCACAGGTCCACCTGCACGGAACCGGCCTTGAGGACCCTTGATCAGAACCACGGCCGCCCCTGGAACTGCCTCAAGGTGTGCTGCACTGCCACCAACTCACTCAGCCACCCCCCTTGGGTACCAGTGTGACCCCGGGGACCTAAGGGACAGGGACACTACGTGTGTTCTTCCCTGACTATGTGTATGCTGTTACTTACACTTGTCCCCACACAGCACGGGTTAGCACAGGAAAACCACAGGAAACAAGAGCCTACCTTTAATGGGGGCCTGACGTCTTGCCCCTGGACACAGCTAGAAAGCACACCAAAATACTGTAATGTAAACTACACTCGCCACACAGACAGAATAAATACAGTCTACAGTACTTTGCCGCTACTTACCCGAACACACCGCTGCTAGCCAACCAGCAGGTTGCTACAGCACCACGGGAGCCTACGCTCGACCGTACCTCCTAACCACGTGTGCTCACCTCACACAGGACCGCGCCTACTCTCACGAGGCTCCCACGCCTCTACCACACACCACCAGAGCCTTATGCCCTACACACCATGGGTCTCTGCCCAGCTACACACAGAGCCTTCTGCTCTGTTTCCTGGGCCTCAGCCCCCTCTCTACCTCAGGGCTCTGAGCCCACTCACTAGGGCCTTGTGCCCTACTACCTAGGGGTCCTAGCCCCTGCCTGAGGCCTGTGGCCTTCCTAACTGACTGAGGGCCTTGTGCCCTTAATAGCAGATGGGCTACCAGCCCCTAACCAGGCCCTCTGGCCTTCCTATGGCCTCTAGGCCCCTAACTACCTAAGGGCCTTGTGCCCTTGTACCTCTGGGGCTCTGACTCCCCCTTTCTAACTAACAGGGGCTTGTCCCCTTTATATCAGTATACTAATGGCCTACTGGCCCACTACTTCGTTGGGGCCTAGTGCCCAGGTCCCTGGGCCTTGTGCCCCTAATTTACAGTGCCAACGGGCCTTGTGCCCGGCTGTGCCCACGGGCCTAGTGCCCGACGTTATTGTTGAGTCTACTTACCTGCTCTGCGCAGGATACTCAACTTGACACGCCGTCTTCTGTTTCTTCCTCCGGGTCTTCCAGACCCTCCAGCCGGCGGCGCCTCTTCTCCGCTTCGGCGCTGGGTCTCCAGTTGCAGCTGGGGCGGGGGCGCTCTCAGCCCTGACAAGGGCTCCCCGCCGGCGATCTCCGCTCCGGCGGCTTGCTAGGAGTCTTCTGGCGGCAGGGTAGCTCACGGCCCTTACAAGGGCCCCCTGCCGCCGCTGCTGCTGGCTCTCTTGATGGACGTCTTGAAGAGACGTCCTCTCTCTTCTCCGCCGACGGACTTCTGCCAAAATGGCGCCACCCGGCGACTTATATAGTCGCCGGCGTGACGTCATTCGCCGGCGCGAGCGCTGATTGGCTCGCGTCGGCGCCAATCTTTTGAATGGCCGGGCGCGAGCCGCGATTGGCTCGCGCATCCGGCCGCTGATTGGCCAGCGGGGAAAGATGAGCCCTGATTGGCTCATCCTTCCCCCGCGCACAGGACCTGCAGAAAGAAAGTTATACTCACCGCCGCTGGATCGCTGGACGGGTGAGTACTTCTCCTCTTCTTTCTTCACCCACTTGCAGGGCTCAGCTGCCGGGGGACTCTTCATCCCCTTCCCGGGCACCAGGTATATCTTCAGCCCCTCCAGGGGCATAGCGATGGCGGGCACCTTCGCCCGCTTCTCGGGCACCATCTCCACATTTCCGCCGCCTTTTTCCATTGTGGTCCCCACAATCGACGTCTTCTCCTCAACGTCCACCTCCAAGGGTCGCTTACCGGCATCCCTGACTTGCGTCCACCGGATCCTTCGCGGTAAGGCCTTCTCGCGCAGGATCCACACCATCCTGGCAACTTCCTCGCCCGAAGTCGGTATCCAGGGAGTCTCTTCCTCAGCACCTGCCGGAACCTCCCATCCGTCCGATACCTCCTCGGTTGTGCGGGAAGCTTCTTCAGAAGGTGACAACATCCACCACTCTCCAGCTGCGCTCTCTAAAGTACAGTCTTCTTCAGGCAGTACTTCTTCAGCAGCTCTCTCTTCCGGGGTACTGATGGCTTCCATCCTCTCAGGTACCACCGGGCAGACATCTTCACATGTCTCCGGACACAGCGTTGCCCCGTGGAGGGTCTGCTCAGTTCTCCCTTCGTCTTCAGGGACCAACTCTTCCACAGCCACGGACAAGTCGTCTGACGTATCCGACGTCTCCAATACCCCGGCTCCAGCATCCGGCTGACGCGGGTATTCCTGTCGCGAATCTTGCTTGGACGGGACGATCACCTGCGATCCAACAGTCAGCAGGCTCTGCCGATCCTTCCCTCCGGATTCCGACTTCTCTTGAGACCATGGATGGAAGGCTTCCTCGTCCTTCCACTCGAAGACTTCTACGTCTTCCCATTCATCGGAGACTTCTTCGTCCTCCCATTCATCAAAGAGCTCCTCGGCAACTGGGCACTGGTATGCGAAGTGTCCAGGCAACCCACACTTCCAGCACAGCATTTCTTCCACCGGTTGCCGTTTAGTACCTTTGCTCTTCTTCTTCCTTGTCTCACAACGTTCCAGGATTTGCTTCGTGAACGCTGCCACTTCGTCACGAGAGATGACACAGCTGTATCCCTCGTACAGCGGAATGATCCCCCGATGAGCCATCGTTGATCCTGCCGACTACGCCAAAATGTAACGCCCCCTGCGGGGAAAAGACAGGGACAGACGCAACAGAAAATAACTCACCTTGTAAACGATGGTCACCTCCAGTCCGCTTCCACTTTCCCAGCTGCGATCCTATCCCAGCAGATCCGCAGCCGCAGTCACCTCCAATCACGTCCCTCTGAGATAGAGACAGAGATTACGGCCGTGCCTACCAGGTAAGGGCTGTCCGAGACTACGGCAAAGGACAAGGACACGGTCAGTCCAAGCTCCTTGCCGCCTCCTCACTTTGTTCTTGCCAAGACGCGGGGGACTACAGGCACTGAAGGCCAAGACTAATCCGAGGACTAATCCCGCCTCAAGTGCCTCACACACCTGCCGGTGAGGGCCTAACCGAAAGGAGGAATCGAGCGTGATACTCACCGGGACACTCCCACTTCCGATCCGGTTCTCCTGCACCTTCCCGACTCCTGCGGATGACAAGACACACAGCCTCCCTCTACGCTCTCCGTGAACTAAGATGGCACCCACAAACTGGACTAGCTACAACGGCGACCCGACCCTAACAACGTTCTAATGGTCGGCAACGCAACTACGTCAAACACTAGGACTAACTAAATGTGGTGCACTAACGGAACTACTAGTTACACGCTACGGGGAACACCAGCCGGTGTTCACAGCCTAAACCGGAGGGCGGTTCCTAACCCCCTCACCCAGGTCTTACCAAGAAGCTGCCTTCTTGCTATGGAGTCACACACAGGCCCTAAGTACGGGTTCTTTAAGCCCGGCTGAGGCTCAGTAAAACAGCACACTAACCCGCGGGCCGACTGCCGCACGGAACAGCCGATCGAACTGAACCGCCCGACTGCCTGTACTCGGGTATCTCACACGTGTCCCTTCGTCCGGAACCACAGGTCCACCTGCACGGAACCGGCCTTGAGGACCCTTGATCAGAACCACGGCCGCCCCTGGAACTGCCTCAAGGTGTGCTGCACTGCCACCAACTCACTCAGCCACCCCCCTTGGGTACCAGTGTGACCCCGGGGACCTAAGGGACAGGGACACTACGTGTGTTCTTCCCTGACTATGTGTATGCTGTTACTTACACTTGTCCCCACACAGCACGGGTTAGCACAGGAAAACCACAGGAAACAAGAGCCTACCTTTAATGGGGGCCTGACGTCTTGCCCCTGGACACAGCTAGAAAGCACACCAAAATACTGTAATGTAAACTACACTCGCCACACAGACAGAATAAATACAGTCTACAGTACTTTGCCGCTACTTACCCGAACACACCGCTGCTAGCCAACCAGCAGGTTGCTACAGCACCACGGGAGCCTACGCTCGACCGTACCTCCTAACCACGTGTGCTCACCTCACACAGGACCGCGCCTACTCTCACGAGGCTCCCACGCCTCTACCACACACCACCAGAGCCTTATGCCCTACACACCATGGGTCTCTGCCCAGCTACACACAGAGCCTTCTGCTCTGTTTCCTGGGCCTCAGCCCCCTCTCTACCTCAGGGCTCTGAGCCCACTCACTAGGGCCTTGTGCCCTACTACCTAGGGGTCCTAGCCCCTGCCTGAGGCCTGTGGCCTTCCTAACTGACTGAGGGCCTTGTGCCCTTAATAGCAGATGGGCTACCAGCCCCTAACCAGGCCCTCTGGCCTTCCTATGGCCTCTAGGCCCCTAACTACCTAAGGGCCTTGTGCCCTTGTACCTCTGGGGCTCTGACTCCCCCTTTCTAACTAACAGGGGCTTGTCCCCTTTATATCAGTATACTAATGGCCTACTGGCCCACTACTTCGTTGGGGCCTAGTGCCCAGGTCCCTGGGCCTTGTGCCCCTAATTTACAGTGCCAACGGGCCTTGTGCCCGGCTGTGCCCACGGGCCTAGTGCCCGACGTTATTGTTGAGTCTACTTACCTGCTCTGCGCAGGATACTCAACTTGACACGCCGTCTTCTGTTTCTTCCTCCGGGTCTTCCAGACCCTCCAGCCGGCGGCGCCTCTTCTCCGCTTCGGCGCTGGGTCTCCAGTTGCAGCTGGGGCGGGGGCGCTCTCAGCCCTGACAAGGGCTCCCCGCCGGCGATCTCCGCTCCGGCGGCTTGCTAGGAGTCTTCTGGCGGCAGGGTAGCTCACGGCCCTTACAAGGGCCCCCTGCCGCCGCTGCTGCTGGCTCTCTTGATGGACGTCTTGAAGAGACGTCCTCTCTCTTCTCCGCCGACGGACTTCTGCCAAAATGGCGCCACCCGGCGACTTATATAGTCGCCGGCGTGACGTCATTCGCCGGCGCGAGCGCTGATTGGCTCGCGTCGGCGCCAATCTTTTGAATGGCCGGGCGCGAGCCGCGATTGGCTCGCGCATCCGGCCGCTGATTGGCCAGCGGGGAAAGATGAGCCCTGATTGGCTCATCCTTCCCCCGCGCACAGGACCTGCAGAAAGAAAGTTATACTCACCGCCGCTGGATCGCTGGACGGGTGAGTACTTCTCCTCTTCTTTCTTCACCCACTTGCAGGGCTCAGCTGCCGGGGGACTCTTCATCCCCTTCCCGGGCACCAGGTATATCTTCAGCCCCTCCAGGGGCATAGCGATGGCGGGCACCTTCGCCCGCTTCTCGGGCACCATCTCCACATTTTGGGAAGACAAAATCTGGGTGCAATGTGTGCTTTAGTGTTTAAGGAGAACTGTGCTCTTACTCTTATACATAATATCATCCCTGTGTATGAGTGGCTAAAAAGCAGTCTGTGCTACTGTCAATGCGGTTGGGCCCATCAAAAGGTCCATTAAGAAATGCCACAAACACATCTCCGACATAAAACGGCGAGTCAAAGAGAAGATGTCTGAGGAGAGGAGAGCAGCTGCCGGGATTGATGGTGGGCCATCACTGGTCATAGCATACATCTCCCAAAAGGAGGAATTTAAACAACTCATCCACAGAGAGCTTATTGAAGGGATTAATGTCTGGGGCATGGACAGGTCTCTGTCCCAACCTAAGGCTGGTGAGTAATACATAGATTTAAAATTTTTAACCCTTTATAAAATAATAATCCTGCATAATGTAAATGTTATACAATTTTACACATTGAATGCAGAAACACGGCTCTCATTAGATAATGTGCTAATGAGATGTGGATGTCATCTTTTTATTTCACAGCTTCAATATAATTGTTTACAAAATATATTAATATAAAAAAATCTCAACATTTACAATACACCATTTTGTCTCAAACACAGATAACTCATGCAGTTACTTGCCAGGATGATAAGGACTGCTTAGAAATCCACCTATGTAGAAAAAAAGAGTTACATATTTCATGTTACTGTCATTACACATTTCACTGTAAAATGAAACAGCTGTAAATGGTTTTGCACTGGTAATTTGTATTCATTTTTGGTTTTGTTTACTTTATCAAGGAACATCACAAGGCTATATAGCACTGGAGTCTGATGTTGGGACTGCACATATGCCAGCACCAGACCTAACATCTGAAGAGAAAATAATTATGGAATGTGTGGAGAATTTCCCTGAAGTTGAAGGAGTCTGTGGAAGCTGCACCACAGAGCCTTCCACAAGCAGCACAACCAAACCAAGAGGAACCAGCAACTGCTCCTAATTTAGCAGCTTTGATCGAGCATTTGAGAAAACTTGCTTCAATTCCATCAAGACTCGATGAGGGGAATACAAAGGCAGGTGAGCAAAGGTTATAAAAATGTATGGACACATGTAACATATATAATGAAGTGAATCAAAATAGTGCCATAAAACCTTTAAAGCACTCCTGTATCATATATCCTGAAAGGATAGGTGTGTTATGATCCCCCCTAGGTGTTATGCTTACATCAACAGGCAGACGACAATCAACTTCAATAAAGGGTCTTTACATTCTATCTTCTATCCTCTTATATTGATAAACTACATCTCTATAACATATATCCAGATGATCTCCCATCCAAGTATTGACTGGACCTAATCCTGCTTAGCTTCCAAGATCAGTCAAGATTAGGCTTATTCAGGGTAATGTGGCTAACTTCAATCAAGGGTCTTTACGTTCTTTTTTCTCTTGTATTACTCCCAAAAATTCATTCATGGAATAGGAGACAAAAGTGAACAAAGGCCGAATCTAGGCGAATTATCCTTTTGAAAACTTTAATGCATAATATTTTAAAGACTTTAAAAAACAAAGTACATACAAGGTAAGCTAATATTCAGTTGAAGGATACAGTCTTTCTATAAGAATTACATAATTCACATAACTAAAAACAATCTTAGAATTATACTTAGACAATCTTCAAGTGGTTGTCATAGCAATCGTTTAAGCTAACTGCTGTGTTCTTTCATTTAAAACGAGCTGGATATTCAATAATTTTTTTACATTAAAAAGCCCTATAATTGATAGCCAAAAGATCCGTTCAAAATATAAAAACGAAAGTAGTTGATTTAGATCTCCATTGCCGGAAACAGTAAATGCTTCATTATCAGAAGTAATGAAAACAACCTGTGTTTTTTCCAAACATAGGAAATAACATTCAATTACCTTTTCCCTTATTACACAATTACTTTATGCATAATTCCTTTCATATATGCTTAGTCCAAAAATTAAAATTCAATACATATAAAAAATAAACAATGCTTCTAATAAATATGTTTAACCCCTTGTCACTGTGTGTAGTGTTGAGGTGCACAGTATAGACAGCGCACCTCCTTCTGAGCCCTGGCTAACTCCTGGCATGGATGTAGATGACCCAGGGGTTCCCCGCACATGCAGGTTATTTTTACACAGTCTCTGTGAGGATGTTGGGACACAGGTGATGTAACTCGGTGGTGCAGTGCAATCAGATGTCTCATTAATGCGGGCGCAAGACTATATCTATATTGCAAAATAAACTCTTTATTTACACTCCTTCTTCACTCCAGCACATTCTTAAACAATTGCAGTGATAAATATGTACAGTTCCTATATACTGTCTCCTCCTGTACAGTTCTTAAGGGCTACATGGACAGAATATCAATGGGGCAGTCACATCCAAAATGTTGGCTCTCTACCTCACCCTTATCTCACTCTCACAGCAGTGTTCACTGACCCTTCGTCTGCGGGGGTAATATCTCTCTCCCATGCTCTGCAGGGGTAATATCTCTCTCCCGTGCTATGCAGGGGTAATATCTCTCTCCCATGCTCTGCGGGGGTAATATCTCTCTCCCGTGCTTTCCACCTGGAAGGTATGGACAATAGTTAGAATATGTCTTGGAATTAGTACACAACACTTCTTACTCTTACTGTTGATGAACAATGCAGAGTTCTGGATGGCAGATATCGTCCAATATTTTGTTTATGGAGGACATGTAGAGCAAAACTGACAATGTAATTGTCCCATGGCCATTCCATTGTTTTCAAGCATGTGGTTACCCCAAAAAGTAAGACAACTGACAGAAACAGAATGGGAGACCACTGCCTTTATCTTTAACGATAATACATTAGTCTATTTATTTAAAAAGGATTGTATGGAGGTGGCTTTAAATGAGCTTTATTTCCATTTTTTCTAAGCACATGAAAAAAATGTCATGACTGTTTCAAACAATCTCCACGGTATCTACAAAGGCAAATATCTGATTAATTCTTTCTCATTTTGAGGAAATTTCATGACTAGTGCAACATTGTCTTTATCAGGATTCTGTCTCATAATGAGACTAGTAAGGGCTCCCATTTCATCACTCTATTATTTTAATGTTCATTACAGTTAAAATGTTTATTCCTTGTTCTTACAGAAAATTTGAAAGATAAGTTTGGATATTTTATGTTTCTCGCATTTTATTTAGGAATTGTGTGGCTGGATCACTTATAAATAGCTTATTTGTGGCTGGATCATGTAGAAATAACTTATTGTAGATATTTATATTAATTAGGAGTGCAGTGCATATCATTGCAAATGTACTCATCTTTGTACTCATCCTTTTATATTGGTATGTGTGGAAATCTACTGAATTTCTGAGACAGTATGTCATGTTTGCGTTTTGAAACTGTCTGTCTGTCAGTTAATCTCATGTTAATTAGACCTTTTCATCGCAGAGTGACCAAAACGTATGTTAAGCCTTAAAGACAACAGAAGGTAATTATACTTGCTGGTAGACTTCCTATGCAGGAAACAAAAAAAGGTTAAGACCGCACCAGTAATATGATATGACCTAATAATTGAATGTAATACATTTGCTGGGAGAAAAGAGGAGACCCTGTGGGTGCTCCCAAAACACTTGGTAAATGTGGTAAAGAACAAAAAGGAAAAAGAAGTGTATAGGAGGGGCACTCCTTTGGTCTGATATTGATTAAAAACTAAATTTTATTAGGTATACATTAAAATAGTAATCTGGTAGGACAAGAGCGAAATAATTAAAATAGAAACAAATATAAACAAGGACAGTGTATGGTGGTCTAAAATTGCAATAAAGATTGCAATGCCTCTACTACTATATAGATTGCACCTTAATAAGTGCAAAAGTTACCAGCTATAATTTGGATACCAATGATGTCAATGTATAGAACTATTCATAAATGTCTGTATATATCTATCAAATATGAAAAAAGCAGACTAATTTTAATGGCATCATGAGAATTGTAAAGCAGATGAATAGTTACCCCGTAAAAATACACGGAGAGAACTATATCAAGCAAATACCCGTGAACGTGGGTGTATAACACACACCTATGTTTTCCCTGCCAAAATCGAGGCTGAAATAAAGCTAAGGATGCCGTAAGTGGTCAAATTCCCCCAGAGGCGTAACCATATATATAAAATTGTTGTCAACAAAAAGCGATGGTAAAACATATGTTGGAGAGAAATGGGTATGAAATTCCCTGTGATCGCAAGTATATAAAAAATTCCCTGCTAGAATCTTGAGCTGGGAAGCGATCAGAGGGAGGTAGCTGCTGTTTCGTCCCCGTGATAATGCGCAGGGAGAACTGTGTCTAACAAATACCCGTAAGCCCTGCCGACATTCAAGCTGAGATATAGTTGTGAATGCCGTAAACGGTCAGGGTCCCCCAATGGTATTACCCTAAATGTGAAGGTTATTCTCAGCGGTTAGCGGTAATAAGGCATAAGTTAGGGAGAAATGGGTATGGACTCCCTATGATTGCGGGTATATGTGAAATGCCCTGCCTAAATCTAGAGCTGGGGAGCGATCAAGGGAGGTAACTGCTGGCTGGAGGAATATGGTAGTGAGGCAAAACGCCAATGCGCGTTTCGCTCAGTAGCTTTCTCAAGGCTCAGAAAGCTGACCCTATATTTGTGTTCTTTCTAAATTGATTATATGATAATATGCTTGTTAGAAAATGTAACATTGCCATTTAACTTGTAGCTTGTCCCTGCCAGCAAAAGAATATAATCTCTAACTTTAACGAAAACTACATTTCCATAGCAAAAGTGACCTAGTTTTTGCCTGTGAAGTTGTATTTTAATAATGTAAATGTGTAAATACATTTTTAAACAAAGTTAATTATGATAAATTCTTCAAGGAGAAAAATCTATTTCTGGCACATAATATTATGCCTGTTTACCACGTGAAGGTCCCTAAATGTAAAAATATATAAATGTTGTAATTATAGGGTATGTATAGGTGATTTATATATAAGAATGTGTGACTTAAAATATTTAACCTATAGTAGTTTTCTATATTTGATAATGGATTTAGAATTAAAATACTGGTACAGGTGTAGTGTGTATATGAAAGTAATGCAAGTTGAATATTCAGTATTATCACCATATAATTAATCCTAGATACTTAAAGCCGTTTCTGATTCTGATGGTCGTCAGAAATGATTTTAGGGAGTTATCTGTAAACTTAAACCAAGGACCTCCAAGGTTGTATTTCTGAAATACTACCAGTTCCACATGCTAACAGTTAGTGGGAAACTGGTAAGTGGAGAAAAATAGTAGCAGTATGCAATATAGTCTAGGCAGAAAACAGGACTTACTCAAGGGGAATGGGGGAGGAGTGATGGCAAGGTGTAGAAGAAGTGATAAAGAGAAGTTTAAAATTAAAAGTGCAGTAAAATATCAAATATAGAGTAACAAACGCTAGGAGTTTTCCAAACAAAATAGAACTAGAAAAAAGCATTTCAGCTGAGCAATTAAAAGTCTAATTGGGGCTTCCCTGCTGATCCCCTGGCCCACAAGCATGCTCAGAAAAAGAGAGCAGCACCTATGAAGTGGTTCAGTGTTGCTGGGCCCATCTCACAACGTAGCAGCTGCATGGTTGCATCGGCAGTAGTTACACCACTTATGGAGAATTTGTTGATCCTAATATAGACAAGAGAGAATAGGAGCAAATAAGGTAGCAAACAGGAGATAAGCAGTGATAACCAGTGCAGCAACATGAGACGCTGCCATATGTATAAAGTAGCAATTTTGAGTCTCAAATTAGAAATCTGCATCAATCTTGAGCGAGTTGCAGCAGTTTTCACAAAACAAGAAAAGACTCAAATTGCCTGTGATTTGTGTTCAACTCATGATTTTCAAACTAGTACTCATTTCTGATTGGTTGGAACTTTGAAATGGAAAACTTGCGTGATTTTGACCTCATCAACACTATAAAAAGCAATTTACTTCGTTATTTAAGTTGATAGGAGTTGAAGGAGTATAGAGAGTGTAGTGGAAAGAGTAGGAGAGTATTGATGTAAGTCATAATTTGTGCACCTTTTTGTTAATTGTGTTTATCTGCCCTTGGTTGTCTCATATTCTGTGTCTTTAGAGCCTGCGCTTTATCTGTGTTTTATTTGTTTAGTCTTACCTCTGTGTTATGTTTGTGAGTGTTTTGTGTGTGTTTAATTTAGCTCTTACCCATGTGTTTTGTTTGTGAGTTTTTTGTGTTTTTTTGTATTCTACCCCTGTGTTTTTATTTTTTTGGTTAGGATGGGGAGAGGACGGAGAGGTGAGGAATCTAGGGTGAATGGATTAGAGGAGCAAGCAAGTGAGGGGGAGCAGGAGCTTCTTGAAGAGGCAAGGTTTTCTGCATCTTTTGGGAAGACAAAATCTGGGTGCAATGTGTGCTTTAGTGTTTAAGGAGAACTGTGCTCTTACTCTTATACATAATATCATCCCTGTGTATTAATGGCTAAAAAGCAGTCTGTGCTACTGTCAATGCGGTTGGGCCCATCAAAAGGTCCATTAAGAAATGCCACAAACACATCTCCGACATAAAACGGCGAGTCAAAGAGAAGATGTCTGAGGAGAGGAGAGCAGCTGCCGGGATTGATGGTGGGCCATCACTGGTCATAGCATACATCTCCCAAAAGGAGGAATTTAAACAACTCATCCACAGAGAGCTTATTGAAGGGATTAATGTCTGGGGCATGGACAGGCCTCTGTCCCAACCTAAGGCTGGTGAGTAATACATAGATTTAAATTTTTTAACCCTTTATAAAATAATAATCCTGCATAATGTAAATGTTATACAATTTTACACATTGAATGCAGAAACACGGCTCTCATTAGATAATGTGCTAATGAGATGTGGATGTCATCTTTTTATTTCACAGCTTCAATATAATTGTTTACAAAATATATTAATATAAAAAAATCTCAACATTTACAATACACCATTTTGTCTCAAACACAGATAACTCATGCAGTTGCTTGCCAGGATGATAAGGACTGCTTAGAAATCCACCTATGTAGAAAAAAAGAGTTACATATTTCATGTTACTGTCATTACACATTTCACTGTAAAATGAAACAGCTGTAAATGGTTTTGCACTGGTAATTTGTATTCATTTTTGGTTTTGTTTACTTTATCAAGGAACATCACAAGGCTATATAGCACTGGAGTCTGATGTTGGGACTGCACATATGCCAGCACCAGACCTAACATCTGAAGAGAAAATAATTATGGAATGTGTGGAGAATTTCCCTGAAGTTGAAGGAGTCTGTGGAAGCTGCACCACAGAGCCTTCCACAAGCAGCACAACCAAACCAAGAGGAACCAGCAACTGCTCCTAATTTAGCAGCTTTGATCGAGCATTTGAGAAAACTTGCTTCAATTCCATCAAGACTCGATGAGGGGAATACAAAGGCAGGTGAGCAAAGGTTATAAAAATGTATGGACACATGTAACATATATAATGAAGTGAATCAAAATAGTTCCATAAAACCTTTAAAGCACTCCTGTATCATATATCCTGAAAGGATAGGTGTGTTATGATCCCCCCTAGGTGTTATGCTTACATCAACAGGCAGACGACAATCAACTTCAATAAAGGGTCTTTACATTCTATCTTCTATCCTCTTATATTGATAAACTACATCTCTATAACATATATCCAGATGATCTCCCATCCAAGTATTGACTGGACCTAATCCTGCTTAGCTTCCAAGATCAGTCAAGATTAGGCTTATTCAGGGTAATGTGGCTAACTTCAATCAAGGGTCTTTACGTTCTTTTTTCTCTTGTATTACTCCCAAAAATTCATTCATGGAATAGGAGACAAAAGTGAACAAAGGCCGAATCTAGGCGAATTATCCTTTTGAAAACTTTAATGCATAATATTTTAAAGACTTTAAAAAACAAAGTACATACAAGGTAAGCTAATATTCAGTTGAAGGATACAGTCTTTCTATAAGAATTACATAATTCACATAACTAAAAACAATCTTAGAATTATACTTAGACAATCTTCAAGTGGTTGTCATAGCAATCGTTTAAGCTAACTGCTGTGTTCTTTCATTTAAAACGAGCTGGATATTCAATAATTTTTTTACATTAAAAAGCCCTATAATTGATAGCCAAAAGATCCGTTCAAAATATAAAAACGAAAGTAGTTGATTTAGATCTCCATTGCCGGAAACAGTAAATGCTTCATTATCAGAAGTAATGAAAACAACCTGTGTTTTTTCCAAACATAGGAAATAACATTCAATTACCTTTTCTCTTATTACACAATTACTTTATGCATAATTCCTTTCATATATGCTTAGTCCAAAAATTAAAATTCAATACATATAAAAAATAAACAATGCTTCTAATAAATATGTTTAACCCCTTGTCACTGTGTGTAGTGTTGAGGTGCACAGTATAGACAGCGCACCTCCTTCTGAGCCCTGGCTAACTCCTGGCATGGATGTAGATGACCCAGGGGTTCCCCGCACATGCAGGTTATTTTTACACAGTCTCTGTGAGGATGTTGGGACACAGGTGATGTAACTCGGTGGTGCAGGGCAATCAGATGTCTCATTAATGCGGGCGCAAGACTATATCTATATTGCAAAATAAACTCTTTATTTACACTCCTTCTTCACTCCAGCACATTCTTAAACAATTGCAGTGATAAATATGTACAGTTCCTATATACTGTCTCCTCCTGTACAGTTCTTAAGGGCTACATGGACAGAATATCAATGGGGCAGTCACATCCAAAATGTTGGCTCTCTACCTCACCCTTATCTCACTCTCACAGCAGTGTTCACTGACCCTTCGTCTGCGGGGGTAATATCTCTCTCCCATGCTCTGCAGGGGTAATATCTCTCTCCCATGCTCTGCGGAAGTAATATCTCTCTCCCATGCTCTGCAGGGGTAATATCTCTCTCCCGTGCTATGCAGGGGTAATATCTCTCTCCCATGCTCTGCGGGGGTAATATCTCTCTCCCGTGCTTTGCATGGGTAATATCTCTCCCCTGTGCTCTGCGGGGGTAATATCTCTCTCCCATGCTCTGCGGGAGTAATATTTCTCTCCCATGCTCTGCGGGAGTAATATCTCTCTCCCATGCTCTGCGGGAGTAATATTTCTCTCCCATGCTTTGCAGGGGTAATATCTCTCTCCTCCGCTCTGCGGGGGTAATATCTCTCTCCCATGCTCTGCGGGAGTAATATCTCTCTTCCGTGCTTTGCAGGAGTAATAGCTCTCCCCTGGCTATATGGGGGTAATATATCTCTCCCGTGCTCTGAGGGGGTAATATATCTCTCCCATGCTCTGATGGGGTATTATCTCTCTTCCGTGCTTTGAAAATTTTTAATTTTTATTTTCCTCCAATAGACCCAACAAAAAATTTACTAACAACTTCATTTTCATCTACCCTCAGGTTAATTACGTTTTATGACCCTTTTTATAGACATCATTAGCCTGCATAGACCAATGGCTGATGTGTTTGCTAATCACATATGTGCAAAGCAGGATGTTGATTCTAGAGATTTTTAATGTAAAATCACTGCTTCATTCATTTGGCGACTTGTATTGTTAGAATGACCAAAAGTCTGGAAGGCAATTTGTAGCATAGCAATTTTGGTAACATTAATTTACTGGCAATTAACTATCAACTCGCACTTTCATATATCAATGGGTTAAAACTCGCCCAAGAAATTCACATAGAAACGCAAATCGCAGCTTGATACATTTACCCTCAGAGGTTCTTTCCACTCCAAGCGCGTAGAAGCTAATTACACAACTTACACCAGTAGGTGGTACCAACATCATAAGCACTCAGCAGAGAGGTCAATATGGCGATAAGTATCACACTTCTCCTCACTCAGGCAACTTTACAGGAGACTTGTTTAGAAGTCTGGAAAATAATAACTTTAATCAAGTGTGTACTAATGACAGTTCAGCCTGGGCTTCACTTGTCTTTATCGACTATCCATTCTAAAACTGCCCAAATGTCAGAAGTTACAGTTCCTTTATAAATGAGGCATTGGAATCGGCACTCGTTGAAGTGAGGATAAAGTTGGCAGATTCCTCAGGGGATCAGCAACCTCTTTCACATAAAAAAACAATAAAAGCAATTCACAGTGTAAAAGGTTTAAATCAATATTTATTCCACAGATGGTTCCATGTGAACAGTCTGTCAAAGGAACCCTACCTCTTAGATAAGAATTATTCTTACATAAATCTAGATATTTAAAATCAAAGTAAGTGAAAAATATAAAGAAGTGAAAAATAAGAAACATTGACCCTGACCCTGTCTTCAGTCTTCCAAAATATCTGACAGACTAAACAAGATGGATCTTGGCAGTTGGTTCTACTGATCACATGACCCTTTGCTTAGACATAAATATTTTTTTATATTTAACACTCTTTTCATGTCAGCGTGTTCTTCGAGAGGCTGTCAACACCCACGAGTTATTGCTGAGTGACAATCCATTGTGCACTAGAGCAAATAGAGTTTGCAGATCATAGATTACTGCAAACTCCAGTTTTCCCACTTCACTTTTTCCAGTGTCTCCAATTCACTCACTTAACCTGTAGCT
Organism: Mixophyes fleayi; assembly: GCF_038048845.1. Classification (NCBI taxonomy): domain Eukaryota; kingdom Metazoa; phylum Chordata; class Amphibia; order Anura; family Limnodynastidae; genus Mixophyes; species Mixophyes fleayi. Next base: position 112,054,163 of record NC_134406.1, on the reverse strand, counting down.
GTCCTTAATTTCTTCTCTACTAATCTCCAAGTTGCTGTCTGTCAATCTCTCCTCTCTTTATCTCATGTCTCTTCTCTTTCATGAATAGAGAGGAGGGTGGAGATGTAGGGCGCAGTGGAGTTGGCGAGGGCCTTGTAGGTGAGTGTGAGGAGCTTAAAGAGGATTCTGAAGGGGAATGGGAGCCAGTGAAGGGCTAGGTAGAGGGGGGAGACAAAAGAGGAGCGGCGAGAGAGGAAAATAATCCTAGCTGCAGCGTTAAGGACGGATCGAAGGGGATCGAGATGAGAGTGGGGGAGGCCAGTGAGGAGGAGGTTGCAGTAGTCCAGGCGGGAGATGATCAGAGAGTGGATAAGGCATTTGGTGGCATCTTGGGAGAGGAAGGGCCGGATGCGAGCGATGTTGCACAGCTGGAAGCGGCAGGATTTAGCAAGAGAGAGGATGTGGGGGCCAAAGGAGAGAGAGGAGTCGAGGATGACACCAAGGCAGCGAAGTTGGGGGACAGGGGAGATAGAGGTGTTGTCGACAGTGATGGAGAGGTCAGAAGGGGATGGGGTATGAGAGGGAGGAAAAACTATGAACTCAGTTTTGGCAAGGTTAAGTTTGAGGAATCGAGAGGACATCCAGGAGGAGATGGCAGGCGGAGGCAGGCGGACACCCTAGAGAGGAGGGAGGGAGAGAGATCAGAAGAGGAGAGGTATAGTTGAGTGTCGTCAGCGTAAAGGTGGTAGCTGAAGCCGAAGGAGCTGATGAGTTCACCCAGGGAGGAGGTGTATAGAGAGAAGAGTAAGGGTCCCAAAACAGAGCCCTGAGGGACACCGACTGGAAGGGTGGATGGGGGGAGAGAGACCCAGAGGTGGTGACAGAGAAGGATCGGTGAGTAAGGTAAGAGGTGGGACAGGACTGGGCCGGAGAGGCCGAAAGACTGGAGGGTGTGAAGGAGGAGGGGGTGGTCAACGGTGTCAAAGGCTGCAGAGAGGTCAAGGAGGATGAGAAGGGAGAAGTGGCCCCTGGCTTTAGCAGAGAGGAGGTCATTGGTAACTTTAGCCAGGGCAGTTTCAGTGGAGTGGAGGGGGCGGAAACCAGACTGGAGAGGATCAAGGAAGGAGTATTCAGAAAGGTAGGAGGTGAGACGGCTGCAGACGAGCCTCTCGAGAATTTTGGAGGCAAAAGGGAGAAGAGATATGGGGCGATAGTTCGAGAGAGAAGTGGGGTCAAGATTAGGTTTCTTAAGAATGGGGGATACGAGAGCATGTTTGAAGGAGGAGGGGAAGATGCCAGTGGAGAGGGAGAGATTAAAGAGGTGAGCGAGGTGGGAGCAGGTGGTGGGGGAAAGGGAGCGAAGAAGGTGGGAGGGGATGGGATCCAGGGGGCAGGTAGTGGGGGGGAGGATGAAATGAGAGAGTGGACTTCCTCGCCGGTGGTGGGACGGAAGGAGTGGAGGGGAAGGTGGTTGGGGGGGAGGACAGAAGAGTGGGAGGGGTGGAAGAGAAAGTGGAGGAGGAGATTTCAAGTCAGATGGCCTCGATTTTAGAGGAGAAGAAGGAGGCGAAACCGGAGGCAGTCAGGGAGGAGGGAGGGGGGGAGGGGAGGGGGCCAGGAGAGTTCTGAAGGTGGCAAAGAGGCGGCGGGGGTTAGAGGACTGGGAAGAGATGAGGGATTTAAAGAAAGATTGTTTAGCGAGAGAGAGGGCAGAGCTGTAGGATGAAAGGATGAATTTAAAGTGGAGGAAGTCAGCCAGGGAGCGGGATTTTCTCCAATGACGTTCGGCGGAACGGGAGCATTTTTGGAGGAAGTGGGTAAATTTGGAGAGCCAGGGTTGGGGTTTGGAGCAGCGGGGGTGGACGGAGTGGGCAGAGGCGACCGCGTCCAGAGCGGAGGTGAGGGTGTGATTGTAGAGGGAGACCGACTGGGTAGGGCAGGCCTGGGAGGAAAGGGGAGAAAGGAGGGTATCGAGAGAGGAGGACAGAGAGGCAGGGTCAAGAGCGTCGAGCTTGCGTATGGACAGAGTAGGTTTGGGCAAGGGGAGGGGAGCAGGAGAAGAGGAGAGAGAGAAGGAGAGGAGATGGTGGTCGGATAGAGGAAAGAGAGAGATGGAGAAGTCGGAGAGATTACATAGTTAGGAGAAGACAAGATCAAGGGAGTGACCAAGGCAGTGGGTAGAGGAGGAGGTCCATTGGGTGAGACCAAGGGAGGAAGAGAGGGTGAGCAGTTTGCCGGAAGCAGGGTAGGTGGGGTTGTCGATGGGGATGTTAAAGTCACCGAGAATGATCGAGGGGAGATCGGAGGAGAGGTAGTGAGGAAGCCAGCTAGCAATGTTGTCAAGGAAGAGGGATGTGGGGCCAGGGGGGCGGTAGATGACAGTGACGCGGAGGTGGATGGGGTAAAAGAGGCGGATGGATAGAGCTTCAAAAGAGGAGAAGGAGAAGGAGGGTTCAGGGGGAATGACACGAAAAGTACAGGTGGAGGAAAGGAGGAGGCCAACTCCACCGCCTGGGTGGGCACCAGGCCTGGCGGAGTGGGTGAAGGAGAGGCCACCATAGGAGAGGGCAGTGGGGGAGGTAGTATCAGAATCGGAGAGCCAGGTTTCAGTAACGGCAAGAAGGTTAAAGGAGTTGGATAGAAAGAGGTCGTGGATAGCAGTCAGCTTGTTGCGGACGGATCTGGCATTCCAGAGGGCACAGAAGAAAGGGGGAGAGGAGAGGGGGGAAATGGGGATGAGGTTAGCAAGATGAGCAGCGCGCGGGGGATGGCGGGGAGGAACAGGAGAGGTAGGGCGGGGGGAGAGTATGGTTATGGAGTGAGAGCGGGGAGGCATAGTAGGGAGAGAGAGTAACAGAACAGTGAGATAGTGGGGACAGTGAAAAACAGGTAAGAACAATGGCAGGAAGACAATGAAAAGATGGAAGATAATAACGAATTAGGGCGTGGAGGGCATGGAACAACAGTACAGTGAGATAATAAGGACAATGAAAACATGTAAGAATGATAGCAGAACAGTAAGATAATAAGGACAGCGGATAACAGGTAAGAATAAGCAGGGAGACAATAGCAAGATGGAGGACAATAACCAATTAGAGCGTGGAAGGCAAGGAATAATAGAAGGAGAGGTAATAAGGACAATGGAAATAGGCAAGAATAATAACAGGTAAAAGTAGTTGCTGGTAAATATAAAATCAGGAAAAACAAGATAAAGGCATATAAATAGTAGAATAATAACAGGTAAAAAGAAGTTACTTGTAAATGTACAATCAGGAAAAACAAAATAGTGGCATATAAAATAATGATTTATATGCAGTTGATGCAGTTAAGCCAGGGATTCAACAGGAGAAGGGTTAACTTACAAGCCAGTTCTGTACACAGTAGATCAGTTGATGCAGATAAGCCAGGGATTCAGCAGGAGAAGGGTTAATTGACAAGCCGGGTCGGTACACAGTAGATCAGTTGCTGCAGATAAGCCAGGGATTCAGCAGGAGAAGGGTTAATTGACAAGCCGGGTCGGTACACAGTAGATCAGTTGGTGCAGATAAGCCAGGGATTCAGCAGGAGAAGGGTTAACTGACAAGCCGGGTCGGTAGACAGCGATCAGTTGCTGCAGATAAGCCAGGGATTCAGCAGGAGAAGGGTTAATTGACAAGCCGGGTCGGTACACAGTAGATCAGTTGATGCAGATAAGCCAGGGATTCAGCAGGAGAAGGGTTAACTGACAAGCCGGGTCGGTACACAGCGATCAGTTGCTGCAGATAAGCCAGGGATTCAGCAGGAGAAGGGTTAATTGACAAGCCGGGTCGGTACACAGTAGATCAGTTGCTGCAGATAAGCCAGGGATTCAGCAGGAGAAGGGTTAATTGACAAGCCGGGTCGGTACACAGTAGATCAGTTGATGCAGATAAGCCAGGGATTCAGCAGGAGAAGGGTTAATTGACAAGCCGGGTCGGTACACAGTACATCAGTTGATACAGATAAGCCAGAGATTCAGCAGGAGAAGGGTTAATTGACAAGCCGGGTCAGTACTCAGTAGATCAGTTGATGCAGATAAGCCAGGGATTCAGCAGGAGAAGGGTTAATTGACAAGCCGGGTCGGTACACAGTAGATCAGTTGGCGCAGATAAGCCAGGGATTCAGCAGGAGAAGGCTTAACTGACAAGCCTGGTCGGTACACAGTAGATCAGTTGATGTAGATAAGCCAGGGACTCAGCAGGAGAAGGGTTAATTGACAAGCCGGGTCGGTACACAGTAGATCAGTTGATGCAGATAAGCCAGGGATTCAGCAGGAGAAGGCTTAACTGACAAGCCTGGTCGGTACACAGTAGATCAGTTGATGCAGATAAGCCAGGGATTCAGCAGGAGAAGGGTTAACCTACAAGTCGGGTCAGTACACAGTAGATCAGTTGATGCAGATAAGCCAGGGATTCAGCAGGAGAAGGGTTAATTGACAAGCCGGGTCGGTACACAGTAGATCAGTTGATGCAGATAAGCCAGGGATTCAGCAGGAGAAGGGTTAATTGACAAGCCGGGTCGGTACAGAGTAGATCAGTTGGCGCAGATAAGCCAGGGACTCAGCAGGAGAAGGATTAATTGACAAGCCTGGTCGGTACACAGTAGATCAGTTGGTGCAGATAAGCCAGGGATTCAGCAGGAGAAGGGTTAATTGACAAGCCGGGTCGGTACACAGTAGATCAGTTGATGCAGATAAGCCAGAGATTCAGCAGGAGAAGGGCCAACCGACAAGCCGGGTCGGTACACAGTAGGTCAGTTGATGCAGATAAGCCAGGGATAGATGGTATGGCCTTGTCCTTGGAGTGATGATGACACTCCTTTGTACCCCCACAATAATTTCCCACTGTCTTCACAAGTTTTTAGATGTTTTATAATTGTGGACAGATAATTGTGTGGGAGGAAAGACACAGAGCTGATCTAACGTGCAGCCTTCTCCAACTGCCGCCCGCATGCGGTCATATACTAGTATGCTGTCTGTATTTATCACACTTCTGGTATCACAGATGTAATCCAATAGCAAGGTAGTTTTGAAATAAACAGAATTAATTTTGATATACAAATCTAAATTATGCAACAATTGAAGTCAATAGTCCCAAGGCAGATAAAGGTCTGGTAGAAATATCTAACAATTGCATTCCAAATCACAAGAGGGAGCAAGGTTCTGTAAAAGCATCTAGTTCAGATTCAAACACAATACTCAAGCAAAGCCTTCAAAACATGAAGTGTCTTTTATAGGCCCAAACAGGAAATGAGATCCAAGATGGAATCGTCATGAGACAGTCCTAGCCATCTTAGGTGAGGGCAATTCTAAGGGCAAGTTCATAACAGTGTGGTATGACAGTTATTAGATTGCTCTCTGTATTCTATATAAGTTACTTGGATGCCGGCTGTATTGTATGGTGATCACTAGGATGCTGTCTGTCTCCAATATTGGCCATATGATCATGCAATGCAGTATAATACTGCTTTGTCTTGCAATACTTTTGCATGGCACATTCATGGAAGTATTTTCACTCAATTTGAAAAGAAAAAAGGTTTTTTTGAATTGCTGATGCTAGTGTTTACAAGTAATCACAGTTATATTTAAACGTTTGTGTTTTTTATCTTTGAAAGCCACCCCTGTCCCTAATAAGAGGTACACAGGACATTTGGGGGTTGGAACTTATTCTTGAGTGTAAGGGCATACTCATTGTCGTGAACATAGAGAGCTTGCAATTATTTCTAAGGGATAATTCATAACTGCAGTGTAAATAGGTTGTATCAAATAAATCCATTGATAAGTTAGTGTAACAGTTAAAGACGCAGAGTCTGATGTAATTGTGAATGATGGCTTTTTACATCCCGGTGTGAGGAGATAAGCCTGCCACTTTTAGCAGCTTCCAGGATGTTCGCTATAGACACTTGAATGGACTTTGTGGTGCCAATCACAGCTGGAGATCCTGGAAGGCAGCATGTGAAAGCCTGGTACACGCTCCACTGCTTGGCCCAGGTAAATGGCATGTGGGTGCTCCGATATTGTGGCATTAAATATGAATTGTGTTTACAGCATCATTTTATAATATTACCATGATGCAGGGACTACAAAATCCTGATAGATTGCTTGCTGTTTATGTATACTTTTTAGTTACCATTAAAGGGTACCACTTTTGTTGTTTATTTTTTTATTTGAGAAGAGCAAGTGCTACTAAAAACATAGTACAACACTTTATTTTGCCTTCACTTTATTTCCCTAGAAGTCAAAATAGAAATTAGACATTAATAGATCACACAGCTTGTAAAAAAAAAAAAAGACAGCAAAAATATCTCTCACTTTCCAAATTAATGAATACTTTATTACATATATCCTTTATTATCATTATATTGTACGGTACATATATTACCATGGCTGCAAAGGACAATATTAAAAAAATTGCAGCAACAGTAAAGTTATACATGACATGTAGCATAAATAAAATTGCATATCAAGGTAATGAAAGTAAATATTTTGTTCTTCCATTGGGCCTCATTTACAATGCAGAAAACAGACAGGTGCAGTGCAAATTCTTTGAATTCCTCCAATGCTCATAGGTTTTTTTTGAGGTGCAAGATGGCAGTGTTTGCAAAGGAGCAGAAGTTTGCAATGGCCGACGGCCATTTGGCGGAGTGTGAATGATCATTGCAAAATACAGAATAGGCACAATGGTAAGCCAGCCCAATGCTGGTAGTTCCATGTGCCACTCCCCTGGACTGAGATGCCTATCCCGATTCTTGCTCTGTTCACTGCTCTGTTTAAGAGTGTGCGGGCTGGAGGGCCCTCCTGCCATGCTTACAGAGCTTACTGTGTTTCACCGGCACTGACGGTGGTCCTAGTTTAGCGGAGAGGAACAAAAGCAACATATAATTTTGTGGGCTAAGATTATGGAAATGAGATAAAGGAGTTGGACATGCTAAATATTTAGGGGCATTCCTATCTGTGCTGAGGGGTACACAGACATTTCCACTGGGACTTCATTTTTGCACCAGCTCAGAGGTGCACGCGATTATTCTCCTGTTATGTTTTCACTGGGACCCATTTGGCACCTTCTAGTTGCACTTTGGTGGAGAAACGCATTTCTAGGTGTATTTTACTCAAAGTGAATAAAAGCTTCAAACATCCAAAAATGGCACAGATAATACATGCAGTCCCCATGTACCCTCACTCTCATGATTAATTTAAGCCACAAATGAGGCTAAAACTTGCAGTATTCTTGAGAAAAAATGGAAAAGACTTAATTAATGAACAAGATGGTTTAAAATGGTAGGAGGATGGATTTTGATGTTAGGTTTTTTCACTTTTGCACAGCGTACCTTTTTCCACTTCTCAACACACGTAGACATATTTCTATTTGGGAAGTTTCTCACAAAAGAGGAGAGTAGGCATGCTTTTTGAAGTGTGCTGGATGGACCATCTGGGTGCAAACGTGTAAATCCAAGAGCGCATTATAAATGAGGTCCAAAGATTTAGCCAATTTTGTATTGCTTTGAAACATGATAAAATATCCATATCTTCATTTAGTTCACAGATCGCCTGTTGCATCATAGCCATTATTTTTATGGACTTCTGATTGATAGGTTGGTTTCTTTGTCAACTTTTTTTTTAAAACATAGAGTAGTGCAACCGATGGGATAAACATGCATGGTATGGCCACCAACAAAGCACAAATTGCTACAACCCAGTCTGGATAGTTTTCTGTCTTCTTCATAGGAAAATCCTCCTGTAGGAGAAGAAAACAAAGATCACACATAATTGATAAAAAGTCCAGATAGACAGCGCTAATAAACTAATTTTATTTCTGCTTTTAGATGTGCTTATGACCTTGACAATAGTACATCTGTTCTAGATTGTCAGCCTGATTCATTAAGGATTGTAAATGCTGTATTTTGCATTAGGTTGCTCTGCGTATGCCCAGAAACAGACTATACACCAGAAAACGCAAGTGTATGCAATTCATGTTTGAGCACAAAGGACACTTTCGACAGTCTACAATTTCAAGGGCGGAGTGGGGGAGGGAAGGGACGTATACATGCAGTCAATGTACACACATCCATCCAATTCAAGCTTTGGGCATCTTTCAGGTTCGTGGTGCCCAGTCATATCACTTCCACGAGCCTCAGGTCTGGTGTAAGTGCTGAGTGATAGTGATGACAGTCATGAGTGCGAGAGAGGGAAGGGGGGGGACAAGCACAAAGTATTGGGTCCCATACCTGCATGTGTAGAGGGAGGAGTCACCAACCTGGTGTGCCCCCACTTTCATTGGAGACTATGGAAGAGGTCCCAAGAAGTTGCTGTACAGGGCCTAAAATTTCTCTTGCTGGCCTTGATGACGGTCACAAATGCATGCTAAAATATGTGTTTACAATCAAGCGCAATTTATAAAATGCATTCTATATAGAGTAGACCTTAATGACATCATGATAAATGTATTTCATGGGGGTGAAAGATGAAAAAAACATATGTGTAATGTATGTATCCTTCAGTGTATTGTGTCTGTCTCAATACGACAAGGACCGTGTATGCAGACTGTACCTAGACCCATATTCAACAAGAGACGTTTTTTCAAATCTGCTTCTAGCTGAATACAAACGTGTATATGCCCGTTTTGCGTGTGTTTTTAATAAAAACGCACAATACGTTCAGTTTGCATCTCCGAAATAATTGTAAATGGAGCACTATAAAAAAGTTCCTTCTGGTTTACAGCCGTATAAGCAATACTGATAATAAACTGCTGCTAACATTATTTACCACCAGTGACTCCCATATAGCATTTGGTATTTTGTATTTTATAGATTTTGAATTTAAAAAGACTTTTAGCTTGTTATTGCAGTTAGAGTATATCTCACCATAATCTTTTATTCATTGTCTTCATCAGTCTTTTCCATTATTATTTATTTTATTATCTCCTTTATGGTTTCAATATTTCATATTCCTATTGTCTCCATTTTTCTCTACCTATTTCCAATGCATATTTTCTTTTTCCATTAACTAATAAGTCATATCCATATATAATTTAGTTTGCATTTGCTTATTTGTATACATTGTACTGTCATTTTCTATATTGACACCACCTTCTCCTGAAACACATATGGGACAAGTTTTGTCACACCACTCGGCACTCCATGACAAGGGAGATCTGATGGAATGAACAGAGGTGCAGTCTACAGTTGATTACAAATACTCTAAGGGCCTGATTCATTAAGGCACACATACTGAGCACAACATACATAAATTGGCTCTACTAACTCCCAAATTCAACAAAGAATGGATCTGAAGATACGTGCGCTGATGAATTCAAGTGCAGTGCTCTACTACACAGGACACTGAAGGATACGTCCAATGCCTATGGGGATTACAAATTTGCATAAGAATGCACAGAAAAAAAATATAGAATTAATGTCACTCGATAAAGGTATTAATGATAAAATAGTTAAAAAAAAGTTGTTTTTTCCCCCCATGAAATTCATTTATTAGGATGTTCTTAATGTCTACTGAACATAAAATTCATTTTTACAGTTGCTCTTGTTTGCAAACATATGACATAGCATGCATACGAAACTGTCATCACTAGTACTTAATGCCCCTTCCCTGCCCTGTTCACTCCGAAATTGTAGCCTACAATTTGTAGGCTGTAGTAAGTGTCGCTTGCAGATGGAATGGACATGGCTTTGTTTACTGGCATATGTTCTGGGCATGCGCAGAGTGATTTTGCATACAATACGATCAAAATAAGCAGATATGTGCCTTGATGAATCAGGCCCAAAGGGTGTGTGTAACTTTCATCATCATCAGCAGCAGCTATTTATATATGTAGCGCAACTAATTACGCAGAGCTATACAGAGAACTCCCTCACATCAGTCCCTTTCCCAATAGGGCTTACAGTGTAGATTCCCTAACACACATATCAGAGACTAGGGTCAATTTGACAGCAGCCAATTAACCTACTAGTATGTTTTTGAAGTGTCGGAGGAAACTGGAGCCAGGGCCATCTTAACAACATGATGGGCCCCCGGGCAAAGCAGTGCACCGGGGCCCCTGAATATATATATATATATATATAAAATATAATTTTTTTTGTTTTATTTTTTAAAGATAAGAAATTAAAAAACAAAATAAAACCTAAAATTCAACAATAACAGACCAGATTGTGGGACAATTATGCTGCTATATCTAAATTTGAAATAGGAGTGGACTGAATTACCCAACTTAGTCCATGATGATGTAAGCAGTGGAGTGAAAGACCACCACCACATAGCAATATTTTGCTAGCATAATAGACCAGAATCCTGAAAAGTAGAGATGAGCGGGCTTGGATATCTGAAATCCGAGCCCACCCGAACGTTGCCTATCCGAGCCGGATCCGAGACAGATCCGGGTATTCCCGCCAATTGCAAAACTGAAACCGAGGCTCTGAGTCATAATCCCGCTGTCGGATCTCGCGATACTCGGATCCTATAAATTCCCCGCTAGTCGCCGCCATCTTCACTCGGGCATTGATCAGGGTAGAGGGAGGTTGTGTTAGGTGGTCCTCTGTCCTGCTATATCTCGTGCTGTGCTGTGCTGTGCTGTTGAGTTCTGTGCTGTGCTGTGCTGTGCTGTGTTCTGCTCAGTCCAGTGGTGCTGTGTCCTGTGCTCTGTCCTTCTGAGTTCAGTGGTGCTGCTGGGTCCTGTGCTGTGTCCTGTTCAGTCCAGTGGTGCTGTGTCCTGTGCTCTGTCCTTCTAAGGGCATTGTTATTTCCCCATTATTCCCAAATTATAAAAAATTTCAAAAAAAGTTATAAAAAAAAATTACAAAAAAGTAATTATAAAAAAAATAAAAAATATCCCAAAACAATCCTGCAGTATAAGTCCATTGGTATACTGCTATATTACAAAGTTCACTGATTCAGCAGTATAAGTTCAGTGGTACTGATATATTACAAAGTTCACTGATTCAGCAGTATAAGTCCAGTGGTACTGGTATATTACAAAGTTCACTGATTCAGCAGTATAAGTCCAGTGGTACTGCTATATTACAAACTTCACTGATTCAGCAGTATAAGTCCAGTGGTACTGATATATTACAAAGTTCACTGATTCAGCAGTATAAGTCCAGTGGTACTGCTATATTACAAAGTTCACTGATTCTGCAGTATAAGTCCAGTGGTACTGATATATTACAAAGTTCACTGATTCAGCAGTATAAGTCCAGTGGTACTGATATATTACAAAGTTCACTGATTCAGCAGTATAAGTCCAGTGGTACTGATATATTACAAAGTTCACTGATTCAGCAGTATAAGTCCAGTGGTACTGATATACAAAGTTCACTGATTCAGCAGTATAAGTCCAGTGGTACTCTCCTGTGCCGCATATAATTTTTAAAGGCTTTGCCGAGTGTGTGTGGCTTAGGGATACGCTCTCTTGTGCTACATATAATGGAAAACCAAAATTTGGAGGATAAAGTAGGGAAAGATCAAGACCCACTTCCTCCTAATGCTGAAGCTGCTGCCACTAGTCATGACATAGACAATGAAATGCCATCAACGTCGTTTGGCAAGCCCGATGCCCAATCTCCTAGTACAGGGCATGTAAAATCCAAAAAGCCCAAGTTCTCAAAAAGTAGCAAAAAGAGAAACTTAAAATCATCTGAGGAGAAACGTAAAGTTGGCAATATGCCATTTACGACACGTAGTGGCAAGGAACGGCTTAGGCCCTGGCCCGTGTTCATGACTAGTGGTCTAGCTTCACCCAAGGATCTAAGCCCTCCTCCCCCCCCCCCCCACAAAAAATTTAAGAGAGTTATGCTGTCAGCAACAACAACAAAACAGCAAAGAACTCTGCCTTCTAAACAGATGATATCACAAATCCCCAAGGCGAGTCCAAGGGTGTTGGTGGTTGTGAAGCCTGACCTTCCCATCACTGTACGGGAAGAGGTGACTCCATCCAGCATTTGCAGCATGCCCTCTGTATATGCTGGAAGGATCACCCACAGTCCAGTTACAGATTTGGCTAATGAAGGTGTGAATGTTGTACACCGGGAGGAGGATATTGATGTAGCTGGCACTGAGGAGGATGTTGATGATTATGATGCAGACAGATACCAAATTGCCTTTCTCAATTTCTATTTATATTCTAGATTATATAACGGCTGAATAGTTTTCTATTTTACTCCTAGTGGAGAGGGGATCTGATGCAGACAGATACCAAACTGCCTTTGTCCATTTCTTTGTATATTTGAATTTCTAGTTCTACAGTCTATGCAGGCTGCTTTTTTTATATTCAACTACAAGTGTAGGGCAGGGGGGGGGGGAGGCATAGATAGCCACCAAAGTAACGTGGTCCATTTAATTTCACTTTCTAGCTCCACAGTCTGTGCAGCCTGCTTTTTTTATCTTCAAAGTATTTACAAGCCTTGCAATCTAAATTAACTAGAGGTAGTGACGTGCTAGAACTCCACCCTCTATATGCTGCAGAGGATGGAGGAGCATCAAAAGGCCATTCAAGCCTACACAGCCACCTACGACATAGGCAAAGGAGTGGGGATGCGCCTGAGTCAAGCGCACTGGAGAATGATTTTCGTGTTGTGCAAGGTTCTGCAGCCATTTGAACTTGCCACACGAGAAGTCAGTTCTGACACTGCCAGCTTGAGTCAGGTGATTCCCCTGATCAGGCTTTTGCAGAAGCAGCTGGAGAAAGTGAGGGAGGAGCTGGTACACCATTGCGATTCCACCAAGCATGTAGCTCTTGTGGATGAAGCCCTTCGTATGCTTTGCCAGGATCCGAGGGTGGTCAGTCTTTTAAAGTCAGAGGAATACATTCTGCCCACCATTCTCGATCCTCGGTTTAAAGCGTATGTTGTGTCTCTGTTTCCGGCGGACACAAGTCTACAGTGGTGCAAAGACCTGCTGGTCAGGAGATTGTCCTCTGAAGAGGACTGTGACATGCCACCAGCTCTTCCTTAATTTTCATCACTGTTTGTGCAGTTCCAAAAAAGAGGAACTGCCATATCTATTGCTACCTTCTTTCTTTCTATATTTAAAAAAATAAATAAATAACTGACATTTATAGTACTACCTTCTTTCTTTCTCTATTTAAAACAAAAAAAACCCTGCCATTTCTAGTACTACCTTCTTTCTTTCTCTATTTAAAAGAAACTAAATAACTGCCATTCTAGTACTACCTTCTTTCTTTCTATATTTAAAACAAAAAAACCCCCTGTCATTTCTATTACTACGTTAATTGTTTGTGCAGTCACAAAAAAGAGGAACTGCGCCCTTAACTGCTATGTTGGTTTTAGACCAGTTGAGGGGTTTTTTTATTATATTGTGGGGAGCACTCCACTACGCAGTCCAGATACTTGTTTGGTGGAATTCAGACCAGTTGAGTTTTTTTTTATTATATTGTGGGGACCACTCCACTACGCAGTCCAGATACTTGTTTGGTGGAATTCAGACCAGTTGAGGTTTTTTTTATTATATTGTGGCCCCGGTATCAAATTGGGTACCGGGGCCACTCCACTACGCAGTCCAGATACTTGTTTGGTGGAATTGAGACCAGTTGAGGGTTTTTTTATTATATTGTGGCCCCAGTATCAAATTGGGTACCGGGGCCACTCCACTACGTAGTCCAGATACTTGTTTGGTGGAATTGAGACCAGTTGAGTTTTTTTTTAATTATATTGTGGGGACCACTCCACTACGCAGTCCAGATACTTGTTTGGTGGAATTGAGACCAGTTGAGTTTTTTTTTTATTATATTGTGGGGACCACTCCGTCCACTACGCAGTGCAGATACTTGTTTGGTGGAATTGACACCAGTTGAGGGGTTTTTTATTATATTGTGGGGACCACTCCGTCCAGTACGCAGTGCAGATACTTGTTTGGTGGAATTCAGACCAGTTGAGTTTTTTTTTTATTATATTGTGGGGACCACTCCATCCACTACGCAGTCCAGATACTTGTTTGGTGGAATTCAGACCAGTTGAGGGTTTTTTTTATTATATTGTGGGGACCACTCCACTACGCAGTCCAGATACTTGTTTGGTGGAATTGAGACCAGTTGAGGGTTTTTTTATTATATTGTGGCCCTGGTATCAAATTGGGTACCGGGGCCACTCCACTACGCAGTCTAGATACTTGTTTGGTGGAATTCAGACCAGTTGAGGTTTTTTTTTATTATATTGTGGGGACCACTCCACTACGCAGTTCAGATACTTGTTTGGTGGAATTGAGACCAGTTGAGGGTTTTTTTTATTATATTGTGGCCCCGGTATCAAATTGGGTACCGGGGCCACTCCACTACACAGTCCAGATACTTGTTTGATGGAATTCAGACCAGTTGAGGTTTTTTTTTATTATATTGTGGGGACCACTCCACTACGCAGTCCAGATACTTGTTTGGTGGAATTGAGACCAGTTGAGGTTTTTTTTATTATATTGTGGGGACCACTCCACTACACAGTCCAGATACTTTTTTGGTAGAATTCAGACCAGTTGAGGTTTTTTTTATTATATTGTGGGGACCACTCCACTACACAGTCCAGATACTTTTTTGGTGGAATTGAGACCAGTTGAGGGTGATATATTGTGGCCCCAGTACCAAATTTTGTACCGGGACCACTGCACTATGCAGTCCAGAAAGCTTCCTCGGTGAAACGTTTTGGACTAAAAACAATATTGTGAGGTGTGAGGTGTTCAGAATAGACTGGGAATTAGTGGAAATGATTGCTAATGAATGTTATTGAGGTTAATAATAGCGTAGGAGTGAAAATAAACCCAAAAAACTTGATTTTAACACTTTTTATGTTTTTTTCAAAATAAATCCGAATCCAAAACCTTAAATCCGAAACCAAAACCTTTCGTCAGGTGTTTTGCAAAACAAATCCGAACCCAAAACCTCAAGCAAATCCAAATCCAAAACACAAAACACGAGACACCAAAAGTGGCAGGTGCACATCCCTACTGAAAAGGGATCTTTCCTTCCGCATAGGCAAAATGTCCCCCACAGGACATGATTTAATTTGATCAGTTATGTCTATTATAGTGTTACTACATTGTATTCTAGAACACAAGTTACATGCCAGAAAAACTCAACCTGTGGCATGTTGACAATTACAACTCAAAAATAGTTGGGAGAGCCTTAAAACCTTGTGACTTGTATGATAATCTGTTTACCAAAAACAGGAACTGTGCATTTAGGGGAGGGACACCCCGCAACACCAGCTTCCCACTCAGCTTGTACTTATAACCCATCCTCTGTAACGTAAAAAGTCTTTGTCCCCAGCCCAGGAACTGTCCACAGGTGAGGAGTGAAAAAACTGGTCTGGCTGCACACATCATCATCACCACATTACACACAAACATAGGAACTGTTATAGGAGGAGGAGGGGCCGTCCACACCCCGGCCTGCACAGCCACCTCCCAGTCAGCTTTCACTTATAAACCGTCCTTTAGCAGTCGGGACAGCTCCGTGCCCAGCCCAGGGATCTCTACAGGTGAGAGGTGAATGTGGGGACTGTGCAGTACACACAGGCTGTGTGCCGGCAGTGAGTCCCGGAGCTCGGGGTGGTTTACTGCGGGCTTCGGCTGCTGAAATGGTTTGTTTCCCTGCTCTCCTTGCTGCCACTGGGGTTTTTGGCTGACAGCGCTGCGCTGCCTCGGACAGGCGGGCCCCCGGGCACCTGCCCATTGTGCCCAATGCAAGAGACAGCACTGATTGGAGCACCCGGAGGCAATATTGTATAGAGATTGCTTGAACATTTATTTGCAGCAACCTCCTAACCTTTTTTATGGCAAATGTGTATATTGTTTTGGGAATATTATATGTTCTTTAGCAGACGCCCCTGAGTCTATTTCCTTCATGACAAACATATGCCTTCTCTTCCCTTATCTATGGGGGGAAGTCAGATTCCAGAACATTTAAAATATTTTGGTTAATATCATTTCTATTAAATGCTTTATTGCTACAGCTTTTATAGAAAATATATTAGTGCTTGATAATCAATTCATCATAGGGGACAATCTCAAACATTAAAGTAATGAAAGAAAAGTTCTTCTCTAATCTAAGTTTGTTAAGTATGTTAAGAAACAAATGGAAATGTTGAAAGCTAATATTTGAAAACAGATTACAAATATGGTGGCAGTAGCAGAGTATCGGTCTAAACATAACTCATTTGAAACCTCTGAAAAACAATATTCTTTAGTGTCTACATTTGTGGAAGACCTGAAAATAATGAAGTAGAAGACATGAAATAATATTTTTAAATTAGAGATGCTCAGGCTCGGTTTTCCGAAAACTGAGCCCACCTGAATTTCGCAGGTTCGAGTACCGAGCCAAGCCAGCTCGTTACTTTTGTGCCCCCTGGGAACTGAAAAATGTCACTGTTGCGTTGTCGAATCTCGCGAGTTGTGGATTCTATAAGTACAGCCCTACATTTAGAGAGATCCAACGCCATTTCACAGACAGGCACAGAAGGGATAGCAGGTTCTTGGCAGTCTCCAGTGACATTGTACTGTGCCATAGCTCACACTGAAACAGAAGGGGTGGTAGTGTTCTTATAAGTCTCCAGTGACATTGTACTGTGCCATTGTTCATACAGAAACAGGAGGGGTGGAAGTGTTCTTATGATTCTCAAGTGGCATTGCTCTGTGCCATTGGTCACACAGAAACAGGGGTATCAGTGTTCTTGTCACTCTCCAGTCTCCAGTCACATTGTTTTTGTCACTCTCCAGTCTCAATGCCATTGGTCACACAGAAACAGGGGTAGCAGTGTCCTTGTCACTCTCCATTCACATTGTTCTTGTCACTCTCCAGTCTCAGTGCCATTGGTCACACATTTCTGCAGATGTGTGGATAAGCAGCCCAAGTGTAGCCACTGATACACAAATTGAGGATGCCACTTTGGAATTGCAACAGAATGAGGGTATTTGTAGCTGTCGACGGCATGTATGAGGGTGTTGATGACGATGATGTTGTTTGTGCAAGTCCTGCACCAGTGGATGTAGTTCTTGCCAGTGATTAGAAGAAGGCCATTGGCATGCCTGGGTATGACCAAAAAATCCACCTCTTATGTGTGCAATTATTTTTGCCCAACAGTTGTGTACCCATTTATAGTGTTTGTAAAGCCACAGTCAGTAGAGGTAGGGACCTTAACCATCTAGGAACCTCATCCATGTTACACTATTTGAAGAGAGTTCACGGGAAGCTTTTTGGAACATCAGAAACTTATGCTAAAAAAATAACAACGAGCAGTCCAGCATCAGCTAGCTCCCTTCTCTTACCTAGATCCTGGCACCTGCAGTCTACACCCACAACTCCTTCCTTCATCAATAAACTCACTAGTGATCGAAGTTAGTCCTGCCTCCAATTTGCTAAGGCTAGATGACTCCTCCACTATCCAGGATTTCTCTGAAGAATTCTTGAGCGTTAGTCTTGCTGCTGCTGCTGCTGGGGTGGATCTTCATCCCAGAAACAGACCAAGAAGAAGACTACTAGAAGTATGCAACAATTGAGTGTTAAACCATCCTTTTGACCAGAGAGCAAGTATGTAAGCTGTCAACCAGTTGCAAAATATCACAGACGCCATGGCGACTATGCTAGTATTAGAGAGCGTCCAATATCCACTATTAATGCAGCTGGTTTTAGACAGTTAATTGAGGTCTTGTGTCCCCGTTACCAAATTCCATCACAACACCATTTTACTAGAAAAACTATTTCTCTAGAACATTCGTAAAAATGTAATTATTGGGTTACAAAATGTCATTCTACCCACTGTACACTTAACCACAGATATGTGAACAAAACTGGGTAAACTCAAGATTGTATGACTGTGACAGCCCACTGGGTTGGTGATTCGCCTTCACCAGCAGGAACAGCAGCAACATATACCCAACTACGGCACATTTTTCAGAGGCAGGCTACTCTGTGTATCACCAACTTCACTAAGAGGCATACAGCTGACAATCTGTTATAAAAGCTAAGAGATGTTATTGCTACACGACTTATCCCACTTGGACTCTCCTTAGGATATGTCTTTTCTGATAACGCCACCAATATTGTGAGAGCATTACAGCTGGATGAATTCCATCACATTCCCTGTTTTGCTCACACAATCAACTTGATGGTGCAGAGCTTTTTTAAAAATGACAGGGATGTGCAGGAGATGCTGTCTGTGGCCTGTAAAATTTTGGGACATTTTAGGCAACAATATGTAGGAGATTGCAGCAGCTACAAGAGCAATTTAATTTGCCCTGCCACCAACTGAAGCTAGAGGTGGTAACAAAGTGGAATTTCATCCTTTATATGCTTCAGAGGATGGAGGAACAGCGAAAAGCCATCAGTCTTAGAGTTCATTAGTTTGTTGAATTGTACCTGCTAGCCCTCCTATTTCTGTGTGAGTTTGTTAACCTTTTTAAGGGCAATTCCATCTTGCACTGTCTGACATTTTGGGCTTAGTCTATCAGCTTGTGTAACACTCGACAATTAAGGTTTCAACAGTATTATTAGGTCGCCAGTTCACATTTTGGACAGTATAATTAGGTAGACTATTCAAATGTGGACAGTAGTATTATAGGGCTAGGGATATGGTTAAGGACAGGTCTAGGGACAGGAGGGAAAGGTGTAGGTATAGGGACAGGTGTAGGGATAAGGGCAGGGACAGGTCTAGGGATAGGGACAGGGTTAGAGTTAGGGATAATACTGTCTATATTTGAATTGCCAACTAATAAATACTGTCTTAATTGCAATTGACATCCTAATAATACTGTTGATGTCATTATATTGTTGACTTTATAACCTTGTCTACTCTGCTGCCCATCAATCATATTATGTCAATCCAACTTAAGGGTGGGTGGGAGTTCCAAATGACAATTCCATTTTGCACCACTTTTCTTTTCTGCCACTGCTGTGTGGCAATGTTTCCTAAATGTGGTATGAACTGCCGTGTGTTTTTGCAGTTACTATTCAACAGAGCAACCAGGCAGCTCGTTGCAGTCCTGCCTTAAGCCCATTGTTAGCTTGTTTTGTGGATGCCCAATCAAACCAAGCACTTCAGCCACAAAAGTGACACTACTTGTAGCTGGAGTATTTGGTTTATTAAACTGTACATGTCCTTTTTAATATCTATTATAAGGGTGGGTGGGATACTATCTTGCACCACTTTTCTTTCGTGCCACTGCTGTGTGGCAATGTTTCCTAGATGTGCTGTGAACTGCCGTGTGTTTGTGCCATTGCTCTGTCGCTTAGTATTCAGCCAGCTCGCTGCAGTTTTTGGCTGAAAGTGGATGAAAATAATATTGTGACCTTTTAGGTGTTCAAAATTGACTGGAAATGACTGGAAATTAGTGTTATTGATGTTAATAATAATGTAGGAACAAAAAAAGAGCCAAAGTATGTGATTTTAGCATAGTTTAGCAATTTTCCAAATAAATACAGATCCAAAACCAAAACCAAAACACACGAGGGCTGTTTTGCCAAAACCAAAACACAAAGTTAATACAGATCCAAGACCAAAACCAAAACCCCGTGGTCAGTGAACATCTCTAATTTAAACCATAGGACCCAACAATAAGGGTCTTTTTCCTACTCTGAAGATATTGATGTTTTAGGAGAGCCAAGACAAAGGACAGAAAAATGGGAGACAGAAGAAATGGTAAAGGATTCCGGTGAGATGCCAGAATCATTCTTAGTATGCACCATCTGTCCAATAACAAGCTCCTTAAGGACAGTCTAAAGAACAACCATTCTTTGTTATTATTGTACCTAACAGGGCCATATTAAATGCCAATGTCTGCTACAGCACATATAGAACTGAGGGAACATAAGGACAAATGAAATTCAAGAATAATGCTTCCAATATTTCCAATCACAAGTTGGGGCTTTACTGTGTTCACAACAGTGTTGCTCAGACAGGTAACGCAGCGGCCTCTTCTCATCCTTCACAGGGTGGGTGTATAGGGTGGAGTGACAATTGCTGGGACATCCCTCAAAGTTTGTTATAGGGCCCAGTGATGCCATATACCACTCCACTGTCTGTGATCTTAGAACGTGCCAATTATATATGTTATAATGCACCTCTGCTGCTGAATACTTTTATACAGGATACAGACAAAGTATTTTTTTCTGGTTAAAAAGTAAACAAGGAATATCCAGGAATACAGTAAACCACATTTGAAGATACCACAGAATTCAATTGAACACTATAATTCAAATTTAAAGAAATGTGGTTTTGGTACAAGTTGTCATTTTGAAGAAGCACATCCATGGAGTGACCTTACATTGTTTAATTATATATGAGCATGACATTATTTATATATTCAATTGTAATAAAATATTTACTTACAGAGCTAGGATTCCATGTTTCATAGGTCAAAGCGGTTGAAAACTGAATAACTATGTATGACAAGAATAGAGCTACCATAAGTAATGGGCTAATAAATCTCCATGTTGCCTGCCAGTAAATATTTGGACGTCTCCCAGTCATCCATTTAATATCTTCACTGAACCTGAATAAACACAATTTTATTCAATACAATTAGACAAAAGTAAAAAAAAGCTGCTAACTCATAACGGGACTGAATCATCAAGGCCCATAAATACGGATATGTGTTGTATTTTGCGTAAATAAGCTCTGCGCAGGCCCAGAAACTAATCCAATTAATTTTGAGCGCAGCCTACAATTTCAGGTGTGGAACATGAGGGGATTCAGTGTGTGCACGTAGTCAATGTACGGTAAGGGCGTGCCAAACTTGAGCAAATGCAGCAGCGTTCAATTGAAGCTTTGGGCATCTCTAAGGTACATGATTTCAGTCGTATTACTTGCATCAGCTACAGGTCTTGTGTAAGTGGCCATTATTAGTGATGCTGGCTGTGCATGATAAAACAAGTGTTTGCAATCAGGAGCAACTGTAAAATGTATTTTATGTAGACATTAATAACATCCTAATAAATGTATTTTATGGGAAAAGCGCTTTTTTTAAATTTTTTAATGTATTGTCATTAATGACTATATTATTAACAGGTGACATTAATTGAATATTTGTTTTTTTTGTGCATGTCCTGCAGTGTCTTGTCTTTTAGAGAAGAGTTGACATAGACCCCTATTTATCAACAGACATATATTCAGATTCGATTCTAGTTGAATAAGGACGTGCGTATGCCCGATATATGTGCGTTTTCCATAAAAAATTCACGTTTAATTTTGCGTTCAATGATGATTCAGGCCCTTCATGTTTTTTTATAAGGCATCTAAATACAAATGGTTAAAAAAAATTAAGATACAATAATTAAAATTTTCCATTAAATCATGAGGTTCAAGCATGTAAGAATAAATGTATTGCACACTTTGAAAAAATAAACTAATTCCGCCTGAAGCTATAAATACTTGTAGCTTATTTGTACACTGAAATTAATGTTGATATTTCTGTGCTACATTAAAAAACAGCCAGTATTTAATTTATGTGCAAAATAATAAACAAATCTACACCCCTTGCATTGCAACATGATTTTGTCCAGAAAACTTAAGTAAGAAAACTTGCTCAAATTCCTGCCTAAGTTCCTTAATGAATTAGGCCCATTATGTTTATCACTTTCTTCTGTCCCAAAGCAGTAGCCCGACTGGGAACATATATTATTGTTATATAAACTACTTAATCAAGGAAATCATTAACCATATTGTGCATATCTAGCCAATACAACAAAATTCCCCAATCTCTCACCATATAAAAAATTAAAAAATTTAAATCCTCTTCCTCATATATGAGAATAACTTGACACAGCCCATAAACTCCCCTCATTGTGAATGAGAGCCTGCAGATAAATTAAATATGGAAATCAAGCATGAAAGAAATTACTGCTAATGCCAGCATTCTCCTTGCTGACCAAATGGTAAAGAAAATTGTGCAAGTAGTCTTTTCTGCAGAAAAGTTGCAGAAACACAACTTAAAAGATTATTTAAGGTTTGGGTGGAAAATTGTACTAGTAACACACACTCTCCTTACTCTCAGTTACTCTGGGACCCCAATTCTTTGTGCTGTACGGGTGCCTGAAAAAACAGGGTTCCCACAAAATTCCAATTTGCAGTAGGCCGCCAGCAGAGTTGATAGTGAAAGTTCCAGAGCCAGTCATTATTGCACTGGGACCATTGTGTTGGCAACCTGAAGTGGCATGGTGATGGGACCATCAGGCAGGGCTGGTTATGAGCTTTGCTTGCTGCCTATTTTTTTTATTTGTGTACAGAACTAGCCTCAACTTTGAATGATCACCATTATATGGGCAGCACGGTGGCTAAGTGGTTAGCACTTCTACCTCACAGTGCTGGGGTCATGAGTTCAATTCCCGACCATGGCTTTATCTGTGTGGAGTTTGTATGTTCCCCGCTCCGGTTTCCTCCCACACTCCAAAAACATACTAGTAGGTTAATTGGCTGCTATCAAAATTGACCATAGTCTGTCTGTGTGTGTGTGTGTGTTAGGGAATTTAGACTGTAAGCTCCAATGGGGCAGGGACTGATGTGATGTCAGCGCTGCGGAATCAGTGGCCCTATATAAATAAATGGGGATGATGATGATGATGATTACCAACCCTCACCCTCTGCTTCTTCAGGCTTTGCTTTGTCTGACAATTTTTTTTAGCTCAAAAGATTTTTATTGAAATTTTCAACCCAAAAAATATCAACAAAAACATTTACAGTTTATATAACAAATGAATATGTCATTTGCATTAAACACAGGCCCAATAATGATAATGATTAAACTTAAGACCAAAACGACAAGAGACAGAGGTGAAGCTCTACTTAATCGAAAGAAGTGGGGAGGGAAGGGGGAGAGGAGGAGATATTACTAGAATCAACCATAAGCGGGAGTTCAAATCGGGCCCACCATATGAGTAGCCCAAGGGTTAGAATGTGGAGTCTTACTAAGCCTAAAGGACGTGGCGGGGCCCAAGTGGGTAGCGTAATAGTCAGACCAGGTAAACCACTTTATCAGGGGAAGCCTGAACACATCGTCCCATAATGGTCTAATTTTGGGGCAAGTCCAAAAAAAATGTGGAAAAGGGAGCAGGCTTTTTTACACTCCCTCCAGCAAAACCTAGATACAGAAGGCCAGATTTTATGGAGTTCGTCTGGGGTATAGTATACTCTATGAATCACCTTGATGATCATCTCTGAGTGGTTGATGCATCTATACATTGTGTAGACATCTTTAAAGATATGGTCCCAGTCCTCGTCCGACAGGAGGTGAGCCACGTCAGTGCTTACAGTGAGCAGGCACTGTTGGGAGAAGCTGATACCAGACAAATATGCCCTAAAAGTGGGTACAAGAATAAATCAGAAGCTATAGAGGTGGTGGGGGCATTGGAGACATTGGAGCTTAATGAATGACATACCTGGAGCTTTTTGTAGAAGTCAGAGGACAAGATCTGGTAGTGCTCTTGAAGTTGGGAAAACTGCACCAAGACCCCCTTATTCAAAAAGGTCCAGGACCTTAGTGACACACTGGGAGAACCAAAGATCCAGACGCAGATCCAGGATCAGGGAGCTTACAGCTGAAAGGGAGAGATGGGAAGAAAGAAGTCCTGGGTCAGCCTCACCAGTTTATCCCATGTTGCTAGGGAATCTCTAATGCTAGGTAAGTTGACCACTGTAGCTGGTCTAATTTTCCCATCAAGCCAGAGCAAGTCTTCAGGAGTGGGGAGATCATGTGTGCTTCAAACAAGATCCATCGATTGCAACAGTGGGGAGCTGTCCAGTCCTTGAGCTGGTCCAGTGGAGTGGTTTGTTGATAGAGTTCCAGGTCAGGGGCTGGAATACCACCTTTCAATTTAGGGTGAAACAAATCGGACTGAGCCATTCTAAAGTGATTACCTCTCTACACAAATTGCAAGGCAAATGCTTAGAACTTGATGAGTAACAATTGGGGAGCAAGGTTTTTATGGATCGAAACAAGTACAAGATTTTCAGCAAGATATAATTTTTAGTTCTTCTATTCTACCGAGCCAAGAGACATCAAATTCCACTCATGAGTTAGTGAAAGCTTAAAATTAATGAAGGACTGGGGTGTAATTACATTCTATGAGGTCCTCAGGGTGGGAAGGGATATGGATCCCCAAGTATTTAAGAGATGAGGACCACCAGTGAAATTTGTAATTTGACTGGAGGGAGAGAAGCAAGTCGTGTGGGAGTCCCACCCCCAATGCTTTAGATTTTGTGGAATTTATTCTGTAGTAAGAAGCCTCAGAGTATGCTTGGAGGAACTTCTTGAAGGGCAGACAAAGAGAGCTTGAGGTTGGTCAGGAACAAGAGGATATTGTCCTCAAATAAACAAATCTTATGATGCTTATCCCCAATTCGGGTGCCAGTAATAGTGGGTTTTGCTTTGATCCACTCCGCTGGAGGCTCCACTGCCAATGCAAGAATGAGTGGAGAAAATAGGCATCCGTGCCTTGGTTCCGTTAGTTATTTGAAATTGGGCAGAGAAGAACACATTGATGAGAACTCTAGCCGAGGAGCAGCTAAAGAGGGTTCGAAACGCTTGGCGAAAGAAACCACGAAACCCAAACCTGGCAAGGACAGCCATCAGGTAGCCCCAATGTATCCAGTTAAATTCCTTTTTGGTATCCAACGAGAGCAGAGGCTGAGCCCGATTCGTGTGGGTCAACAGTATGTCAAGGTCCCAGCGTGTCTTATACGGGGCTTGTCTGCCCAACACAAAGCCAACTTGATCCTGATTGATCAGGGTCATCAGGAAAGGGTTTAACCTGTTTATTATCAGCTTGGCAAATATTTTTAAAATACTGTCTGTCATTTTGACAGTGGGCTAGGTCCTATCTAGGCTTGGGGATGGTGGCAATTCTAGCCTTGAGCATCTCTTTGGGTAGATGTGAGTCATTTGTGGCCTTATTGAAGAGGGATTTGAGCACTGGAGTAAGTTCTGTCTGGAAGGTGAGATAAAAACTGTTTGTTAGTCCATCAGGGCCCAGCGCCTTGTCATGATTAAGGGATTTTATCGCCCCTTGGACCTCCTCCTCCGTCCAGACTGAACACAGATCATCAACCATATCGGGAACAAGGGAGTGGAGCTTAATGAAGCCTAGAAAATCAGCTATGATGGTGGGCAAGGGATGGGGTTGGGACTGATCCCGGTGTAGATAATAGAGGTGTGCTTATTAGGAGACAAATTGGTTAGCAAAATTCTGCAGGTTAGAGATATGGGCGCCACGAGGGCGGGCAAGGGTAGTAATACGATTAATCATATTTGTCCCCCTAAGTTTGCATGCTAGGAGTTACTCACCCTATTGCCAAGAATGTAGACCTTCAAGTTTAACTGAGCAATAGCATTGTTTATCTGTAGCAGCGCAATAGAATTCAGTTTATTGCGGAGCTCAGCTAGGGATGCTTTAATGGTGGGGTTAGACAGGTTGAGCTTGTGCTGGCCTTCCAAAGCTATAATCGGAGCTTTATAGGATTCTAGCACCTCCAATTGGGTGCATCTAATTCTAACTTCAGCTCGCATGGCGTCCCCTCATGACCGCCTACAAGGCGCACCAGTGAGTATATTCTGAGGTATGCTCCTGGGTGTTAGTCTGTAAATAGGAGTCGGAGTCTAATGCATAACTTGTTTACAATTGTTGTCAAGTAGCACGTATTCACCCACTCTCCAGGGGCGGGGGTGGGGGGGAGTCTCTAGTAACGGCCTTAAGGCACCAGATTAACGGAGTATGGTCAGACCATATAATGGGCAAAATAGAGATGTTGGTGGCTCGCTGGAGAGAGCATTTATTGGAAAGTAGGAGATCTATACAGGAAAAGGAATTTTAGACACGAGACAAGAACGTGAAATCCCTTTATCCTGGATGTTTTGCCCTCAAAACATTATACAGATCATATTCTGAAGATAGCAAGGGGTGAGGCTGGAGGTGGCAACTGTTTAGTCGATGGGGCAGACCTATCATGTCTAGGGTTGGGGGCCACATTAAAGTCTCCCATGTAAAAAACCATTTCCTTCCTGATCTGACAGACAACTTGGAAAGTACATCTCAGAAAACTCGGAACTCAGACGCAATGTCAGACTTCAGGACAGTCAGGAGCAATTGTATAGTCCCGAGGGTGACTGGGCTGTCAATTGCTACCAGTGGGTTATCTCCCTTCACCGGGTCTTGAACTTGTGATTGAGGCAGGGAGGTTTGAAGAGGTTGTCTCCCAGATTTGGAAGTCGTACGGGTATGTGCTTGAGAGGAAGTCACAGCCATGGAGCCCCCACCAAAGATGTTCACAGGTGGGGCCAACTTAATGGGTTTAAGTTTCTTGCATGGCATTTTGGTGGAGAGTTAAGAAAGTTCAAAGCCACATGAGAAACTCTGGGAGAGGGGACTCCCTGCATGGGACCGTGTGGTTAGATGGTACTGCTTGTGTAAAGGTAAGGTCAGGTCAGAGTCCAGGCATAGTAATCAGTAATCCATTAGCCGGCAGAGAATCCATGGCTGTGGCCGCAGGGTAGAGGATCCAAAAGGCCTACAAAGACAGGCTTTTGGCGCAGGAACCCCAGGCTCGACCCTGGAGAAGGTAGGCAGCTCCAAACATGACAGAGAGGACCAGGGAGTTCACCCCACCAAGTTACTTCCAGGTAGGCCTGCAGCCGCAGAGAGCCAGGACAACATTTGCGGGCTAAGGAGGCAGTTACAGTACTGTCATGCTACTGATCCAGATGACCAGTTGCATGAAAAATTCACAATTCACTGAGCTGATAGGGATAAAGAGAACCAGGATAGCCTATTTCACAGCAACTGTTGCTATATCAAGCCAAAATAATTGAATGGTAAATTTATGCTGCAATATCTCAAATAGGCACTAGATGGTGGCACAGTCCACTTGTACAATCAGAAGTAGATGAAAGTAGATGGTACTGTTAGTCTGCATTATCTTAGATGGCCACAGGGTGGCAGCAAAGTACACCAGGAGCTAGGAGAGATGAGTGACATTAAGTCTCCATGCAGAGAAATACCACGACTCGCAGCAAGGAAGCAGGGAATTCCTGTCTGACATAGGGATTTGTTGGTGAACGAAGAAGCCTTGTCCCTTGCACAAAGAACCCGAAAACAGAGGGAACTGCTTGTCTACAGCTGTAACAGCTAGATATCTATGTGTGGTAACAGGTTCCCCTTGATGATATGTGGAAAGCCCATCTGCCGGAGTAATGTCCCCTAGTAAAAAGGACAGTCTCTAGCCCTGCCGTCGGTCTGGGCGCTGGAGATAGTGTCTGGTGTAGAGAGGCAGTGTGGCACTGCCAGTTATGATGAGTAGGAGGCCAGATGCGCTCAGGCTCCGCCAGCCAGATGAAGTTATATGAGTCACAGTAGCCCTTGTGAGGGGAAAACAGACAGCAGGATAGAGATTGGGTGGCTACGTGCCCCTGAGTTAGCCAACATTGCAGTTGCAAATATAATACTGCATATTTAAGTCTAATTACAGTATATTACATGGCCATGAACCTCACCTCCCTTGTACAGTAGGATTTGCTTGATGAATAACAACAGTATTTCTGAAATACACTAGCCTAGCCTTCCAGTTCCAGCCACCTGTCACGAAGCGCCAGTTCCAGTCGCCTGTCCCGAGATGCCAGTTCCAGCCGCCTGTCCCGAGGCGCCAGTTCCAGCTGCCTGTCCTGAGGCGCCAGTTCCAGCTGCCTGTCCTGAGGCGCCAGCTCCTTTTGCCTGTCCTGAGATGCCAACTAATGTCGCCTGTCCTGAGGTGCCAGCTCCTGTCGCCTGTTCTGAGGTGCCAGCCTCTGCCTCCAGTTCTGAGGTGATATCCAGTTCCAAGGTGCCAGCCTTTGCCTCCAGTTCTGAGGTGCCATCCAGTTCTGAGGTGCCAATCTCTGCCTCCAGTTCAGAGGTGCCAGCTCCTGTCGCCTGTCCCGAGGCGTCAATTCCAGCTGCTTGTCCTGAGGTGCCAGCTCCTGTCACCTGAATGAGGTGCCAGCCTCTGCCTCCAGTTCTGAGGTGCAATCCAGTTCGAAGGTGCCAGCCTCTGCCTCCATTTCTGAGATGCCAGCCTCTGCCTCCAGTTCATAGGTGCCATCCAGTTCTGAGGTGCCAGTCTCTGCCTCCAGTTCAGAGTTGCCAGCTCCTGTCGCCTGTCCTGAGGTGCTAGCCTCTGACTCCTGCTCTGAGGTGCTATCCAGTTCTGACGTGCTAGTCAGTTCTGAGGTGCCAGCCTCTGCCTTCCGTTCTGAGGTGCCAGCCTCTGCCTCCAGTTCCGAAGTGCCATCCAGTTCTCAGGTGCTATCCAGTTCTGAGGTGCCAGCCTCTGCCTCCAGTTCCGAAGTGCCATCCAGTTCTGAGGTGCCAGCCTCTGCCTCATGTTCAGAGTCTCCAGCCTCTGCCTCTTCTTCAGAGTCTCCAGCCTCTGGCTCTTGTTCCGAGTCTCTAGCATCTGCCTCCAGTTCCAAGTTGCCAGCCTCTGCCTCAGGTCTCCAGTCTCTACCTCATGTCTCTTCTCCGGCCTCTGCCTCCAGTTCCAAGCTGCCAGCCTCTGTCTCCAGTCCCGAGGCTCCAGCTTTTGTCTCCGTTCCAGAGATATTGTCTACTTCTGAGAGGGTGCTGCCCTTACAACCTGCTCCAGTGGGAGTACTGACCTTACAACCTGCTCCAGTTGAAGCGCTGGCCTTCCAGACTGCTCCAGAGGGGTGCTGCCCTTCCAGCCTGCTTCTGAGAGGGTGCTGCCCCTACAGTCTGCTTCCGAGAGGGTGCTTCCTCTACAGCCCGCTTCAGACAGGGCTCTGTTATTCCAGTCTGCTCCAGAAACATTGCTGATGTTTCAATCTGAGTTGCTGATTAATACGCTTCAGCCCGAGTTGCCACTTAGTGCTGTCCACTCTGAGACTTCTCACAGTGCTGTCCGCTCTGAAACTTCTCATAGTGTTGTCCAGTCCGGGCCTCCTGCCAAGTTGTCAGCCCAGTCCGGGTATCCTTCAAGTGTGCCAAGTCTGAGCCGTCTCTTGCCGAGGGAACCAAGTCCGAGCTGTCACCTTTTTTTGAGGGGCACCTTTCCCAACTTAGTGCCCTTCTGAGGTTCCCTCGTTACCTAGCCTCGTTAATGACCCTAAGAGACATGTACTATTTCTAATATTGCATTTTAGAGGGGACGTTTTGGAATGAGTAAATCCATTTATTGAGAAGGATCATCCGATTCTATCGTTCTTGCAATCCTTTACTGAGGCAGTAATCGGCAATTTTACAACATCTTCCACTATGCCATCTTGTGGGGATTCTGTACATTCGGCAATACCTCCTATCACATCAGGTCAAGAGATACGACTGTGCTCCACCCAATTGGTTCAGGCTCCCGTTCCAAGTAGTTCTCGCAAGAAGAAAAGGCGAAAGAAGAGAGGAAGGTCTGCAGTGTCTCAACCTACCTCTGGCATGATCTCCATCTCCTTTCCATCCTTGGATGAGGACTTGTATGCCGAGCCCTTTACAGTGGCCTATGACTGTTTTAACCACTTTTGATAATGGGGTGTAGGGAATCTGCCCTAAGGAGGGGGGGTGTTGTCAGGATCTGCTTCATCTCATTAGCACCTGCCTCTGGGATTTATTAGACTTTATATTTGTGTTCATTGAATGTTTCTCCCACAGTACCTCTGAGGTGAGATACTACTAGGAGTTGCCTTGCTGCACTAATCAATCACCAGCACCTGATTGTCTCTTTATTTATACCTGCCACTCCCAGTAAACCTTGTTGGTCATTGTTGTTGTTGTATGTTGCTGTGCTGTACGCTGCTGTGCTCCTGGTTCACCAGTTCCCTGGGATTTCTTCACATTACCCATTCACCCCTCATCAGCTGTGTTCCTGGTATTTGCTTTCTGCACCTCCCTGCAGTTGTTAGAGATTGCGGCGGCCGCGGGCACCGCTGCGACTCTCCTGTGGCTTCTGATGATGTCCCGGCGGTTGCTACGGCAACCGGGACGTCACTTCCGGTTTCCACGTCCCGGTTGTCTGGGCAACAACCGGGACGCTAAGGGCTCCCTGGCATGGCGCCCGGCCAGCTGGCCAATAGGCGGGCGTACACGCGCAGGGTCACTTAGGTGATAGCCAATCATGGCTATCTGGAGGTTCAGGAGGCAGTGTCTTTTGGTGGTATGTTTTGCAGCTGAACTACATCGCTATTGGTCACCTGGTAATCAGCTGTTAGGTCACGCCTCTGGACACTTCTAGGGCTCTTCCCTGGTTATCTACCTGGACTATTTAAGGCAATGAGGACTGAGCCTCATTGCCGGTTATAGCACCCGGTCCTCAGTTCTGCTGCCTGCTTGTTCTCACTCTGCTTGGTTATTATTACCTTTTGATTGACCTCCTGTGTATGACCTTTGCTTGTTCCTGGACCTACGCTTCTGACCCCGACCATTTGCCTGAAAACCGGATTCTGCTCCTCCGCTAGTGCACCTGACCTTTCGCTTGTCCCTGGATTTCGAACCTGTGCTTGTGACCTCTGACCTTGGTTTTCCTGGCCGCTACTGTCTGCTAATCACTCCACTCCTGGGTTCTCCTTAAGTCTGTATACGTTACCCGCGGCCAAGTCTGTCCCCACCACTAGGGGCTCCAGCGAACACCGGGCCTTCAGGGCAGACTCCGAGTTTCATTGTACTGGCTTGGGAGTTCCTAACATTATAACTGGCCAAGGTAGATTGGCATTATATGGCCATGGCAACGACAAACCAAATCTGTCTCCAGCTCAGATCCTGGCGTATCAGATACAGACGATTTCCCAAGTCGTGCAGAATTTATCCCAGCGGTTGGCAGTCCAAGAAAACGTTTCCAGAAACCTGCAGCTTCAGCAAGCCCCCGCTGGTGACACACCGGAACCCAAAATGAACTTGCCGGACTGGTTCTATGGAAACAGGTCAGCCTTCCGCAACTTTAAGGAGAGTTGTAGGTTGTACTTCCACCTGAGACCCCGTTTCTCCGGGTCTGAACAGCAAAGGGTAGGGATCATTATCTCCCTAATGCAGGGTGACCCTCAGTCTTGGGCCTTCTCCTTGCCTTCAACGAGTTCAGCCTTGCAGACCGTGGATGCCTTTTTCCAAGCTTTGGGGTTATTGTACGATGACCCTGACAGGGTGGCCTCAGCTGAGTCTCATCTCCGAGCATTAAGACAAGGACGTCGCTGAAGAATATTGTGCGGAATTCCGGCGCAGGTCCGCCGATAGTGCCTGGAATGATCCAGCACTGCGAAGTCAATTTCGCCTAGGTCTTACTGAGCAAATTAAGGATTCCTTAGTTCAGTATCCGGTACCAGATTCATTGGAGGAGTTGATGCAACGCATCATCAAAACTGATTGTCGGATCAGAGAAAGGAAGACTGAACGGGAGTCATCCGTACCTACTGACCTATCCTTCAGCTCTGGTACCTCTCTGCCCGATTCCTCTGAACCCATGCAGTTGGGCGCTTACCGTTTGCCTCCAAAAGAACGCTCCAGAAGACGCTCATTAGGCTTTTGTATGTATTGTGGTCAACCCGGTCACTTAGTACATTCCTGTCCCAATAAGCCGGGAAACTCCAAAGCCTAAGTGCAGGTGAAGAGGTGCGCTTAGGTCTTCAAATTATCTCTTCAGAGAATTCCTTATTAGTACCTGGACTTTTAGCCTTCCGTGGAAAATCCATGGACCTGACAGCCTTTCTTGATAGTGGTGCGGCCGGTAACTTCCTGGAGGCACATTTGGCTCGGATGCTTGGCATCCCGGATATCAAGCTAGGATCAAGCATTGCCACCTGTGGGTTGGATGGTAACCCTTTGCCTGGGGGAAGAATTCTCGCTAGAACTTCAATGTTGCAGTTGTCTGTAGGAGCCCTCCATACGGAGGAACTCTCCTTCTACCTTATTACCTGTCCCTCTGCTCCTTTGATTCTGGGGTATCCTTGGCTTCGCAGTCATAACCCCCTTATCGACTGGAAAAGAGGGGAAATTGTCCGTTGGAGTCCAGGGTGCTCTACTTCGTGCTTGACCTTAGAATCCTACAGCCTAGTCTAGAATTGTTACCGGTACCCTACCAGGAGTTCAGTGATGTTTTTTGCAAAAGAAATCTGATTCACTTCCACCACACCGAGAATATGACTGCGCAATTGATTTAATACCAGGTTTCAAGCTGCCCAAAGGGCTGTTTTACTCTTTATCCTTCCCTGAAACTCAGGCCATGGAGCTATACGTAGAAGAAAACCTGAAGAAAAGGTTTATTCGCCCCTCTAAATCTCCCGTGGGCGCAGGTTGCTTTTTTTTTCAAAAAAAGATGGCAGTCTTAGACCTTGCATTGATTTCTGTGGACTGAATAATATCACGATTAAGAACAGGTATCCGTTACCATTGATTTCTGTTCTGTTTGATCAACTAAAAACAGCCACTATATTTTCGAAGATTGACCAGCGAGGGGCTTGCAATCTTATTCGAATCAAGAAGGGGGATGAGTTTAAGACTGCCTTTTATACTCAGTCGGGACATTACGAATATCCATTCGGGTTATGCAACGCTCCGGCAGTCTTTCAGGACCTGATCAACGATGTTTTACGAGAATTCCTGGGAAAAACAGTCGTTGTTTATTTGGATGACATTTTAATCTATTTCCGAATCCTTACCTCAGCATCGTCAGCATGTCCGTCAGGTTTTATTGAAATTGCGTGAACATCACCTATATGCAAAACGGGAGAAATGCGAATTCGAGGTGTCCACAGTGGCGTTCCTGGGGTACATCATCTCCTCATCAGGATTCGCAATGGATCCTGCTAAAGTTCAGGCAATCCAAGATTGGGTCCTCCCTACTAACCTGAAGGCGATCCAAAGATTCCTTGGGTTCGCCAATTATTACCGAAGGTTTATTGGCTCATTCTCCTCGTTAGTGGCGCCTATCACTGCCCTCACCCAAAAAGGAGCTAACCCAGCGAAGTGGTCTTCAGAAGCATTGGCAAGTTTCTCAGCTCTCAAAGCTGCCTTAATTTCTGCTTCAGTTCTGAGACACCCTGACCCAGAACTTCCGTTCATTGTGGAGGTGGACGCTTCTGATGTCGGTGCTGGTGCCATCCTCTCACAGAAAGACCCACGGAGTAAAAAGTTACATCCTTTGTGCTTTTTCTCTAAAAAATTCTTGCCTGCTGAATGTAATTACGATGTCGGGAATCGTGAATTTCTGCCCATTAAGTTAGCATTGTAGGAATGGCGACATTGGTTAGAGGGAGCTGCACATACCATTACCATCTTCACGGACTATAAGAACCTCCAATACATCCAGACCGCTAAAACTCTGAATGTCAGGCAGGCCCACTGGGCCCTATTCTTCACCATATTTAGGTTCATCATTACGTTCCGTCCAGGTTCCAAAAATACTAAAGCAGATTCCTTGTCCCAAAGTTTTTTGACCCATCATCCTCAGCCTTCTGACCCGTTGCCTATTGTTCCTTCTACTTCTATTCATCTCGGACTCGCCCAGGATCTAGGAGCCACTATCCGACACTTCCAGAGAATCGCTCCAGTTCAGACACCGGTCAACAAATTATTTGTCCCGGTGCACTTAAGGAAATCTGTCGTCATGGAGGGGCATAACAACCGCTCTGCTGGTCATCCAGGAATTCGTAGAACTATCGAAGTTCTTTCTCGCTGGCTTTGGTGGCCCACCTTATCAGATGATGTGGAGACTTACGTTCGTGCCTGTCCTGAATGTGGCAGAAATAAATCTGCTAGAAACTGTCCTTCTGGTCTGTTGTTACCCTTGCCTGCTCCAAGCAGGCCTTGGACCCATCTTTCGATGGATTTTATTGTTTACCTGCCAGTATCCGCAGGACATAATACCATTTAGGTAGTCGTGGACCGATTTAGTAAGATAGCACATTTTATTTCCTTGCCCAAGTTACCTAATGCCAGGACCTTGGCCACCTTATTTCTGACTCATATTTTTCGTCTCCATGGGCTTCCCGAAGACATTGTCTCGGACCGAGGATCCCAGTTTATTGCCCAATTTAGAGGTCTTTTTGTAAATCCATCGGTATCTCTATCAGTTTGTCCTCGCCGTGTCACCCACAGTCGAATGGACAGACAGAAAGAACTAACCAGGCTTTGGAACAGTTCCTACGCATCTATGTGTCTAAATTCCACGACAACTGGTCCTCTCTCTTTTCCTGGGCAGAATTTGCATACAACAATTCTTGCCATTCCACTATACATACATCTCCGTTCTTCTGCAACCTCGGGTTTCACCCGAAATCCAACTCGTTTTCTACTGCTGTTTCCTGTGGGGATTCCGGAACACCTGCTTTTACTGCCAGGTTGAGGTCTGTCTGGAAAAAGGCACACTCTGCATTAGGTCAAGCCTCCCAAAAATCCAAGGCCTTCGCTGACCGCCATCGTGCGCCATGTTCATTGAAAGTGGGGGATCGGGTTTGGTTGTCCACACGCAACATCAGGTTGCGGCAACCTTGCAGAAAGCTGGGACCCCGATACTTTGGACCATTTCCAATCGAGAAAAAGAAAAATCCAGTGGCGTTCAGGCTGAGACTACCACCTTCGTTAAAAATACCCTCAACATTCCATTGTTCTCTTCTAAAGAAAGCTGTGGCTCCCAGCAAATTCCTCTCTACGCTACACTGGTAACTGGCTAACAGGTCCGCGACCTGCGTGCTCTCTGCTGCAAAGTCCAAACCTCCTTGCGGGGGTCCCTGGTGAACACCAGGGGTACGTTAGACTCCGCGCCTGTTTGACCAGTGGCACCAATACCGGTTAGTGTCATATCATCTTCAGCCTCATAGGCCTACAGCGTGACAGTTTACTCTGGCCATGACTGACAGTACCGGAGAACCCTCATCCCGAGACCTCCTCATCCATTTAGGAGTACGGGTAGAACGCCAGGAGGCCAACCAAGCACAACTCTTGCAGTGTTTACAAGGAGTGATTTCCCGCTTGGATGCCCTGAGCACTTCTCAAGCAGCAGCCCCAGTTCCTGATCCTGCTCCGGCTGCTGTTCCACCAAGCGCAGCACTGGCTACCTCTAGAACACTACGGATTCCAACCCCAGAGAAATATGACGGTAATCCCAAAGGATGCCGTGGATTCCTAAACCAGTGTTCCATCCAGTTTGAAAACTTCGCATCTGAGAGAGCTAAGGTGGCCTATATAATTTCCCTCTTGAAGGGACAGGCCCTAGCTTGGGCCTCGCCACTGTGGGAACGAAGAGATGGATCTCTCCTTCATTCTGACACTTTCATTGAGAACTTCTGGAGGGTATTTGATGAACCAGGTCGTGTGTCTTCGGCTGCATCCAGTTTGTTAGCTCTTCACCAAGGTTCTTTAACTGCAGGTCAATACGCGGTTCAGTTCCATACCTTAGCCTCAGAATTAGGCTGGAATGATGAAGCTCTCTCCGCCACCTATTGGCAAGGCCTGTCAGACCCTATCAAGGACGCACTGGCTTCGCAAGAGCTTCCATCCAAGCTTGACGACTTGGTCTCTTTGTGTGTCAAGGTAGACATTCGCCTTCAAGCGCGCTCTCAGGAGAGGGTCCAAGGTCGTCGCACTGTACGTTTGGCTCCTCGTTTTCAATCTCCAGCTCTCCCGGCGGAAGAGCCGATGCAAATTGGACGCTCTCGTCTGTCACGGGATGAGAGAGAACACAGGATCAAGAATCATTTGTGTTTGTACTGTGGAGAATCCGGCCATCTGCTATCTTCTTGTCCCAAGAGGCCGGAAAACTTCACCGCCTAGGCAACACCAGGGAGGTTGTTTTAGGTTCATGTCTCCATTCTCCCTCTCCTTCCAAAGATAACAGTTTTCTGATGCCTGTCACCCTCACATTTTCGGACTCTTCCCTAAATTGCTCTGCTTTTGTGGATTCCGGATCTGCAGGAAATTTTATCTCTGTGTCACGACTGATAGTGGGTGTATGACTGATAGTGGGTACCTGCTGTTGTTGGCGCAACTCAGAGGAAGGCGCGGAGTCTAACGTGCCCCTGGTATTCACCAGGAACCCCCGCAAGGAAGTATGGACTCCGCTGCAGGGACACGCAGGTCGCGGTCCTTCCTAGAGTCCACAGCGAGATACAAGGGGGTGTCAGACAGGCCGGTTCAGCAACGTTCAGGTAGAGGAGGTACAAAGGGAAATCCAGAAGAATGGTGAGGCAAGCCGAGTCGGTAACCTTCAGGGAGCGCAGTACAAAGGCAGAATCCAGATAGGGGTGGTCAAACGGTCCGGGTCAAAAGGGTCACAAGCAGCACGAGGAATGTCAGGAACAATACAGCAACTGGTACACACAAACGCTGGAGACAGGAAGACCTGATACTCTGGCACTGATTAGAGGACAGGAAGAGGTTTAAATAGTGTGGGGATCCAATCAGCATCAGCGCTGCAGCGCTGTCATGCCTGCCGCCGGGAATCACATAGCGTCCCGTTGCCTAGCAACGGGGCGCGTCATACTGCTAGGAGATGGATGGCAGGGGGGATCCGGAAGTGATGCGTCTGGTTGCATAGCAACCAGACGCGCGGTCAGGCAGTCAGGCGGCCGTGCGGACGGCGCCTGACACTCTGCCACTCTGGGGTCGAAGCTTCACATACCCTGCACTCCATTGCCGCAACCTCTGGTTCTTACTGCAGTTGACGGTAACCGTGTCAGCAACAGTTCCATCACTGACACTACTGCTCCAGTTCAGTAGCAGGTAGGGGTTCTCCATCAAGAGTGGATTCAGTTCCTGGTTATCCCACAGTCTGTTAATTCCATCATTTTAGGACTACCATGGCTCAGGGAACATTCGCCACAATTCGATTGGGCTCTCGCTCAAGTTACCTCCTGGGGCTCCTCATGCTTCAATCAATGCCTCTCGAAAATACTTCCTCCTAACCAACTTCCTTGTCTCTCTCTGGATTCTCACCTCAAACTACCAGAGCCGTATTTAGACTTTATTGATGTGTTTAGCAAAACCGCTGCAGAGACGCTCCCTCCACATCGAGCATGGGATTGTCCTATTGAGCTAATTCCCGGCAAAACTATTCCCAAAGGTAGAGTTTATCCTCTAGCTCTCCCTGAGACTAAGGCAATGTCTTTATATATATCAGATAACCTTCAAAGAGGATTTATCAGAAAGTCTACCTCGCCAGCAGGAGCCGGATTCTTTTTTGTAAAGAAAAAAGACGGTTCATTAAGACCGTGCATAGACTACCGCCGTCTTAATGATATTACTATCAAGAACCGCTATCCGCTCCCATTGATCACTGAATTGTTCGACCGGATTAGAGGAGCCAAAATCTTCTCTAAATTAGATCTCAGAGGGGCCTACAACTTAATCCGCATTCGAAAGGGCGATGAGTGGAAAACAGCATTTAACACCCGTGACGGGCACTATGAGTACTTAGTCATGCCGTTTGGACTTTGCAATGCCCCTGCAGTGTTTCAAGATTTTGTCAACGAGATCTTCAGGGATCTTCTGTATCAATTTGTAATTGTCTACCTAGACGATATTTTGATATTTTCATCTGACTTACATGTTCATCGTCTCCACGTCAAGACTGTTCTTTCTCGCCTCCGGAAACATTCCTTATATTGCAAGCTGGAGAAATGCCTTTTTGAGCGTTCACAAGTTCCATTTCTAGGATACATAGTTTCTGGCACCGGCCTGCTGATGGATCCGCAGAAAGTGAAGGCCATTGTCAACTGGCCATTACCTATTGGTCTCAAAGCTACCCAACGCTTTATCGGCTTTGCCAATTATTACCGGCAGTTCATTAAAGGCTTTTCGTCCATTATTTGTCCAATTACAGCTTTAACTCGAAAAGGTGCCTGCAGAAAACCATGGCCTGTCGAAGCCATATTGGCCTTCAAAACTCTTAAAGAAGCATTTCCTTCGGCCCCTATACTCAAACAGCCAGACCAAGGGAGACCGTTTTTTATTGAAGTGGACGCTTCTTCAGTCGGGATTGGAGCTATACTTTCCCAAAAATCTGCTTCAGGAACATTAGAAACTTGTGGATTCCTGTCTAAGAAATTCTCTAGCACTGAACTAAATTATGGAATCAGTGACAAGGAATTATTAGCCATCAAGATTGCCCTTGAGGAGTGGCGTCACTTACTAGAGGGTGCCTTACATCCCGTCACGGTCATGACAGATCATAAAAATCTTACTTATCTCCAGGAAGCACAATGTCTTAACCCCCGTCAAGCTCGCTGGTCTCTTTTCTTTGCCAGGTTCCAACTCATTCTCACCTAT
Source organism: Mixophyes fleayi (assembly GCF_038048845.1). Classification (NCBI taxonomy): domain Eukaryota; kingdom Metazoa; phylum Chordata; class Amphibia; order Anura; family Limnodynastidae; genus Mixophyes; species Mixophyes fleayi. The sequence continues at coordinate 112,015,944 of NC_134406.1, read as the reverse complement.
CGTCCCGGTTCCAAAAATTCCAAGGCCGATGCTCTCTCCAGGTCATTTGATAATGACAGTACTCTCACTTGTTTAGACAACAAGATGATTCTAAATCCAATACAAACAGTGGCCATCACCAATTCTTCAGTAATCTCTCTCCCTCCAGGGCGTTCATTCGTGGAACCTCATCTCCGCTCTAAACTACTATGTTGGGCTCACGAGTCCAAATTTGCCGGCCATGCCGGTTACAAGAGAACCAAAGAATTCCTCTCCAGATATTATTGGTGGCCTAAACTGGCTTCAGATGTTCAAAAATTTGTATCTGCATGTTCGGTTTGTGCACGCCACAAGGTGCCAAGACAAAGTCCTCTTGGTCTTCTCCTTCCTCTGCCTATTCCCGATTCTCCCTGGACCAGCATTATGATGGACTTCATCACCGATCTTCCTTTGAGCAATGGCTACAATACCATCTGGGTCGTGGTAGACCGCTTTTCAAAAATGTCACACTTCACTCCTTGTAAAGGACTCCCTTCAGCTCCTAAACTCGCAGATTTGTTTCTAAAGAACATTTTCCGTCTTCATGGATGCCCTCAAGAGGTCATCTCTGACAGAGGAGTACAATTTGTCGCTAAGTTCTGGAGAGCATTTTGTAAAAAGATTGGAGTTAGTCTCAAATTTTCTTCCGGATATCACCCCCAAACTAACGGACAGACAGAACGAGTGAATCAAGACTTGGAGTGTTTTCTACGGTGTTTTGCTTCTGATCATCAAACGACATGGAATGATCTTCTGTATTGGGCCGAATTCACCCACAACAATCTTCGACATTCCTCCTCTGGGCGTTCTCCATTTTTTATTATCTACGGCAGACATCCCACTCCTCCTCTCTTGTCCGAGGCTCCCTCCTCTCTAGTACCGGCGGCTGATACTCTCATCCATGACTTCTCTCAAATCTGGTCTCAAACCAAAGAAGCACTGTCCACTTCTGTACAGAGACAGAAGAAAGCGGCTGATCTTCATAGAAGAGTTGCTCCAGTACTAAGGGTAGGAGACCGTGTTTGGTTGTCTACACGCAATCTTCGACTTCAAGTTCCATCCATGAAATTGGCTCCTAAGTTTATTGGTCCCTTTGCCATATCATAAGTCCTTAATCCCGTCTCCTTCAAACTTGCATTACCTCAGTCTCTTAGAATCCATAACACATATCATATTTCATTGCTGAAACCGCTGATTCTCAACGAATTCTTCAGAGAACCTGCTCCTCCTCCACCTATTAAAACATCTTTAGGGGATGAATTCGAGATCGAGAGGATTCTGAAGAGACGTTTCTTCCAGCGCAAACCTCCTTATCTTGTACACTGGAGAGGTTACGGTCCAGAGGAGAGATCGTGGGTCTTGGAGGCCGACCTTCATGCTCCTCGTCTCCTTGAAAAATTTCTGAGGAAAGGCAATCCTTCTCTGAGAGGGAGGAGGGGAGGGGGTACTGTCAGACGCCGTCCCCGCTGATTCCCCTATCAGATGGGGAACGGACGTCTGATCTCCCCGTCGGCTGCCACTGGACTTACGGATAGCGGGCGCATGCCCCCTGGTCTCAGTTCCGTTGCTAGGCAACGGGACGCTGCTTCTGTTCCCGCTGCCTCCTCCGCTCTCCACCAATCAGTTCAGTCTAGACTCTATTTAAACCTGCCTCTGGCGCCATTAGGGTGCCAGAGTAACAGGTTCACCACCAGTGTTCCTGGCTTCCCTATTTCCTCCATACTCGTGAGTATTCTGATTCCTGATTACCTGTTGTAACCCCGGCTTGGCGACCATTCTACTCTTCCTTGTGACCCATTCTGTACTGTGACCTCGGCTTGGCGACTATTCTTTGGATTACCCTTTTGTACCTGATATTCCTGATTGCTGTGACCCGGAACCGTCTGACCTCTCTACGCTACACTGGTAACTGGCTAACAGGTCCGCGACCTGCATGCTCTCTGCTGCGAAGTCCAAACCTCCTTGCGGGGGTCCCTGGTGAACACCAGGGGTACGTTAGACTCCGCGCCTGTTTGACCAGTGGCACCAATACCGGTTAGTGTCATATCATCTTCAGCCTCATAGGCCTACAGTGTGACAGGTTGTGAACAGAGACCAGGAATACATCATTGAAAGGATCCTTGACTCTAGGACGGTTCAAGGCCAAGTTCAATTCCTAGTCCACTGGAAGGGTTACGGCCCAGAAGAGAGATGTTGGATACCACAGAGGCGTCTCCATGCTGAGAGGTTAATAAAGGATTTTTTTTAAAAATTTCCTACTAAGCCTGGATTTCGGGGTTCCTTGACCCCTCCTCAAGGGGGGGTACTGTTAGAGATTGCGGCAGCCGCGGGCACCGCCGCGACTCTCCTGTGGATTCTGATGACGTCCCGGCGGTTGCTACGGCAACCGGGACGTCACTTCTGGTTTCCACGTCCCGGTTGTCTGGGCAACAACCGGGATGCTACAGGCTCCCTGGCGTGGCGCCCGGCCAGCTGGCCAATAGGCGGGCGTACACGCGCAGGGTCACTTAGGTGGTAGCCAATCATGGCTATCTGGAGGTTCAGGAGGCAGTGTCTTTTGGTGGTATGTTTTGCAGCTGAACTACATCGCTATTGGTCACCTGGTAATCAGCTGTTAGGTCACGCCTCTGGACACTTCTAGGGCTCTTCCCTGATTGGCTACCTGTACTATTTAAGGCAATGAGGACTGAGCCTCATTGCCGGTTATAGCGTCCGGTCCTCAGTTCTGCTGCCTGCTTGTTCTCACTCTGCTTGGTTATTATTACCTTTTGATTGACCTCCCGTGTATGACCTTTGCTTGTTCCTGGACCACTGAACCTACGCTTCTGACCCCGACCATTTGCCTGAAAACCGGATTCTGCTCCTCCGCTAGTGCACCTGACCTTTCGCTTGTCCCTGGATTTCGAACCTGTGCTTGTGACCTCTGACCTTGGTTTTCTTGGCTGCTACTGTCTGCCAATCACTCCACTCCTGGGTTCTCCTTAAGTCAGTATACGTTACCCGACCCCCTGTCGGCCCGCGGCCAAGTCTGTCCCCACCACTAGGGGCTCCAGCGAACACCGGGCCTTCAGGGCAGACCCCGAGTTTCATTGTACTGGCTTGGGAGTTCCTAACAGCAGTCCTTTTTCTATATCTACACCATGTGGTTTGTACCATACTGTAATAAACATTGTGTGTTTTCACCATATGCCGGGCTCTTTAGCTATGATTTCTGCACTGAAGCGTGAGAGTAGGACAGTTATGATTCACTATACAGGCACTGAAAGGCACTGATTTTTCTACTATCGCAGAAGCAATAAGTCAAGTAGTTGCCTACATGTTATTTTTTTAGGTTTTGTTCATGTGATGCTGTATGTTGTGTGGCTATTGTGTAAGAAGTACTGTGTTTGGTCTAAGACTAATCATGAGGAATTCTTTATTTGCCAGATCACTTCCAAGACTAGCTGTACGACTGAGTACACACTACAGAATTTTCCGACCAATGTGTTCGCTAAAGTAATTGTACCAATGACTGAAAAAAAAAAGTTACGATCAGCATGCTAATTCATACGTACACACTAAAACATGTTTTACAAGATTTACCCTCAGATCTGTGCTCTTCAACTGTCATAACTGTCTGCTGAAACGATCATGACTATTTAAGCTCTATGGAGATCCTGATCGTGAGTGCATACATACTACAGGATTGGAAGGATGTTGTTCCGTAGCTGGATGAGATTAATAGTTCTGGTGAACATTCAAATCAAATAAAGAATGATGCTTTGGAACAATTCCCGTTCATTGCTGGAGTGTACACACTAAAGTAATATCGGCCAAAAGGTCATTTATCGTTTGATTGACTCAATACTCAAGCCTATACCAACTCCTCAAAGAAGAGAAAAATGGGCGCTTCTGTGTAGATTTAATATATAAATTTAATATGACTAAATACTAAACTGAAAACACTGTTGTGTGTGCCCAAGATAAGGCTACAACATATCCGGTAACAGAGAAGGAGATAAGTTGCCAGGACAGAAGAAAACACGATCAAACCAAGTGAAGTGCAAGAATGAGTGAAGTGTAGCTAATCAAGCCAAAGTCAGTACACAGTGAGTAAAGCAGAGATTTAGTCAAGGACAAACTGGTTCGATACATTGGTAACAATGATAGAAATAGCACTTGTAGAAACAGGAGGATCTTGGGTTTAAATAGCGCAGTTGTTCTCATTAAGGGGGTCTATTTGTTAAAGCAAGATAAGTGCAAAATTCTGAAATAACTTGATTTTTCTCAATATTTAGGGCTTCCCCTTCTTACCAAAGTTATAGCTGGCTATCACCAGTGGTAGCCATCACCGGTGTCCTCCTGCAATGCTTTCCCATTCAAAGCATGAGGAAAAATGCTTTGTTAGCATAAAATATTTTATTACGTTTCATTTATAAAATTATTTTATTTCTTTAAATCTATTTTCTACATCTATTTACTTTAAAAACAAAACTTTATTATTTGTTTTTTCGAATCTGGAACTGGAAGCCCAAGTCCAGGCTTCCAATGAACATATGTGAGATACATCCCGGCTTCTTTCAAAACAATAATATTAATGATCAATTCTTATGGGTAGACAATATTTTACATTTCTGGCTAAGTGAACCCACACTACAACACCAGATTTGCCCTGTGTTTTAAACTGACATTACAAAGAGGTAGTACTGTCTACATATAATACAAACTATCTATCATTATCATCACCATTTATTTATATAGCGTCACTAATTCCGCAGCGCTGTACAGATAATTCACTCATTCATTGTTGTTTTCTTTGTAATATACAATGGATTAATGAATTCAGTTCTTTAACCATATGAAGGCAAACAATCTATAATCATTCACTTAACATAAGACTAGAGGGATTATTTGCTACAGTATACGTTATTGAAAATGAGAACTAAAGTCAACATTTATTACCATTGAGTGACATCATCAATTAGTATTCATTTAGAAATACTGTAAGAACTTTTCTGTTTTTGTTTAGATTTCCATCTTAACACTTTTTCCACAATACATTGCACAATGTTTAATTAAAACTTGCAAACTGTGTAATTTACCTTTCAATTCCATATACATATGTAACAGCAATAACTTCAAAAAAAACAACTATTAGAAGCGTTAAAGAACCTGTAAAGGTGTCAAAAATTTGAAGCCAGTAGTTTCCAGATCCAATTGTAAAAATAAGAGAGAATGCAAATGATATCAGGCATATTATTCCTAGAGGAGAAACAGAGGAAAAAAAACGGGTAAAAAAAAAGGGTAAGAAACTTACCTTCAAAAGTATTTCTTTTACAGAAACTTCTTCCCACTAACATATAACAGAAGGTGATTTAATAACTAAGAAATATAGACTAGTTCAAACCTGCGCTCACTAACAGAGGTTATGAAACCCAGGCCCATTAATTTCGCACCAGCCCTGATTTTAGAAGGTCTGTGCCATTTAAATGCAAAAAAAAAAAAGTCATGAAAAAATCCATGCAGCACCCCACCACCAACATTTAAAACTAACTCTAATTAGGCTAGATTCCACTATAATAGGAAGATCATGAGTGTGGGGTTCCCCTGCCATTGTGGAATCAAGTCCCCGGATGGTAAGAGCAGGGCTGAGGCCTTTATCAGGGGGTGGGGTGTGGTGGTGGGTGGTTGGCGGGGTGGTTGGGATCAGCATGTTGTAGAGTAAAACCATATCTGTAGAGGGCATTACATTTTTCAACGTACTAGATAATAGTCTCAGTTAACAGAATTTATGGCTACAACATTTTCACTTATAACATCATTTTAAAATAAACTTTATTTGAATAAAAGGCACCTGAAAAAAATGTTTAATGTTTAAAGCCAGAAATTCCTTCAAAGTCCGGCATGGAAGAAGACTTGCGATTGGATGGCATGTGAGTCCAAGTTTTAATTAATTTACCACTATTCTGCGCTAGTGTGAGTTGCTTTTTTGGGATGGTGGTTCCCATTTGGACTGCATCAGATAAAAAAGAAGAAAAGAAGATTTGATTTTTGTTTACAGTAATGGTAAATGAGGATTTGGGAGAGCCTGGAGGCTTTTATTTAAATCAAGTTTATTTACAAATTGTGTATTTTTTTTTATTTTTTTTTGGCATAATGGACAGGTAACTTACAAACGCCTGTCCATTATATTGGGACCACTAGAATGGTCCCAATCTTGTTCATTATCATGACCCTCACAAGTCAGAGAGGTCGGGAACAGCCCAATACTTTTCAGCACAGGACAGGAAGCCAGTGGAAGGGGGATGTTGGTTTTAGTGCCAACCCTGTAGCTGGTTTTTACTATGGTAGTGGGACTCCATGTTTGGGGTCCCTGGTATAGTGGAATCCAGATCAGGGGGTAAATGTACCATAGTCAGGCGCGGGCTGGGAGAGGGAAGCCCGGGGGGCACACAGGCGGCCGCATCACATGAAACGGGATGCGGCCACGTCATTGATGACGCAGCCGCATCCCCTGTCATGTGATGCGGCCGTCTGTGCGCTGACGCGGCTGCATCTTATGTCATCAGATGCGGCCGCCGGTGAAAATGTGGCATATTGCATCTGGGGGGCGGCCGGCCCTAATAGCTGCCCCCCTGCCCCCCGGGCCAGCCCGCCCCTGACCATAGTCCGGTTTTTTAAACTTGCCGGAAATCGGCGAGTTGACAGCAAAAATTTAAAGCGGTGCTGGCTTGTAAAGGCAAACTTGCCTTTACAAGCCAGCGCCACTTCAAATTTTAGCTGTCAACTCGCCGATTTCCGGCGAGTTGAAAAAAACGGACTATAATACATTTACCCCCAGGTTGTTTTGTGGAGAGGCAGGTTAAGGATTTGGGGAAATGGGTATGCTGACTATTTATTTTACTTTAAACAGTGCCACTTCTGTTGAGCCAGTATCAGCATTAAGGTCTATGTGGGTCTAGTGGGCTGGACCTGTTCTTCCTTCCATCAGAAATAATTGTGGAGCAATGGTATTTCAGTGATAGCCTACCAAAAGGTTAGCACTGCTTTGTAAAGCTGGACTGGTGTGCCTGATTCTCTAGGAGATTATGTATTAGGTGCAATTTTGGGAAATTGTGATTGATTTGCTAAATAATTAACCAGAAGTGAATCTGTTCAGCAGAATTTCAGAATTGAGTCATCTCTACTTGTGAGTCTTGGTTTACTTTGGCTAGTTTTCTTGGTTATTCAATATTGGCACCCGTCAGTAATCTGAGGTTACTTAACCCCTTTTTAGGACTGAGTTACTTTATAACTGATTATCAGAGTAATTTCCACATTCATGCCATTTGTTGGTTGCATTTAAAAAAAAAAAATATTTCTTAGACTATCCTAGTAGATTTTGATATGTTTTTAAGTCTAATACTGCAATTTTTTTTCATATTAAAATAAGTATGTGCATTTGAATGCAAAATCTTCCAACATTATCATGAGAAGATCCTTACATCACCATTGTGTGCTATTGTTAATTTTTAGATGCTCAGATTAGCTATGCATAGGCCTAGTCCATCCCATTTCAGATTTGCTTACATATGTACATGTAGAAGATGACCCTTTGGGTTTAATGCTGGTTGGTTTTAGGCACTTGGGAGGACTCCACAGGTTTGGAATTTCTCATAGGGGATTGTACAATACATTACACTACTCACTTGGTGGCAAAGCCTAACCTGGAAAAAAAACTGTGCTCTGTTACTTGCAAGCATCTAGAGGAACATGGAGAACCCTGCTCCATCCACGATGCATATCATAGGGGGAGATTAAATTTTAAAATAATCTGTGCAATGTGTCTCCATTATGGCCACAAGACACCTCGCGCAGATTTTTCTTCACAGAAACATCCCTCATTTTTGCTCGCGCCCCATAGAGCTGCAAGCAAAAATGAGCAGATATTTTCACTGCATAAATGGTAAAAATACACAGCTGTGATATTCCTCAGAACATCGCGGCCAATTGAATTCCTACCATAGTCTCTAGTTCTCTACTTTTCTGTATTCTCCTCACAGCATTATAATACTGTCCCTGCATCATGCAGCTCTCTCATCAGTTAATCAGATGAGTAGACAGGTTATTGCCTCTCACAAGAACTTGGATCAGCACACTTTAAGTATTCTTACTCTAGTGAAACACACACCTAAAATGACTGAACACTGTTCTCTTTCCAAGGGAAAACTGTTTAAACCAGAAGTCCTATGTATAAACCAGCAAAAAAATTGATAATGGATAAATGGATGTAATCAATTAGCCAATATATAAGTAAGTTTACTTAAAGATTATATACAATTTACAAACATATTTTTATATAAAAGAAGCAAGAAAATATTTATTGGTATTCCCCATACAGACATGAATATATAGCATGGAGCAAGGGAGAACCAATAATAAATTAATATAGCTAATCCCAGGAATAAATAATCTTAACCAACAGCATCCACAAATATCTCAAAGCACTTGTGGTAACATATGGTCCTGGCAAACAGTCATGTATTCATTTGTAACAGTATTAAATTAGAAGAGAAATTGTGACTATAAACAATAATATAAGTATCAAAATAAAAAGATCAGGCTGTTTAATTAGATACATAGAAAATAACAGTATAAATAAAGATACAAACCCAAAAAGTGAAGTGCATAGTAGTAGCTATATGAGTATAATAACAGCTCACAATTGAATATGATTTCGCTATTTCACTGAAAAATAATCAAAATGTGTTGCCTTTTTAAAATCTTTATTATGAGTATCACAATTTACTGATATATCTCCTCATACTTGAAATAAGACTTGTACCCTAATATGACAGATAGAAGACTCAGACAAGGCTGTTGTGAATATCTGAGACTCCTTAACCTTGAAAGTGGTCATTGCAGTCCACATTATGTTCCATGGTTACATCTGTTTCTTAATGCTTTCAGCTATTCACAACATATCTACCAAATTCAACAGCTATTTCCAAATCTTCCAACTAACAATTTCAGGTAGAAGTCATTTCAAGTCATGCTACCCAACCATAAGGATTGCAATTAAGCAAAATCATATTTGATTGGAGTTAACCATTAAATAGAATAGATATTTGTTAAATTACAGTAAAAAAAGAGCAATAAATATGTTCCTCACAAGAACAAATAACATTAATAGTAATGAGTGTGCAAATATTTACATATTTAAGTTAGATATCGAAGGAAGCAATTAGTTTCTTGTAGTCATTTGTTTTGAAAAGGATAAGAAGGTGGTTGTGCCTTTGGTTATGTAGTCTACAAAAAGTTGGATGTAAGCCACTTAAAAATCTGGCTATGGAGCCAGTGAATACTTAATGCTTCTGATTGCAGTGTTTCCAAGCTTTTTATGTAAAGGGTTATCATTTTTGTGATAACACTATTCCACCCTCACAACTATCCCAATCTCCACTCTAAGCCACACTAGCTCCTCTTGTTTCAGCTGTGCCCTCTTCCATTTTGAATGCAAGCTCTCTAATGAGCAGGGTCCTCCATCCCCTTTGTTTTCATATCTGCATTTATTTTGTCTACCTTGTATTTCTCTGTTTTATGTATGTACTGTTTTCCCTACTGTACGGCACTACAGAGCACTGTGGCACATTCAAATCTACGATAAGAATAATAAGGTTTGCATATACTGTGTATAAGCAATACATTTTCATATGCTGGACACCACTAAAATATTATGCCACACCATAAAGTCTATGAAGGTTCTAAAGGGGGTCATATCTAGCCTTTGATTAGTAAGCTATACAACCTTGGTTTGATGAAATGAAAACAGTTTGTAAAATATTAAACTTACCCGATATAGCCTCCAGTGGAACAGATTGAGGAAAGATTTTAAGATCTAACAATGGTGTCAGAACACCTTCTATATTTCCAAACATTGAAGACAGACCAAGGGTGAACAGCATTAAAAAAAAGAGAATAGCCCACACCTGGGAACCTGGCATTTGAATAATTGCTTCTGTGAATACAATAAAGGCCAAACCAGTGCCAGAAGCACTCTGCAAGCAGAAAAATAAAATGAATGCATTACATATGTATAACTTAACCATGTTATACTTGCATTGAAAGTACATGAAAATAAACAGCACAGACACAGGTTCTGGAATGATGCAGTATGTGTTCAAAACAAAGAAAGGACGAAACATTGACCACACACATTTCTGGTTCGTGATATTTATATACAGGTTACACAAACTAGTGCAGTGAAATTTATGCCTTAACATGTAATGAAATTGTCTTTCTGCTCAAACCTTTTGTGTGATCTACAACTCCAGCATCTATGGAATGAATAAGTACATTATGAAGCATTACTTTACTTATTCTTATTTTTTTAAGGGTACAGCTCACTTAACTGTGACTTAGTTATTGTTATATGTAACTCGGGAAAATGTGTAATGGACATTTGTAACTGTCTTTAATCAAGTATCATGTGCATGGATATTCTAAATTAAAATATATTGTGTTACACATGCAAAATTATGCAACTATTCACATTTTTCCTATTTTAATCCATTCTAACTCATTTTGATATATCAGGTACATAAGAAAAGGACTCATTTACTAGCATTGCACTTAGGTGCATAATTGCACTGAACCACAGCAACCAAACATATAATTAGACAATGAAAGTAAGTGTCTCACAGATTAATGCAATATTATTAAATTCACTCATTTGTTTTACTTTTGCAAATTCAGTGCTTGAGCCAAAACGTAACAAACACTGGTATTGAACTCTCACTCATATTGTTTAGTAAATAAAATTACTCATACAGAAATAACGTGAAATAAGAATAGAGCTGGCATTTTTCCATACCCTTAACTTTCTTTACTTAAAAGCCACTGTATCTGAAGATTTTCTAGCTAACAGTGGTCCATCATTGATGGGTAAAGACAAGCAAAATATCTAGTTTAGTTTGCTTAAAAATAGATACAAATATTAGATATATGTATATATTAATGTTAGAAATAGTGGAAGAAATATAATTGTCACAATATAGTATCCTCTGAGTGTCCCATACCCATTTTGCAGACAAAAATAAAGATGCTACAAATATAGAAATCAACTTATTTTGTGATTTCTCCCTAATGATATCCTTTAATTATTACATGGTGTGGCTTTTAGTGTTCCAGATTTAAATAGTAGAAGGTCAGAAAATCAACTTACTTAAGAATTACAAGACTGTCAATCAATGACAACATTAAGAAGCAAGACTGGCACAGTAAATATCCAATAAAACAAACTACAGGACCACAGGTACTACCCACAGGTTTATAGAACATCGATTCAGAGCTATGTAAACATAGAAACACTATGTGGACAATTTATCAGACATTCATCTGATGGACATATATGTAAGTTAATCATTCATCTGTAACATAACATTCTGAGATTAACATATATAATATAAGTAAAACAAAAATACTTTACATACATTTAGTGCAGCACAGAGGTAGATCTAAGAGAGCAGGAGGAAGAGTATTTTGATATGAGATTTGAGATGTATGAAAGGGAGGACTTTGTGGGTAAGGGTGAATAATTTTAATTGGATTCTGGAGGACACAGGGAGCCAATGTAGAGATTTGCAAAGTGGTGCAGAAAATGTGGAGCTGTGAGAGAGGAAGATCAGTCTTGCAGCAGCATTTAGGATGGATTGAAGTGTGGAAATATGGGTGTCGGGAATGCCAGATAACAGGAGGTTGCAGTAGTCAAGATGGAAGAGGATGAGAGAATGGGTAGGAGTTTTGGAAGCATGTTGCATAAGAAAAGGACATATTCTGGCAATGTTTTTAAGGTGGAATCGACAGGACTGGGAGAGTGTCTGTATGTGAGGAGTACAGCAGAGGACAGAGTCAAGTGTGACACCAAAGCAGTGGGCTTGGGAGACTGAGGATATTGTGGTTTTATTGACAGTGATGGAAATTTGAGGGGAGGTGGTGATTCTGGCAGGAGGGAAGATAATAAGCTCTGTTTTGGATATGTTGAGCTTTTGGTAACGGTGAGACATCTATATGGAGTTAGCTGAAAGACAGTTTGTTTCACAGGATAGTACAGAAGGAGAGATGCTGAAGGGGGGAGACATAGATTTGGGTGTCGCCAGTGTAGAGGCTGTATTGGAGGCCGAACGAGCAAATTAGTGCCACAAGAGAAGAGGTGTACAATGAAAAAGTAAAGGGCCAAGAATAGAGCCTTGTGGGACCCCGACAGATAGTGGGAGTGGAGGGTGGATGTGCCAGAGATAGAAATGCTAAAGGAACGGTTCAATAAGTAGGAAGTGAACCAGGAAAGAACTGTGTGACGAAGGCCAATGGATTGAAGGGTATGTTGGAGAATAGGATGATCAATGGTGTCAAAAGCAGCAGAGAGGACCAGGAGAATGAGTGTGGAGAAATGACCCTTAGGCACTGCAGTAAGTAGATCATCATCATCACCATTTATTTATATAGCGCCACTGATTTTTCAGCGCTGTACAGAGAACTCACTCACATCAGTCCCTGCCCCAATGGAGCTTACAGTCTAAATTCCCTAACATACACACACACACACTAGGGTCGATTTTGATAGCAGCCAATTAACCTACTAGTATGTTTTGTGGAGTGTGGGAGGAAACCAGAGCACCCAGAGGAAACCCACGCAAACACGGGGATAACATACAAATTCCACACAGATAAGGCCATGGATGGGAATTGAACTCATGACCCCAGCGCTGTGAGGCAGAAGTGCTAACTACTTAGCCACCATGCTGTCATCAATCACTTTTGCGAGAGTAGTTTCAGATGACTGTTGGGCAAGGAAGCCTGACTTCAGAGAGTCAAGAATAGAGTGAGAGGAGAGAAAGTGAGACAGGCATTTGTAAAGTAATTGCTCAAGTAGTTTGGAGGCAAAAGGGAGGAGAGAAATAGGGTGGTAGTTGGAGGGAGAGAATGGATTAAGAGATGGTTTCTTTAGAATTGGTTAGATGAGCGCATGTTTAAAGGAGGATGGAAATGTGTCAGTGGAAAGAGACAGGTTGAAGAGGTGAGCTGGGTGTGGGTGTGCAGTGTAAGAGAGGGAATGGAGAAGTTGGTAGGGAATAGAGTTGTAAGGTGAGAAGACGATATGAGTGTAGGGACTTCATCCTCAATTACTAAAGAGAATGAATTAAGGGTGGATTGGGGTGTGTAGGTGAAGATGGGTAGAATGGGTGATAAAATTGGCATGAGGAAATATCTTGTTGAATGGTGTCGATTTTGTCTTTAAAGTAGGTGTCAAAATCATGAGCTGTGAGGGAGGAAGGTGGAGGAGGTGCAGGTGGGCAGAGAAGTAAGTTGAAAGTGACAAAGAGGCGACGTGGGTTAGAAAACTGGGTGGATATTAGAAATTTGAAGAATGTTTGTTTAGCAATTGAAAGGTCAGTGCTGTAAGATGAATGGATGAATTTATAGTGGAGGAAATTGGGATAGGAAGGCGATTTCTTCAAGTGGCGCTCTGCAGTGGAGCACATTTGCATGAAGCAGGTCTGCTTGTTGTGCCATGGTTTGGGTTTGGATCATCTGAAACTGTATGTGGTAGATGGAGCTACTTTGTTAGGACTGAAGTGAGTGCATTGTTGTAGAAAGAGGCGGCTGATTAGGGCAGGACAATGCAGGCACAGGAGAAAATAGTTGTGTTAGTGAAGATGAGAAGAGAACTTAGGTGTTGTTGCGTACGTGTGGATTTGGGTGTAGGGGGGGGCATGAGGTAAGATAAGGCTGAAGGAAAGGAGGTTGTAGGTCGGAGAATGGGAATGCTAAGTTGATGAAGCTAGACATGAAGCAGTAGCCTGAGAATACAAGGCCAAGGGAGTGTCCATCACAGTGGGTTGGAGATGATGTCCACTGTGAGAGACCAAATCAGGAAGTAAGTGAAAGAACTTTAGTAGTAGAAGAGACAGTGGGATTATGAATGGGAATGTTGAAATTGCCTAGTATGAGAGTGGATAGGTCAATAGATAGGAAATAAGTGAGCCAGGCTGTAAAGTTTTCAAGAAATTGAGAAACTGGACCTGGGGGGCGATATTTGACAGCAACACAAAAGCGAGAGGATAAAATAGACAGATAGTGTGTACTTCAAAGGAAGAGAATGAGAGTGAGGGTTCAGAGAGTATGACTTGGAATGTGCAACTTTGGTGAAAGTAGAATGCCTACTCCACCACCTTGATTTCGGGTCTGGGGGTATATGTAAGGGAGAGTCCCCCACAAAAGAGAGCTGCAGGGGATGTAGTGTCAGAGGAGGTGACCCAAGTTCAGTTATGGCAAAGGGGTTGAGGGATTTAGGAATGAATACACCATGAATGGATGCAAGTTTGTTGCAAATAGATCTGGGGTAAATGTATTATGGTCCGGTTTTTTCAAGTCGCCGGAAATCATCGAGTTGACAGCTAAAATTTAAAGTGGCGCTGGCTTGTAAAGGCAAACTTGATTTCATTACCTTCACGGCAGTTCGGTCCCAATTAGAGATGGGAGGGCTCGGTTCCCCGAGATCCGAATTCATCCGAATTTAGCCTATCCGAGTACCGAGCTGAGCACGCTCGGTACTCTCCCGCCCGTTCGGAATCGAAATCGAGGCAAAATGTCATTGTGACGTATTCGTATTTCATCGCCATTTGACAGAGGGAGAAAGCAGGGTTAGGTCACACAGGCTATATCAGCGCAGTGACAGAGCAGTAATTGGACACATTATTGTTTCTATTCAATATCATTCTAATTTTAATACCAGTTGTTACAGCAGTAAGAGGAGGATAGAGGAGGGTTTCTGTTCAATTTCTGGCACTCCAAGTGCTTTTGGGGTGTTCTCCATTCTTTTGCATTCATTTTTCTGGCTGTCAAAAGTCATATTTGTCAGCAGTCTAAAAAACAATTTTTAGCCACTCCAAGTGCTTTTGGGGTGTTCCCCACTCTTTTGCATTAATTTTTCTGGCTGTCAAAAGTCATATTTGTCAGCAGTCTAAAAAAAAATATTTAGCACTCCAAGTGCTTTTGGGGTGTTCCCCATCTGGGGCGAACGCAGGATTTAGAAGGGGGGGTTTCTGCCCCCCCCCCAAAAAAAATAAAAAAGAGCGAGAGAGATATGCTGCGCAGCTCCATTTCGGCGAGTCTGAATTCCACAGCAGCAGCGGCGCTGTCAAGAAGCATCCGCGGAAGTGCTGTATTATACTACAATACAGCACTGCCGTGGACGCTTCTTTGACAGCACCGCGGCTGCTGTACAGTACCATTGGTTCGCGGAGGGGAGGGGTTTCTGAAGAACCAGAAACCCCCCCTGCGTGCACCACTGCCCATTCTTTTGCATTAATTTTTCTGGCTGTCAAAAGTCATATTTGTCAGCAGTCTAAAAAAAAATATTTAGCACTCCAAGTGCTTTTGGGGTGTTCCCCATTCTTTTGCATTAATTTTTCTGGCTGTCAAAAGTCATATTTGTCAGCAGTCTAAAAAACTATTTTTAGCACTCCAAGTGCTTTTGGGGTGTTCCCCATTCTTTTGCATAAATTTTTCTGGCTGTCAAAAGTCCTATTTGTCAGCAGTATAAAAAACTATTTGTAGCACTACAAGTGCTTTTGGGGTGTCCCATATTCCCCAGTGTTTTAATGTAATTTTTCTGGCTGTCAAAAGTCATATTTGTCAGCAGTATAAAATTTTTTTTTTAGCACTCCAAGTGCTTTTGGGATGTTCCCCATTCTTTTGCATTAATTTTTCTGGCTGTCAAAAGTCATATTTGTCAGCAGTATCTAAAACAATTTGTAGCACTACAAGTGCTTTGCCCTCATTATAATGGATTCAAAGCAGTCCACATATGAGCAGAATCAGCAACCAGGTTCTGTCACCAGTCCTGATGGTAGTGTTCCCAGAACGTCATCTGGGAAAGGCGATGTCAAACTACACAGTCTTTTGAAATCAGGCAAAGGAGCACACACCAAAATTTTTTTTACCACGTTGAAGCGAAAAAGAAGTGTAACTGAGGAAAAGTTAACTGCCGATAAAAAAAAATTGCCAACATGCCATTCTACACACGCAGTGGCAAAGAGAGAATGAGGCCTTCGCCTCTCTCTATTAGTGGCAGATCCAAAAATGTTACCGAGCCTACAAGTGCTGCACAACTACTGTTACGCATCAAAGCCGAGCTGCAAGATAAAAGTAAGACATTAGAGGATAATGTTTGCCTTGAATCAGAAATGACACCAATCCCTGTGGAGAGTCCATCCAACAGTGGGATGTCTAATCGTGACTATTCTGTTAGTGTACCCATAAAGAGGGGCCCTTTCAGCAGTTCTGCTGATGTGTGCCTTAACAGCCCGAGTGTAGCCGGTGATACACAAATTGAGGATGCTACTTTGGAAATAGAAGAGGATGAGAGTGAGATTTGTGTAGGCGACGAGGGCGCTAATGAGGATGTCTATGAGAATGAGGTTGTTTGTGTAAGTCCTGCACCAGTGGCAGCAGTTCTGGCACGTGACAAGAAAAAGGCCATTGTCATGCCTGGCCATAAAACAAAAAATCCACCTCTAATGTGTGGAATTATTTCTACCCCAATCCAGACAACAATTGTATAGCCATTTGAGTGTATGTCAAGCCACAGTCAGTCGAGGGAGGGATCTTAACCATCTTGGAACCTCGTCCATGTTACGCCATTTGACGAGAGTTCATGGCAAAGTGTTGGAAAAAGCTGAAAGTTCTTCCAAAATAATTACAAGCACTCCATCATCAGCTCGGACCCTCCGGTCACCTACATCCCGATGGCTACAAAATACACCCACCACACCATGCTCATCAATATCCTCAGTAGCGCTCAGAGTTAGCCCTGCATCCCACTTATTAAGGCTGGATGACTCCTTCACTATAATTGATTCCTCTGAAGAAAGCGTTAGTCCCACTGCTGCTGCTGTTGCTGCTGCTGGGGGTGAATCATCAGCCCAGAGGAAGGCCAAAGAGCAGTCCTACATTTCAACAATTAACTGTGAAACAATCATTTGCTAGGGAATCAAATATTACAGCAGTCACCCAGTTGCCAAGCGAATCACAGACGCCATGGCTGCCATGTTTGTGTTAAATCTGCGTCCAATATCCACAATAAACGCAGCTGGTTTTTCACAGTTAATTAAGGTTTTGTGTCCGTGTTACAGAATTCCATCGCGACACCATTTTTCCCTTAAAGCTATTCCACCACTATACCAAAAAGTGTGTACAAATGTAGAGATTGCACGGAAAAATGCCATTCTGCCCACTGTCCACTTAACCACAGATATGTGGACAAGTGGAAATGGACAAACCAAAAACTATAGGACTGTGACAGCCCACTGGGTTGGTCATTCACCTTCACCAGCAGGAACAGCAGCAGCATGTACACCACTAAGTAACATTTGTCACAGGCAGGCCACTCTTTGTATCACGGGCTTCACTAACAGGCATAAAGCTGACAATTTGTTACGCAAACTAAGAGATGTGATTGATACATGGCTTATACCACTTGGACTCTCCCCAGGCTATGTCATTTCTGATAACGCCAACAATATAGTGCGAGCATTACAGCTGGGTGATTTCCAGCGCATTCCCTGTTTTGCTCACACCATCAACTTGGTGGTGCAGAGCTTCCTACAAAATAACCGTGAGGTGCAGGAGATGCTTTAGGTGGCCCGTAAGATTTCAGGTCATTTCAGGCATTCTGCATGTAGGAGATTGCAGCAGCTCCAAGAGCAGTTTAACTTGCCCTGCCACCAACTTAAGCAAGAAGTGGTAACTAGGTGGAATTCCACCCTGTACATGCTTCAGAGGATGGAGAAACAAAGCCATCCAAGCGTATTTCACAAGCCATGACATTGGGAATGGAGGGGGCATATATTTCACTTTTGCACAGTGGGGAATCCTTTCAGTGCTGTGCAAGGTGCTGAAACCATTTGAAGTTGTGACGGGTGAAGTGAGTGCAGATTCTGCTAGTTTGAGCCAAGTCATTCCTTTAATTAGACTATTGGAAAAGCAGTTTGAGAAACTGAAGGAGGAGATGAAAGCAAGCATTTCCGCAAAGTATGTTGGCCTTGTCGATCAAGTACTTAATTCGCTTCACAATGATCCTCTAGTTATTAAGATCTTGAACTCGGATCAGTACGTTTTGGCCACTGTGCTTGATCCAAGGTTTAAGACCTACATTGAGTCTTTGCTTCAAAATGAACGAGATGTGAACTTTTGCAAGGAGCTATTGCTCAGCAAGTTGTCCGCTGAACTGGGCCTTGTTTTGACGACGTGTCCTCCTTCAGTTTCTCAAGCAGCTGCTGCTCGTAAAAAATATTGAATTTTCAAAAACGAAGCAGGGAAGAGACAGAGGGCAGACCAGAACAGCTCAAAGTCGATGTTAAGGTTTCTGGTGTAAGGGTTTTCATTTTGAAAATCCATTTGGATTCTTCTTGAAAAATTAGCTCTAAGTAATCTCCCCCCTTCATGGCTTGGCAACCTTACTGATGCCCATAAATTTAAGTAAGGACGGATCATGTGAATAATGGGTGGCAACGTGCTTTTCAAAACCCTTTCGGATATTTCTAAATATCCTTACACAAGGTTTCCTAATGGGCCTCCTAATGTTTTGTGGCCCACAGGGGCACTGTAAAATGTATATGACCCCTGTGGTGTCACATGTAAGCTTGCTGTCAATGGTCTATAGCTCACCGGTGGCGTGGATGAGAAACTAGCGGCTGGTTTTGTGTTGCTGATGCGGCTTACTGTGCACGCCATGCATCTATTGCAGTGATAGAATCCTTTTTCCTTTTCTTTTACCCATGTACTTGCCGGGGGAGCGATACTGGTGGGGATAGTGCTGCTCACAAGCTAGTTTCTAAGTTTGTTTGCTTTTGTGTATATGAACCTGGGTTTCTCTGGGAGAATGTCTTTCAACTTCTCGTACCCCAGCAACACCTTCCAGTGTTTATTGACGATGTGCTTAACTTTTTTGAACCACGACTGAACTTACTGATAAAGGGTATTGGACTGTATTTTACGTGTATGTCTTTTTTTATTATTAAGGAGGCCTCGTATTTCTCAAGTTTGCAACAGTTTCTTCATAGTTGGGTGAATTGACCTTTTGGAAAGTTTTGGATCTAATTTTGTGTGATGACTGCTAGTAAAGGGGATGTAAGAATTTGAATTCACCTCTTTAAAAAAGGTTCCGGTTTCTGTTTGGTCATTGTCGATGTAAATCTCTAGGTCAAGTAACTGAACGGTATGAGAGCAGATATCCGGTTTAGATTTACATTCACTGCACTTTTCTGCGGTAAGGGAAAATACTACTTTTCTTACTAGTGTAGTGGAGAATATTGTTGGTGGCTACTTGATTCCTAAAAATATCTGTTGAAATATTTCCATTGTAATACACCCTAAGCGTGAGATCTAGGAAATTGGTCTGTTATTGGCTCATTTCTGATGTAAGTTTTAGATTAAGATTGTACTTAAAAAAAGTTAAAAACTTTTTGTTTCTCACTGTGACAAAACAAAAGGTCCCTTATCATCCAGACAAAGTGTACCTCTTTTCTCACATTAATATGGGATGAGTTACTATAATCTTTATCCTTGGTCCCTTCATCACAGACTTTACTATGGTAGAAAGATATGTTGCAGTTTATGCTCCAGTCAAAAGGTGTAAATGTATTTGATGTATTCAGTTATGTTCCAAATGTGCTTGCATTATGTACTGTGATGTCCATATATGCAATATATAAAATATACAATTATAATGCAAAGTATATTATATTATGCGGTTTATCGCTAATGTTTGAGAATATGCTGTTTGTGCTGCTGTACATATGCAATGTTATAATAGTTATTGGGAGTACTATATTTACATATAGTTAATTAACACTGTCAGAGATGTCTTCTGGCACTACAATGCCCAGGTGCTGACATTGTGCAGGAGCAGGTAAACATATTATTAACTGTCATTGCTTATAGACCATACTTTCCCAGACTAATTAACACAATGTTTGTCTCCAACATAGGTGGGGCCTGTAAACGTCTTAGTAGGACTGTAGAGAATCCCTTTTAATACTATATAACATTCATTGACTGAGGTTGAATCTGATAACACATACCTCATTGCATAGAGGAATCTAGAAATCTCATCTCTGCCCATTCATCAAATTTTATGGTACTTTTGGTGTGGTCAATATTGTGACTAGGGTATAAAGCATGATGGAGAATTGTCTGAGAGAGAGTGGGACATCTGGATCGAAAAACAGCTGAGCAGGATCTGTGGATCCATTAGTGAGGAGAGAACTTGGTGCAGGGCGCTGTGTGAGCAGGTATCCCAGACTAGGAGACTCAGGACTGCTGAGTCTCAGTCTGGGATACCAGACTGGGAGACTACCAACCAGGGTAACTACCAACCAGTGTTTAGCTAGCAGGTAATCATATGGCTGTAATTTGCTAATATTATTAGTTTGCTATATTTTTAATCTTGGTCTGCACAAATTTATGCAAATAAACTGCACTTTTATACTCTTACTTAAACCTATGCCTGAGCAATTTGTACCCAAGTGGGTACACCCCAGACACTTGTCTCCACACACTCCACACCACAAGGATGGCGTCTATATATCAAGGCCACATGAGTATGTGGTTGGTATAGATTTTGTTGATTTTAGTAAATACAAACTGGCCTTTCCACCATCCCAAGCAGATGTTAGCATAAGTAGGTGCACACATTATCTCCATAGCAGTGCCTTGGACTTAAAAGAATAACTTTTCATCAAAGGTGAAATAGCTCTTGGTGAAGACAAGTTGTAAAACTTGTAGTACAGTATATATATCGGTGGTAGAGGTGATGGGGATAAGCATATATTTTATATGCTATTCCTAAAATACTCTCCACATCTGTGCATGGCTTCAACATTTTCAACAATTAAATTTAGACTTTAATAAAGCAGACTAGAGACTGCAAAGCTAGATATAGTTTTTTAATTAAACGGAGGAGATCGTTTGTTGTTAAGTGTGAGCTTGGAGGTGCATATGGCCCATGAAACTTATGCTACGACTCTCATAATGTTGTAGTTACACCACTTTATATAGAATGTTTGTATGTTATTTACTGTACGACTGTTGCTACACCTTAGCTATTTGAGAACCCTTTGTTTCTACCTATTTTTACAATATTTTACATTAAGCAAACAGTTGACATATACAAGTTAAAATAACATGCCTACATACAATGTACTATCATTAGCAAAACAAAGTACTTAGTGTTTTATTTCAAGATCTGATTACTACTGATCTCTTAAAAGATTTTTACCTGATCCAGAAATTCTTGCAGGTTACACTCTTTCATTTCTAGATGAGAGATTCTTTCTGGGTAGGTTGAATTGAGAATTTTAAAAGACTCGCTGTAGTTTTCTCTTGTAATATTCATTTCATTTAGATCAAACTCATTTATTAAAGAAACAATATTCCTGAAAAAAGTGACATTATTTTTGTTATTTCTGAAATTATTAATGACATATGTTAAAATACTTAAAATGTGTATATAAAGTGATATTGTTACCTATCCAAACAGTGCCAATAGCCATTTTTTGCTTTGAACCCTAAAATACAAAAGATTGGGATAGAAGCATATATCGATGACATACTATTGATGACTGCTATTGTTATGGCATCCTTTTCGCAATCATTCCTAAAATATAAAAAAAACAAGTATTTCTTAGAATTTGCTTTAAATTATCTGTTTGGATTTTATTTATGGTTTTATAAATCAATGAAACACATACAGACAATCACTAATTAGCACAGAACATCCCCCCAAACAATCATCTTAGAGACAGAGTACTACAGATGTAGCAGCTTTCTTTACACTATGCAAGTATTCACTTCACGTCTGAACAGCATGAGCAGCACTGAGCAAGGAGTGATGCTGCAGAACAAATCCAGGTTCTCCTCTGGATCTTCTCAAGGTCATCCCCATCTAGCCTGCCGATGCCTGGTGAATACTCACCTTTTAATCAACAGTTATGCCATACAAAGTGAAATAAAAAAGGCCACATTTTGTTCTTTTTTGAGACTATGCATATATTATTGCCTTCATATTAATTATTGTTGGCAGCAGAAAACAAATGAAATGTATAATAGCTGCATAAATTCAACTGAACTCCTAACAGCATCTGTGCCATTGAATGCTTATATGCTGGTATCTACAATTTTGGATGTAAGGCTATGTGCTAGTTACCAATAATAATGATATCATTTATACAATCATAATAATAGTGGATTACAAGGGTACAAATAAATTTTTGGTCTTCTACCTATAATTAACTATAAGTGTATTCCTCCCATTGCTAATATATATTATTTTATAGGACATCTCTTTGACTTTTAATTTAATTGCACACTTGTTCACTAACCTCTTCACAGGGACAGAATATTAATCTGTTTCATCTATCCTTTAATGACACCTATTCTACTAATTTAGACAAGGTTATGAGTATTCTTAAGGCAACTATATTAATTTTGAACCGTTTCTTTCAAGAAAATTTATTCACACCTCTTCTCCCTTACTTACAACAATGGAGGCTTATAATAGCAAATTTGTAAATAGAACTATGGGGAGGGTGCTGTATTGAGAAGTATAGTGAAGGGGCTGTATAGAGAACTATAGAGAGGGGACTGTATAGAGAACTATAAGGAGGAGGCTGTATATAAAACTATAAGGAGGGGGCTGTATAGAGAACTATAGGGAGGGGGCTGTATAGAGAACTATAAGGAGGAGGCTGTATATAGAACTATAAGGAGGGGGCTGTATAGAGAACTATAGGGAGGGGGCTGTATAGAGAACTATAGGGAGGGGGCTGTATAGAGAACTATAAGGAGGGGGCTGTATAGAGAACTATAAGGAGGGGGATGTATAGAGAACTATAAGGAGGGGGCTGTATAGAGAACTATGGTGAGAAGGCTGCATGGAGAACTATAGGGAGGAGGCTGCATAGAGAACTGTAGGGAGGGGGTTGTATAGAGAACTATGGGGAGTGTGCTGTATAAAGGATTATGGGGCGGGTGCTATATAGAGAACTATAGAGAGGGGGCTGTATAGAGAACTATAGGTAGGGTTCTGTAAAGTTAACTATGGGGAGAGGGGAGTAAAGAGAACCATATAGAGGAGGCCACAATGAGAACTATAGGGAACTATAGTAAGGGGGCTGTAAAGAGAACTAAAGGGAGGGGACTGTAAAGAGAACTGTAGAGGGGGCTGTAAAGAGAAATTAAGGGAAGGGGCTCTAAATAGAACTATAGAAGAGGGCTGTAAAGAGAACTATAGGGAGGGGGCTGTGAAGAGAACTAAAGGGGGACTGCAATGAGAGAAGGCAGCAATGAGAGGCATGGAGGGGCAAAGGGAGAGACATGTGTAATACTCCTATAGGTCTGTGTTTTTAGAGTGTAGTGGGGATCGTACCTTGTCTCCTGATGCTCTTCTTTGAATCGCGGCACAGCAGTGGGACAGAGAACCCTCGGGTCCCCAATACAAGTAGGACACCAAAAATTAACTAATGTCAAATTTTATTATTCAGGAATAATGTATTACTAACATGTTTTTGGACGAATAATAATTAGCAACAAATACCATATAATTACAATTTTCTAGTTATAAGTAATGCTACTCACAAACAGTGATGGAAATCGCACAGCAAATTTAAACACATTTTTACATTTCTACATACAGCATATCAAATAAAACAATTACTCTTTTCCTTTCTAAATCAACAATCAGTAGTTTTTGTGGAAATGAACGTAACTAGGCAATATGGATGCCAACCACAAGATGGAGGATGTCTCTGATGTGACAACCACAAGACGGAAGATGTCTCTGAGGTGAAAACCACAAGATGGAGGATGACTCTGAGCTAACAGTTGGTTACAGTTATAATGGAGGCTCTGTGTGACTGCGAGGTTAGAGTCATTGGGCCTGATTCATTAAGGATCTTAACTTAAGTAACTTCTTATTTCAGTCTCCTGGACAAAACCATGTTACAATGCAAGGGGTGCAAATTAGTATTCTGTTTTGCACATAAGTTAAATACTGACTGTTTTTTTATGTAGCACACAAATACTTGATAGATTATTTGTACACTGAAATTTAAAGTTAATATTTGTGTGCTACATGAAAAAACAGTCAATATTTAACTTATGTGCAAAAAATACTAATTTGCACCCCTTGCATTGTAGCATGGTTTTGTAAAGTTAAGTTAAGATCCTTAATGAATCAGGCCCGTTGTCACTGGACACACATCACACTTATCTGGTGATTAAACATGACTTTCAGCCAAATGTTCAGTACATTTCTTCTTATAAATTGGGAGGAATAAATAATACTGTTATTCTGATAAATATGTGAAACTATTTGTTGGTTTCCTGTCAGAGTAAATGTCACTTGCAAACAGGTAAATGTATCTCACTCTCTCATGCTCTTCTGTTATCTCTTTCTAACTCTTTATCAATTTATCTCTATAATGCTATCTCTCTCAAACTTTTTTTGTGTTAGATTTCTTTCTCACTGTGTCTCACCAGCTTTTTTGAATGCTACTCTGTCAATCTATCAGTTTTCCTGGTCACTGCTGCTGTCACTCCAGTTCATTAGCTGTCTTTTTTTATCTGTTTTCCTCTATTTTCTCTTTTCACAAGGCTCCCCAGCCCACTCTCTGTTTCTCTGCTTCCTTAAATCACAGTCTCCACAGTCTCATCATTTTTCCTGTCACACAAAACACAGAACTTTGCAGGAGCTCTCACAGACTGGACTTCTCTGGGTCTTAAAGTCTCTCTAGTATCATGCTGTGAGTCCTAGTGCTCAACAGTTTCTAGGTATCACACATGAAGAGGGGCAAAGAAAGAGACATGGAGGGGTAAAGGGAGAGATATGGAGGGGGCGAAGAGAGAGACATAAGGGGGCAAAGGGAGAGACAGAGGTGGCAATGGGAGAGAGATAGAGGGGCAGTGGGAGAGAGATAGGGGTGCAATGAGAGAAATATGAAGGTAAGAATAACACTGTTATTCTCTTTGGTTTTTGTGTCGTTAATTTTAGATCATAGAGGCCACCCAAAGCCTTAATCCAGCCCTGCCCTGAGTTTTCACCTTATGCTGCTATGTTCTAGATTGCAATGCCAATTGCAAAGACAGCTGCCATCTTTGTAGTTATCTCAAAGGGTTTCTCTGGCTTTTCAAAATAGTTACCTCTGGAACCATCTGCTACATTTAATTTAAAGTGTTAGGTTAGATTAAGATGGTTCAGGATAAGCTAAAATTATTTCTGATACAGCTATGATGGCAATAGTAAAGATTTAATAGACCATCCCAATAAAATCCCTGTGATCACATGGCACTACATTACATTACATTGGGTCTAGAGTGTTTATTGTAAAGACATATCAATTGTACATCCTGCCTTACTGACCTTGC
The DNA here is from genome assembly GCF_038048845.1 of Mixophyes fleayi. Classification (NCBI taxonomy): domain Eukaryota; kingdom Metazoa; phylum Chordata; class Amphibia; order Anura; family Limnodynastidae; genus Mixophyes; species Mixophyes fleayi. The sequence goes on along the minus strand of NC_134406.1, from coordinate 111,990,483 downwards.
CAATAATGACAATATATATTTTGATCATTATGGGACTGCAGTTACGCCTGATGACAATTCTGATGTGTAAACTCTAAGTTCTTAATTTCTCAGCCATGGCAGTTAAAAATTGTAATAACTACAAGGAAAATTCCAACCGTCAGTAATGGAAATATTAGACAGATGGAAAAAGAAGAGTAGGACACATCATAGAACACTATCCCTAAATGTGCACTGTGCAAAAGCTATAGATTTACACATTATGCCTTTCAAGTTTGTTAAACCTGCATAATTTTGGGAATTAATAGCTTGTGCAGTACTAAAATTGCAATCAGATGATATATATGATCTGTATTATTTTTCAAATGCGCTTGCATTATAATGTTTTCCACAACATATATATATGGTTTAGTGGTTAAGTGACTATAGCCATAGTTAAAATGTTGCTTTCACTTCTCACTGGGTAATTTTAGAGTGTCCAAAAATTAGGTCAAGCCACACTACCATCACACTATTATCAACATCACAATTAACATTATAATCATATTCATTACCATTGACTTCCACACTTATGAATGAAGGAGAAATTGAACCATTGTTATGGTACCTTACATTTACTCAGATTGAAATGAAGCATGGACAACTGTTGGCAACTGGAAAAGGCAAACAATAGATAATTTGGTCATCGTAGAATATGCTCCTCGGCACAAATCCTCTGCCATACTTAGAGGGTAGAAATACATAACAGAAACACTGACTACAGTTGAATTTGCAAGGTAGGACACAACACACACTGACAGGAATATGACATTTCCAAAAATAACCCAGCTGTTTTTGGAGAATTCCATTATAAGAGGTTTATTTTTGGGAAGAGATACTATTGTAAATCGTGACTAGAGTGTGGCTATACTCAGATATTTAGTAAGGAGAGAGTAGGACAAATAGAAGGTACAAATTTGGTTCTGAAAGGAGCTTATAGGAAACTAGCTGAAGTACCTGGCGTTACCCAGGTTTAAATCTTCAACTTATTAGGTTATCAATAAGTTGGATGTAACTGTCAACAATTTAAAATTAATTAGCAGCTAAGATGTCATCCAAATCCATCCAGTGAAAGTCTCAGAACAGGCTCCCTGGGTCAAAGTTCTGGCCAGCATACACCAATGGGAGGCCCAACCGGGACCCCAACCACTCCATTAGGCATCCAAGACCAATTGCCACCCCTCTGTGAAGTTTTCATCCAAATCCATCCAGTGGAAGGCACAAAACAGGCTCCCCAGGTCAAATTTCTGCCCAATATACACCAATGGGAGGTCTGACCAGGACCCTAAAGCCCCTAAAACCAGGCCAGGAACCAACTGGACCACTTCTCATTGGTTTCATCCCAATCGGTGCAGGGGCATCCAAATACATAACAGGACAGAAAAACAAGCAAACAGACCAATGATTTTTATATAAAAAATATGACACGGCAGAAGGTAGAAATTCCACTCTAAAAGTCATTAGTGTGACTCCACTTGAATACTGGTCAAAAGGACATAAATAAGTAAAGGATTGTACAAAGAAGGGCAAATAAAATGAAGCATAGTCTAAATCACAAAACTTACTATGAAAGACTAAATAACCTAAACATGTATACAATAGGTTGTACCAGAGAATGGAGAAGGGCATATGATAGAAGTGTTCAAATATTAGAGATGTTCACTGACCCCCGTGTTTTGGTTTTGGTTTTAGTTTTGGAACTGGATTAACTTTGTGTTTTTGTTTCCACAAAACCACCCTCGCGTGTTTTGGTTTTGGATCCCAATTTTTTCTAAAATTCATATTTTTTTTGCTTAAATCACATAATTTGGCTTTTTTTATCCCTACATTATTATTTAACTCAATAACATTAATTTCCAATCATTTCCAGTCAATTTTTGTCAAGTGACAAGAACACTGCTACCCCTTCTGTTTCTGTATGAGCAATGGCACTGGAGACTGGAGAGTGACAAGAACACTGCTACCCCTGTTTCTGTGTGAGCAATGGCGCTGGAGAAAGGTACTTATGGAATCCAAAACCCGCGAGATCCGACAACGCAAAGATGACGTTTTGCCTCAATTCAAATCCGAGGATGCGTGAAAGTAACGAACCGGCTCGCAAGCCTACTCGGATCCTCTAAGCTCGGGTTGGCTCGGTTTTCAGAAATCCGAGCCTGAGCATCTCTATCAAATATATTAGCAATAGCATTGTAGGTTTAGGGGATATTTGAAGAAAAATGACAACTGAAAGGCTAATTGATAAATGCAATAGAGGTGATAGAGACTTATATAGTAGATTTGAATTGTAGAACTAGTCATAAAAACCACAATTTTTTAGTGATCAGCTAATCCCTATACCATTTAAAGTGACCCATAAATCACCAGTTTTCCAAACCTCCTAAAGCAAAACACCAGACATTACAAAACTACTATAATCAGCAATTTCTCAATGTTAAGTATAGTTAAGTATATAATAAAATAGAGGGATTCAATGAAGAATTTATTTAGAAACATTTGCTGTGGAAATCACCAAACATGTTTTCACTGGATTCAGAGACCTGAGAGTGCTTCACAACCAGTGAGATGGAAAAACAAACATATGCAAAACTTGCAATAAATCAGCAAACCTCTGGGCTGGTGCTATTTAGAGTAATAAATAAATAAATAGGCAACCCTCTTCCCCAAATTTTCAAAATGACTTGGCTGGTTTTCATGTCAAAAGGGAGTAGGGTCTGCCTGACATAATGAAAACTAGCTCCAGACTGGTCAGCATAGGCACCTCTATGGAGAGTATGGAGGTTCTGCAAAAACTGCATCTCCATTCCAAAAGATCACCAGCACATTGGAAAAGTCCTGGGACACTTCTGCCTCTCTAGGGTGGTTATGTTTACTGTGCTGTGCTGTATAACATAGATTACCCTGCTTAAACCTCACAGTTAATCATGTCTTGTTGGAAGTACAATTCCCTCTACTATGCATGCATGCCACCAAGCACAGCATGCCTCCAACCCTACTATGACCTGTCAAATGGAGGAGGGGTAATGAAACACATGAGTCTGAATGTTTGCAGCCTGTTTGGAAGTTCCTTTTGTGAGGAGCATAGCTTAGTGCATAGTGAGCACAGCTGCACACATCAGGCTGCTGTGAAAAATCACGGTTTCAAATTCAAAAAGTGTTTGATTATTTTGGAAAAAGTAGAGAAAAATGCAGACAAAAAGTCATAGTTCCCTTTGCTCTGGCAATCTGAAATGTTGAGATGTATAGTATATTTACTTTGGTAGTGATTTTCTAATAATACAGCAAACAAAAATAAAAATAACAAATATAAAGTTTTGTTATAATTAGAGATGGGCGGGTTCGGTTCCCCAAGATCTGAATCCATCCGAATTTAGCCTATCCGAGTACCAAGCCGAGCACGTTCGGTACTCTCCCGCCCATTCGGAATCGAAATCGAGGCAAAACGTCATCATGATGTATTCGTATTTCTGAGCTCGGTTCTCGCGAGATTTGAAAAATATCAATACCAGCCTCCACAGAAATCCATCGCCATTTGAAAAAGAGAGAGAACAGGGTTAGGTCACAGGCTATATCAGCGCAGGGACAGAGCAATAATTGGACATATTATTGTTTCTATTCTATACAATTCTAATTTTAATACCAATTGTTACAGCAGTAAGAGGAGGATAGAGGAGGCTTTTTTTTTTTAACTTCTGGCACTCCAAGTGCTTTTGGGGTATCCCATATTCCCCAGTGTTTTACTGTAATTTTTCTGGCGGTCAGAAGTCATATTTGTCAGCAGTAGGTACAAAACTATTTGGCACTCCAAGTGCTTCTGGGGTGTCCCTTATTCCCCATTCTTTTGCAGTAATTTTTCTGGCTGTCAAAAGTCATATTTGTCAGCAGTATAAAAATCAAATATTTAGCACTCCAAGGGCTAGATTTACTAAGCTGCGGGTTTGAAAAAGTGGGGATGTTGCCAATAGCAACCAATCAGATTCTAGCTTTCATTTATTTAGTGCTTTCTACAAAATGACAGCTAGAATTTGATTGGTTGCTATGGGCAACATCCCCACTTTTTCAAACCCACAGCTTAGTAAATCTAGCCCCAAGTGCTTTTGGGGTGTCCCATATTCCCCAGTGTTTTACAGTAATTTTTCTGGCTGTCAAAAGTCATATTTGTCAGCAGTATCTATCTAATACAATTTTGTCACTACAAGTGCTTTGGCCTCATTAAAATGGATTCAAAGCAGTCCACATATTAGCAGTATCAGCAACCCGGTTCTGTCGCCAGTCCTGATGGTAGTGTTCCCAGTACATCATCTGGGAAAGGCGATGTCAAAGTACATAGTCTTTTTAAATCAGGGAAAAAAACACACACCAAAAAAACATTTACCGTGTTGAAGCGAAAAAGAAGTGTAACTGAGGAAAAGTTAAGTGCCGATAAAAAAAAAATTGCCAACATGCCATTCTACACACTCAGTGGCAAAGAGAGAATGAGGCCTTTGCCTTCTTCCATTAGTGGCAGATCCAAAAATGTTACCGAGCCTTCTTCTTGTACGGTCACTCGTGACCAAGCGAGACCAAGTAATTTGGAGTCTAAAAGTGGTGCACAACTACTGTTACGCGTCAAAGCTGAGCTGCAAGAAAACAGCATTAGAGGATAATGTATGCTCTGAATCAGAAATGACAACAATCCCTGTGGAGAGTCCATCCAACAGCGGTATGTCTAATCGTGAGCATTCTGTTAGTGACAGTGTACCCATAAAGAAGGGTCCTAACAGCCCGAGTGTAGCCGGTGATACACCAATTGAGAATGCCACTTTGGAATTAGAAAAGGATGAGGGGGAAATTTGTGTAGGCGACGAGGGCACTAATGATGATGTTAATGATTATGATGCAGAGAGATACCAAATTGCCTTTCTCAATTTCTATTTATATTCTAGACTCTATAACGGCTGAATAGTTTTCTATTTTACTCCTAGTGGAGAGGGGGTCTGATGCAGACAGATACCAAACTGCCTTTGTCCATTAATTTTTATAATCTAATTCTACAGTCTATGCAGGCTGCTTTTTTTTCTATTCAACTACAAGTGGAGGGTGGGGGGGGTCATAGACAGCCACCAAACTACCTTGGTCCATTTCTTTTTATATTCTAATTCTACAGTCTATGCAGGCTGCTCTTTTTCTATTCAACTACAAGTGGAGGGCGGGGGGGGGGGGGGGGTCATAGACAGCCACTAAACTACCTTGGTCCATTTCTTTTTATATTCTAATTCTACAGTCTATGCAGGCTGCTTTTTTTTCTATTCAAATACAAGTGGAGGGTGGGGGGGGGGGGCATAGACAGCCACCAAACTACCTTGGTCCATTTATTTTTTATATTGTTCAGTCTATGCAGGCTGCTTTTTTTCTATTTAACTACAAGTGGAGTGGGGGGGCTATAGAGACAGAAACCAAACTGCCTTTGTCCATTTCTTTATATATTTAACTGTAAGTGTAGGGTGTAATATACACCCAAAGACGATGGCTGCATTGCCAATAGGCTAAAATGAAGAGGAAGACAATCAGGTTTGTGTGCAGAATTAAGGACGGCCTACCAGGGATTAAACTGTTTTCTTCCTAATTTATTAGCTTTAGAATTACCTTACTTATCCAAGAAACAGGTGGAGCACAAAATTTGGTTATTTTATGCCCAAAAACATTGATTTTTAAACAAAATAGCAAAACAAAACCAAACAAAACCAAAACCAAAACACGCAAGGGCGGTTTGGCAAAACCAAAACCAAAACCAAAACTCGACGGTAATCCAGATCTAAAACCAAAACCAAAACACGGGGGTCAGTGAGCATCTCTAGTTATAATAAAGCTTCTGTAATGCCAGAGTACAATTAGTACAAATTTGTTATAATCTATAGCAACTCATTAGCTGAAGCCCTTCTTCCTGGCTATAAGAAGGACTAATGGTGATAAACAGCTGCATCAGTGATGGAAAAGGGTTATGCATAATTTATCTCAGGGGTAACAGATGGTAAGTAACTTTTTACATTATAATGTAATGCTTAATAGCAAAGCTTGGATAGCAGTAATTGTAGTTGTGATGCTTACTGAATAAGTATTTTGATTCATTGTAAAAGACTGGTGTAAAAGATTAAATACTTTGGTCATACCAGCCTTCATGTGGGATTCTAAATTGTAAAAACTCAACCCCCAACCCTATAACTTTTTTTACAAAAACACTAATATACACATAAATTAAAAGAGACAGAAAAGGATTTCACTACACAAAGTAAGTTTTATGAAAAGCGGTAAAAAAAATTATAAAATAAAGTAAATCTGAGTCATTTTGTTCCTACATTGGTATTTATATTAATGAAGTCACCGGGCCTGAGTCATTAAGGAGCGCAAAGCAAAAAAAAAGGAGTAAGTTTGCTCCTGGACAAACTATGTTACAATGCAAGGGGTGCAAATTAGCTTATTTTTTTGCACATAAGTTAAATACTGGCTGCTTTTTCATGTAGCACACAAATACTTGATAGCTTTATTTTGACTCTGAAATTTAAAGTTGATCTAGAACAAGCCCTATCCCAACTATAAATCTGTCCCCACAATTTAAGTTTACCTCCCCTCCAATGCAACATGCTTTTGCCTAGGTGCAAATTTACTCATTTTTTATGTCAAACAACTATATATTTTGAAATATTTTTTTCATGCAATTTGATGTCATGTATATATAATTATCATTAAAGTTTTCAAGACAAAAAGAGACTGAACAGAGCTTGAAATGTTGCTGCTACATGGGAATAAATTTCTTCTATTTTTTTTAATATATATCAGAATACCGTATGATATATATTCCCTCAGTGACCACTTTATTAGGTATACCTGTTTGTTAATGTAAATATCTAATCAACCAATCATGTAGCAGCAACTCAATACAGAAAAGCATGCAGACAAGGTCAAAAGGTTCAGATGTTGTTCAGAACAAACAACAGCTTAGGGTATAAATGTGATCTAAGTGACTTTGATCGAGGAATGATTGAGGTGGCCAGATAAGGTGGTTAGAATATCGCAGGAACTAATAATTTTCCTTGTATTTCCATACATAACAGTCTCTAGAGTTTACAGAGAATGGTGCACAAAACAAAAAATATCCAGTGAAGGGAAGACCTGTTGGCGAAAAGGCTTTATTAATGAAAGAGGTCGTAGGAGAATGGCTAGACTGGTTCAAGCTGATAGGAAGGCGACAGTAATTCAAATAACTATGTATTACAACAGTGGTATGCAGAAGAGCATGTCGAACTTTGAAGTGGATGGGCTACAGAAAAAGACCATAGCGGGTTCCACTCCTGTCATCTAAGAACAGGAAACTGAGGCTACAGTGGGCACAGGCTCACAAAATCTGGACAGTTGAAGATTAGAAAAACGTTGCCTGGTCTAACAAATCTCACTTTATCCTGCAACATGCTGATGGTGTCAGAATTTGACGTAAACTACATGAATCCATTCTGTCCTGTCTCAATCCAATAGAGCACTTTAGGGATGTGTTGGATATGGTGATATAATAGGCAGCACGGTGGCGTAGTGGTTAGCACATCTGCCTTGCAGCACTGGGGTCATGAGTTCAATTCCCAACCATGGCCTTATCTGTGAAGAGTTTGTATGTTCTCCCCGTGTTTGCGTGGGTTTCCTCCGGGTGCTCCGGTTTCCTCCCACACTCCAAAAAAAAACATACTAGTAGGTTAATTGGCTGCTAACAAATTGACCCTAGTCTGTGTCTGTCTGTGTGTGTGTGTCTCTCTCTGTCACTTTGTCTGTGTGTGTGTGTTAGGGATTTTAGACTGTAAGCTCCAATGGGGCAGGGACTGATGTGAATGAGTTCTCTGTACAGCGCTGCGGAATTAGTGGCGCTATATAAATAAATGATGATGATGATAGAGCACTTTAGGGATGTGTTGGATATGGTGATATAAAGCATGAATGAGCTGCCAACAAATCTACAATAATTGCATGATGCTTTTGTGTCAATATTGACCATAATCACTGGCCATGGCTTGCAAAAGATTTTGAGCATTGTGGAATGCTGATCAATGATGAAGAGCTGCATTGCCATATTAGAAAATGTATGCAACTTCAGGAAGATCTATTAATCAAGATGGAATGAGCTGATCTCATCGGCTACCTTACCTAAATCTGAAGGAGCGACTGCTCTACATCATCTCCCTTCTTTCAGAAGGGAGATGATGTAGGGATCCAGCAACACAGGACCAAAGCCCAACCAAAGATTCCAAAGGTTGGTGTAGAACAATATTTTGTTACTCAAAGCATGCGTTTCACAGATTCATCTGTAATGAACAATTCTGGTTTCTTTCAGGTAGTAAAAAACCTAGGACAGATAGGACAGCAAAGCTGTGGAGAAGCACAGGGTGAAATGTATGCAGACATCCAGTGTGCCCGGAAAGCATGATTGCATCATATATATCAAAGTAGTCAGTGTCAATTCTTTGATCTAAGTCAAACTGAAATTCTCTGTAACTGTGGTGACAAACAGCTCCTATACATACCCATTTGCTTGTCCTGTTAACAGGGCATTAGGAAAAAAGTATCCATATGAGCAGGAGCAGGGGCATAACAGGTGCAGTAGGTGGAGCAGATGATTCTGAGCGTAAGCAGCAAGGGGCACTGGTGGTTTTTTTCTGTTACAGACCATGGAGACAGTGCATTTTCAACATGCTAGGGGCAGCAGCAGAACTGCCCCCATTACTGACTGCTTGCTGCCACATACAAATGCTACATGTGACCTGTTTTTTCCCAGGGGGTGCAGCCTCTTCCTGTGCATACCCCCTGACCTCCACCCCTCCCCCTGTTGCCCTCAGTTGTCTGTATTCCTCCCTCCCCCCAGTGTGTATGTTTCAACAACCTCTCTTTGTCTCTATCTCAGTGTAAATTTTGGTGATTTGCACAACCCAAACTGGAGTAAGTTTGACTCAGAATCGGGTCCCTGATCATTATAAGGCGTTTTGTTGTGACTCAGTGGCGGATCCAGGGGGGGGCGATCGGGGCATTCGCCCCCCCCCTAGCAGCAAAAAGCTAGGTCCCAGCCGCCGATTAAAACTGGAGGGACGGGGCTAAGCGCGAGCGGGGGGCGGGGCTAAATGTGGGCCAGCCAATCAGAGTGGTCCCAGCCGGCGACCACAACGGGAAGGGGCGGAGCCAATCGCGGGCGGAAGGCGGGGTTAACGCAGGCCAGCCAATCAGAGCAAAGGAGGGGCGTGATTATGCAAAATCGCCCCCCCTAAACATAAAGTCTAGATCCGCCCCTGTTGTGACTACCCCTCTTCCCTTGACAAAGTAGTTCAGACCACAAAACAGCTGAAGGGATACAGAGCGTTTATAGCTCTATCCTTGTGATTTGTGATTTAATGAAAGTGATAATTTGAATTCCTTATAAGGAGTGTCTGTACTGGATTTTTTTTTATCATCTGATGATATTGGATATCTAACAAACTTTTTTTCATGTATTAATTAAAATAAAACAATGCAATAAATCTATATAGCAACCCATTCACAATATGAGCCTCCCAAATGTAACTGGTCTGTCTATCTGTTAATACAATGGATGGTTTATTCAGAGTGGGTATTCAAGATTCATCAGCTATAGTAACTGCTATAGTAACTGCCTGGCTAGCAGGACATGCTTGCAGTCTGGCTGTCTTATCTGGACCTGGTATGTCTCTGAAAAAAAAAGTAATAAAGCATACTGAATATTTAAAAAAATAACTAAAATTGACATAAGCAATCTTATAGAAGGCAGTCATTTCTTACTATGGGACTTAGGTAAGAGTATTGGTTAAATAAATCTACTACTGGTCAACTAGTTTTCTCCAAAAAGCCTACAAAGGTGGACTTAGCCTTAAGGATTCACAGCTCTTGATATACTCTAGAGAGATGTTATCATGGTTGTCCATGTAAGCAGCATAACTTAATTTGCTCTAGCATTGCATACAATAGTATTCACGGTACAATACTTTGTTAGTCAAGAGTAACAAAAATTGGTCTGCCTAGATGAGATAAATACCTGAGTGAAAACCACAAAAGAAAGCTAGTAAGATGATGCACTGCAGCGTCGGACTGGCCCACAGGACTACAGGTAAAATTACCGGTAGGCCCGGCTACCTTACGGCCACACCCCCTTTTAGATGTGGGCGGAGCTTACCTGGAGGCCCGTTGTTCGCACCAGGATGCTCGCATTCCTCTCCGGCGTCCCCGCTGCTGCGGATGACTGGCTGTTACTGACAGCCAGTCATCGTTCACCTTTCATATGCGATCGCAGCTTTGATCATGTGACCCGCCCACTCACCCTGTCAGCTGATGTTCCTGCGCCGCTGAAGGGAGAAGATCAGAGAGGCTGCATCAATCAACTTTTTGGTAAGTATACTTTAACCAGTTGTTTATGCTAAAAAATCATTTATGAATTACAGTTTTTTATCTTGATAACACTGGATTGCAATGTTATTAGTATTGGTTTTGATATTAATTTAGCTTTGTTGATCATTACACACACCCAGTATTAGATACACATTACAGTCCAAATAGGTGCGCATGTTTGTATCCTTGTGTGTCCCACTTCCCCCCTGATTTGCGCCCATCCCATAAAACCCTGTAAATTTTCATTTTTTTGAGTACTGTCAGGATACTCTACCCCCTGGGAATAGTGGCAGCATCACCCTCTTCACCTTCTTTTTATTTTTACCAGAAAGTACTAAGGTAGCGCTCATCGTAAAAAGTATATGGGGTCTCCCATTACATCTGTTCTCATATATATATATATATATATATATATATATATATATATATATAAAATGTGCAGGCATAATATGAATCGGGGACACTTACATGGCGTAACATTGTGGGCACTACCTTGTGGCATAGCATTGGTTTGGGGGAACTACTATGTGGCACAGGGGGGCTGCCTATCTATACTAAACTATAGGGGGGCTGACTATACTAAACTCTAGTGAGGGGGGGCTGCACAGAGAACACTATAGGGAGGGGGTGATGGGACCCTTAATGCTGAGGTGGTTTGGGTCTATAATTGAATGTGGGTGCTGTTGATTTAATGGCAGGGATGGTTGGCATTTCTAAATGTACCCATTATTTTTTCCAAATAGGGCCCTCAACATTCCTGGATCCAGACAAGCCGCAACTAAAGAAACCAGCAGTCACAGGTGGTAATAGTGACAACAACAGGTAGGACAGTCTGTCAAATGTTCTGAGTCTAGTGCAGGCTTGGCTAACTTGTGGTACTCCAGGTGTTGTGAAACTACAAGTCCCAGCATATCCTTACAGCAATAAGCTGCTATATATTGGCAAAGCATGCTGGGGCTTGTAGTTTCACTACACTAAGGTGCTAGCTGTCTTTCGTGGACTGACCACTCCCCCTCTAGTGTCTGTTTCCGCCTCTATGATGGCTGACCACACCCCCTTTGGTGGGCCCCTAGTGTTGCATTTCCTGGTGGGCCCTTCATGCCCCAGTCCGACACTGATGCACTGCATTTAGTGATGGCATCAAGAGAGCATGTTTTTGTTGAATTCATACAGATTTCTTAAATCTAGTTTCCTTCAAACTCATGTTATTTGTGATATTGAACATTTAGTGCATGTTGTATAAAAAGTACATAAAAACTTATGTGAATATCAAAATATATCTAGCATGAATCTTATATAAACTAATATGCATATATGATAAATGTATTAGGCATGGGCTGACAAATAACTTGTACTACTTTTTCAACTGCACAGAGTCCCCTGTGAGTCATGAATACAAAGAGAAGAGAAGAGTTTATCTGTAACCTGTGGAGAAAACTGGCAATAGGGAGAATGCAATATATGGCTAGTAAAGCAATGGGGAAGGGTCTATGTAAAATATATGGCTAACAATAGGGGTATTTCTGAGTAATATATTGCTGGGAATTATCTATGGACGTTCCTGACAATGGTTGGTATCTATGTGCAATAGATATAAGGATATTTAGGTGCAATATATAGCTGCGACTGGGGGTATCTGTATGCAATGACTGGCTACAGGGTATTTAGATGTATTATATGGCTAGAAATGTGGGTTTTCTTTGTAAGATAATGCTGGTAATATGGTATTTCTGGCTGTTTATGGCTGGCAATGGGCAGTGCTGTAACAGCACTCCCTGGTGCCCTATTGCAATCGTAACAGCACAACTGGCCATATATGCTAATGTATTGCAATTCATTGTATGCCGCTGTAAAATTTTATTCTATCATCCTATGAAGTGTGTTATGCTTTCTTGGTTTATCAATAGCATAAATAAATGAATTAAAAATATTTCATTTTTTTACATTGCAGTGAAAAATCAGGATATCCTAAACAACATATTTTTACCTATACTTATAAAAAAATGTCCTTTGAATGTCAACTAACAAATTTGTTGGTGCAATTTTCATGCATAAATTTAGTAGACACAAGGACAGAAAAAATATTATATCTATATATTAATAGCATAAGTACGACTTTTATTAGTGACTTATTTGTATTATGCCATTGTCTGAGCAGGGCACATCATATACCAAATTAAAAGTCTTGGTCTGTAGATTTGCAGAAAAGTATTGGCATTGTAATCAGTTGCATCGTTTCGGAGTTACTTTGCAAAACGTCCACTCGCCATTTACAACAATGCATTACTATTGTCCTCTAAAAATGTGACAGTTTGCAATACACCTGTGCACCTGCTAGTTGCTCTGGAAACTGTGACAGTTAGTGAACTCTCAATGTGCACCTGCTGAGTGACCTAGAACATGTGGCCTGCTGGGTGGTCTGGAAACTGTGACAGTTATTTGCAGCCACATATATCAGTGCGTCTTGCGGGGGACCTGAATCACGGACTAATGTGTTATTTCATTATTCACTTATTCTCGCTTTGTCTACAACAAACATTCCAAGAGGCCGCTGAGGACGTCGACGTGGTGAAACCCTTACAGGTCGTCCAGAGAGTGCAGTTTAAAGATCTTACAGTCAAGAATATTATTGTCATAATCAATGTATAACAAAAACAACTGATGTGTCGCATACATTATACTCCATTGTTAACATTTCTACACCTAATGCAGTGTATAAAAAGTTATTGAATTCTGTTAATAAAGTAATTTAGTCATTACATTTTAGTTTAATTTAGGGCGGTTACCGTTGGGTTTCCCTACTGAATATTTATTACTTAACAAGAACTTGATCTCAAATACAGTTTATATTAATAGTTTTTCTGAAATATCTTAGATTACTGCAGGGGTCAGCAATCACAGGCACGCGTGCTAAATGTGGCACGAGACTCTGATGTCATTGGCACATTGGGCCTACTAGTGTTGTCTTGTGCCGGGCTCCATGCAAACGCTAAATGATGAATATGCACCCAGTGCCGACAGGAACAGTCAACCCAGGTGATAACTACCTCTCTGTCGGCAGTCTGCAGAAGCAGCCCCTAACGGTGAGACATATTCCTTGCACAACATCCAGACAATGCACATTGGATAGTGTCTGTGCTACACTGCATCCATACACTACATCTTGCATGCACCTAGGTGCACTGAATGCTGTCTAAACACATTTACAGATATTCATGTCCCTATCTCATGTCTTACTAATATGGCTTTCCAACTCCTATTTATGTGGATAACACTTATCTGACAACACAATACAAGTTGTCTGTTACTTGAACTCCTAAATATACTACACTTGGCATAATTGGCAACAATGTAAATCCACTATCTCTTATCTCTTATGGTAGTACACTTTAATGACAATGGTGAACAATGTATGTTCATTTGGCTGTACAGTATAATAATTTAACTGTTAATACATGAATGATAAATTTATATTATATATTTAATTATATTTATATTTTTGCTTAAAACTTGATATTAGCCTGAAGTTTTAAGCACAATATCTATATAATTCACTGTCTCTATTAATCTCTTCCAACTGCCATAATCTCCTCACGCTCCTTACTGGTAATTGTCCTTGTGTAACTTTTTAACTTTATTGATGTTTACTTAACTTTATTCTTGCTAGATCTTGTAAGGTACTGCTGTTGTCACGAGTCACAGGGGCTGAAGGCCACTTGCTGATATTTGCGCTACTATGCCAGGAGGTGCGGAGTCTAAACACGCCCCCAGTCTTCGCCAGGGAGCCCCGCAAAGGAAATTTGGAGTTTGCTGCAAGGGACATGCAGATTGCGGCCCTATAAGTTAGTCATCAGCGGAGTGGATGGTGAACAGACGTGGTCATGAAGGCAGAGGTCAAACTGTACTGGCAAACGTGGTATCAAAGGATAAAGCAAAGCGGAGTCAGCCAAAGGTCAGATACAGCGAGAGCAATCAGGCCAAAGGGAGATCCAGAAGCAGAATCAGGGAGAGCTGAGTGGGTAGAAAGCAGGTCAGTCTGAGAGCAGGGAAACAGGCTGGAATGCTGGAGCATAGGAAGCATCTACCTAGTGTTAGAGGCAGGTTTAAATAGTGGAACCCAATCCCTGATTGGTGGCAGTGGAGGCGGTGGCCCGGACAGCTGACCGCCAACAGGAAGTGCAGAGAATCATCCCGCTGCTAGGAAACGGAGATGCGGAAGGCATCCATTCCTGGCACTGATAGTGTGTGCGGGGACGGCGCCTGACAGCTGAGAGTTTTTGCTTATATATATATATATATATATATATATATATACACATATATATATATATGTATATATATATATATATATATATATATATATATATATATATATATATACCGTATTTCCCCAAGTATAAGAAGCACCTTTTTCCCCCAAATTTTGGGTCTAACAAAAAGGTGCGTCTTATACACTGCAAGCGCTAATTACCTTAATGAAGAAGTCGGCACCTGGTGTGAGAGAGGAGTCCCCGCTAATCGGAACAGCTTGTCCCCGCTGGCTGCTTCACACAGCTTGTCCCCGCTGGCTGTTTCACACAGCTTGTCCCCGCTGGCTGTTTCACACAGCTTGTCCCCGCTGGCTGTTTCACACAGCTTGTCCCCGATTCTTTTTTTTACAACTTTTTTTTCATTTTGGGCCCCAAAATTAAGGTGCGTCTTATACATGTGTTCATCTTATACATGGGGAAATACGGGTATATATATATATATATATATATATATATATATATATACACACTGATGGAAAAAGGTCGACATCTGGGCTACTGTTTTGATTTCAGCAATATAGACCTTCAGAAATATGGAGGGTTAAAACCTCCTATGGCGTCCAAAGCCTCGTTCCTTCTGTCGCTGCTAGTGTACTCCCGTGCTGGTACACTTGGGCTGGTACCCCTGACCACTTACTATGGATCACGGTGCTGTGGATGGAACCCCCTGGCTTATCACATTGGCCAGAGCTGCTGGGTAGCGGCAGAGCGGTGGTACTGGAGAGCTGGGTCCAATCCTCAGAAACAGCCAGAGGACGGATTAGATTTAGGGTCTAATCTGTAGGTCACAGGATTACAGCAATATTGAAGAAGTTGTCAAGAAGGGTCTTGAAGCAAATATTGATGTTTAGTTCGCTCAAGTGTCCTGACAAGGACAGTTCCACTGATTAAAGGCATCAGTGGTCAGGTCAGATGGAACATCAGAATGATACATTTCAGTTTACAACGGCTCTCTTTTTATACAGTTTTAGATACAGTCTCAGAGGCTATTTTAAGAATCAGGATACAATCTGATACAATCAGGTTTATCTGTGATATCCTAAAATTTGCTGTGATTTCCTGCATCTTACAGTGGACATCTAACAGCAAGTTTAATTACCCCTTCCTTTTCCTTAAGGGGTATTGGACACTCACATCAAAAGGTCTAATCAACATGAGATTAGCATGGGTGCTTTCTCCCAACAGTTGCAATATTCACATTTCCTTTAAAGAAAAGAATTCCCCAAGAAAAGTTGCAAACCCCAAACAAGGCATTTCCTTACACCAAGATATACAAAAGACTTCTAAACAAAGGCTTATTGTATCAAATATATACATCAGAAATAATGCATTTCCTCTAGCAAGGTTAACACAGAAAAAACTAATTTTCTCCCCTGGTCTCAGAAATAAAGATTTCCTATATCAAAATATACACAATATCAAAAATAAGTGCATTGGCAATTATATAAATACGTGCCCTCCGCTATTTCCTTTAAATACATTTATACCATAAGTTACTTGTAAGTAGAGATGCTCACTAACCCCCGTGTTTTGGTTTTGTTTTGGATCTGGATTACATTTGTGTTTTGGTTTTGACAAAACCGCCCTAGCGTGTTTCGGTTTTGGTTTTGGTTTTGTTTGGTTTTGTTTTTTAATTTGTTAAAAAATTCCATTTTTTTGGCTAAAATACCATAATTAGTGCTGCACCTGTTTCTTGGATAAGTGAGGTAATCCTACAGCTAATAAATGTAAATGAGCGCTGCCCCCCCTGGGATGTGTGCTTTTATCAGACACACACCAATCCAGCGTGCCAGACAACACACTAAAAAGAGCTATTGAAATCCATAGCAAAAAAGGCACTTGGATGTCTAACTGTATATTACACCCTACACTTAAAGTTAAATTGAAAAAAAATCAGCCTGCAAAGACTGTACGATCAATAGAAATGCCCAAAGCAGCTTTTGTGTTTGGGTGTATATTACACCCAAACCTTATTAGTGCAAATTAAGAAAAAAAACGTTTAATCCCTGTTAGGCCCTCCTTAATTTTACAGCTAATAAATGTCAAAGAGCGCTGAGCTCCCGGGATGTGTGCTTTTATCAGACACACACCAATCCAGGTTTCCAGACAACTCACTAAAAAGAATTGTTGAATTTCATAGCAAAAAAGTCAGTTGGGTGTCTATCTGTATTTTACACCCTACACTTATAGTTAAATAGGAAAAAAATCAGCCTGCAAAGACTGTTTTATAAATAGATACACCCAAAGCAGCTTTTCTGTTTGGGTCTAGATTATTCCCATACATTAAAATTGAAATAGAAAAATAAGCAGCCTGCAAAGACTGTACGATCAATAGAAATGTCCAAAGCAGCTTTTCTGTTTGGGTGTATATTATTCTCAAACCTTATTAGTGCAAATTATGAAAAATACAGTTTAATCCCTGCTAGGTCCTCCTTAATTCTACAGCTAATAAATGTCAAAGAGCGCTGCCCGCCACCCCCCCCCTACCCCGGATGTGAGCTTTTATCAGACACACACCAATCCAGAGTGCCAGACAACGCACTAAAAAGAGCTATAGAAATCCATAGCAAAAAAGGCAGTTGGGTGTCTATCTGTCTATCTATCGGTGTCTATCTATTTTACACCCTACACTTATAGTTAAATAGAAAAAAAATCAGCCTGCAAAGACTGTACCATAAATAGAAATGCCCAAAGCAGATTTTCTGTTTGGTTGTATATTATTCCCATACATTAAATGTGAAATAGAAAAAGAAGCAGCCTGCAAAGACTGTACCATAAATATAAATGTACAAAGCAGATTTTCTGTTTGGGTGTATATTATTCCCATACATTAATAGTTAAATCGAAAAAGAATCAGCCTACAAAGACTGTACCATAAAATTTTCAATAGAAATACCCAAAGCAGCTTTTGTGTTTGGGTGTATATTATTCCCATACATTAAAAGTGAAATTGACAAAAAAGCATCCTGCAAAACTTTACCATAAATAGAAATGCCCCAAGCCCCTTTTCTCTTTGGGGGTAGATTACACGCTACACTTATAGTGAAAGTTTTTAAAAGATGTTGTTGTCATCTTCAGCATCATCCTCACCCTCATTAGTGTGTACATCATCATCACAGACTATTAATTCATCTCGGCTGAAATCCGTCATTAGAGAAGTGTCAGTACTTGGATGTATTTGCAGGTAAAGGCCTTCCTCGTGGAAGATGTAGTTCATTTTGGTGAACATCATCTTTTCCACATTTTAGGAAG
The DNA here is from genome assembly GCF_038048845.1 of Mixophyes fleayi. Taxonomy (NCBI): domain Eukaryota; kingdom Metazoa; phylum Chordata; class Amphibia; order Anura; family Limnodynastidae; genus Mixophyes; species Mixophyes fleayi. The sequence goes on along the minus strand of NC_134406.1, from coordinate 111,972,499 downwards.
TAACCTCCTACGTCGATCACTGACAAGGTTCCCGGCTGTGCTGAATACTCTTTCAGAGTACACACTGGAGGGTGGACAGCTTAGGTATTGCAAAGCAAGTTTGTACATCGGTTTTCAAATGGCTTGTTTTTCCTCCTAGTATGGAAAGGGACTGTCTGACATTTCCATATTAATTAACTCTTGAAAATAATCCTCCACCATCCTTTGCATGTTAATAGTAGGAGTGGATGGAGTTATGGGCAAGGTCACACATTTTTTGGTAAAATCTTTCAAACCAGCCCAGATGTCAAACTATTGTGGTCTGCCACCTGCGTCATCCCTGCTTCTCTTTGGAAAGTGCAATTTTTTCCGAGCAGCAGCTGCCTGAGAAACTGAAGGAGGAGATGTAGTCAAGCCAAGGCCCAGTTCAGCAGACAACTTGCTGACCAATAGCTCCTTGCAACTGTTTTGATCTCAGTCCTTTGGAAGCATAGAATCGATGTAGGTCTTAAACCTAGGATCAAGCACAGTTGCCAAAACGTAGTGATCCGACTTCAAGATTTTAATAACTCTTGTATCATTGCGAAGCGAATTAAGTACTTGATCTACAAGGCCAACATACTTTGCGGAATTGCTTTCTTCATCTCCTCCTTCAGTTTGTCAAGCTGCTTTTCCAATAGTCGAATTAAGGGAATGACTTAGCTCAAGCTAGTAGAGTCTGAACTCACTTCACACGTCACAACTTCAAATGGTTTCAGCACCTTGCACAGCACAGAAAGGATTCCCCACTGTGCAAGGGTGAAATACATTCCCCTCCTTTCCCAATGTCATGGATTGAGCAATACATTTCTATGGCTTTGCGCTGTTCCTCCATCCTCTGAAGCATGTACAGGGTGGAATTCCACCTTGTTAACACCTCTTGCTTAATTTGGTGGCAGGGCAAGTTAAATTGTTCTTGGAGCTACTGCAATCTCCTACATGCTGTGGCAGAATGCCGGAAATGTTTACCGAAATTTTATGGGCCACCGAAAGCATCTCCTGCACCTTATGGTTATTTCCCAAGAAGCTCTGCACCACCAAGTTTATTGTGTGAGCAAAACAGGGAATGTGATGGAATTCACCCAGCTGTAATGCTCGCACAATATTGTTGGCGTTATCAGAAATAACATATCCTGGGGAGAGGCCAAGTGGTATAAGCCATGTATTAATGACATCCCTTAGTTTTCATGACAAAATATTAGCTGTATGCCTGTTAGTGAAGCCGGTGATACAAAGACAAGCCTGCCTGTGAGAAATGTTCCGTATTGGTGTACATGCTGCTGCTGTTCCTGCTTGTGAAGGTGAATGACCAACCCAGTGTGCTGTCACACTCATAAAGTCTTTGGTTTGGCCACTTCCACTTGCCCACATATCTGTGGTTAAGTGTACAGTGGGTAGAATGGCATTTTTGAGCCCAATTACTACATTTTTTGGTACAGTTGCGGAATAGCTTTTCGTGAAAAATGGTGTCGCGATGGAATTTTGTAATGGGGACACAAAACAACAATTAACTGTGAAAAACCAGCTGTGTTTATTGTGAATATTGGACGCAGATCTAACACTAGCATAGTAGCCATGGTGTCTGTGATCTGCTTGGTGACTGGGTGACTGCTGTCATATTTGCTTCCTCTAGCAAAAGATTGTTTCACAGTTAGTTGTTGTAAAGGACTAGTGCTATTCTTCTTGGGCTTCTTATGCAGCAGCAGCAGCAACAGCAGCAGCAGTGGGACTAACGCTCAAGAATTCTTCACAGGAATCAATTATAGTGCAGGAGTCATCGAGCTTTACCAAGTTGGATGCAGGGCTAACTCCAATCGCTACTGAGGATATTGATGAGGACGGTGTTGTGGGTGTAGATTGCAGCCGTCGGTATGTAGGTGACAGAAGGGTCCTAGCTGATGATGGACTGCTTGTTATTTTTTACAATTACTTTCAGCTTTTCCCAACACCTTGCCATGAACTGTCGTCAAATGGTGTAACATGGATGAGGTTTCAAGATGGTTAAGGTCCCTCCCTTGACTAACTGTGGCTTGACATACACTAAAAATGGCTGTACAACTGTTGTCAGGATTTGAGTAGAAATAATTCCACACATAAGAAGTGGCTTTTTTGGTCTTATGCCCAGGCATGACAATGGGCTTCTTCTTGTCACATGCCAGAACTGCTGCCACTGGTGCAGGACTTACACAAACAACCTCATCTTCATCAACATCCTCATTAGCGCCCTCGTCGGCTACACAAATCTCCCCCTCATTCTCTTCTAATTCCAAAGTGGCATCCTCAATTGGTGCATCACCAGCTACACTTGGGCTGTTCAGGCACATATCAGCAGAAATGCTGAAAGGGCCCTTCTTTATGGGTACACTATCAGAATGGTCACGATTACACATACCACTCGTGGATGGACTCTCCTCAGGGATTGGTGTCATTTCTGATTCTGAGCATACATATTCCTCTAATGCCTTACTGTTTTCTTGCAGCTCGGTTTTCACACGTAACAGTAGTTGTGCACCACTTTTGGACTCCGAATTACTTGGTCTTGCTTGGTCACGAGTGACCTTACAAGAAGAAGGCTCAGTAACATTTTTAGATCTCGCACTAATAGAGAAAGGCGAAGACCTCATTCTTTCTTTGCCACTGCGTGTGTAGAATGGCATGTTGGCATTTTTTTTTTTTTACCAGCAGTTAACTTTTCCTCGATTACAGCTCTTTTACTCTTCAACGCGGTAAAAGGGTTTTTTTATGTGTTTGTTTTCCCTGACTTAAAAAGACTATGTACTTTTACATAGGCTTTACCAGATGACGTACAGGGAAGACTACCATCAGGACTGGTGGCAGCAGCTGATTGCTGATCCTGCTCATATGTGAATCCATTTTAATGAGACCCAAAACACTTGTAATCCAAATTCAGAAATATATAGTGCTGGTAAATTAGAATTTCAGCACCAGAAAATCGTTTTTTTTCAAAGAGGGGGATATGTGACACCCCAAACACTTGTAGTGCAAATTCAAAAATATATAGTGCTGGTATATTAGAATTTCAACACCAGAAAATTGCTTTTTTTATAACAGGGGAATATGTCACACCCAAAACACATGTAGTGCAAATTCAGAAATATAAAGTGCTAGTATATAATAATTTCAACACCAGAAAATAGCTTTTTTAAAAGAGGGGAATATCTGACACCCCAAACACTTGTAGTGCAAATTCAGAAATATATAGTGCTGGTATATAATAATTTCAACACCAGAAAGTAGCATTTTTAGAAGAGGGGAATATCTGACACCCCAAACACTTGCGCAAATTCAGAAATATATATTGCTGGTATATTAGAATTTCAGCACCAGAAAATCACTTTTTTATAAGAGGGGAATATGTGACACCCCAAACACTTGTAGTGCAAATTCAGAAATATATAGTGCTGGTATATAAAATGCCTCCTCTATACTCCTCTCTTCCTGCTCTATTACTGTTCTATTACTGTTCTATTACTGCTCTCTTCCTACTCTATTCCTACTCCTACTCTATTCCTGTGACCTAACCCTTCTCTCTCCCTCTCTCAAATGGCGCTGGATGTCTCTGGAGGCGGCTATTTATTCATTCTAAAAATCGCGAGATCCGAGATCCGACGACGTCACAATGATGTTTTGCCTCGTTTTGGAATCCAAATGGGCGGGAGTGTACGGAGCCGACTCGGTTCGGGACTCGGATTCCGGAATTTCGGGCGGGTTCGCTTCTCGGGGAACCAAGCCCACCCATGTCTACTTGTAAGTGATCCAGTCACACATACCAACTATACCCATTATATTCATTATGTAAACTACTGTGACATGTAACATTTCAGTAAAAACAAAAGGACTTAGGTTATTTTGTGCCATCCATACTATTCGGGAAATATGTTTGGCAGTGGAAGCCCTGATAATATTTTTGCTGTCAATGTGCATACTGAAGGAACATATTAAATGCAATAAATATACAAAGTGGCTTACTTTTCTGTGTTGTAACTAGAAAATGCTATCAATCCTCCAAAACCCAATCCAAGAGAATAGAATATCTGGGTTGCAGCATCCAACCATACTCGTGGGTTTTTCAAAATTGCCAGCTACAATAGAAAAACAAAGTCATATGTAAGTATATAGTTCAATAGAACTTAACTTAGAACTTAATATAAGAAACATAGGGGGGAATTCAATTGACCGCATTCTCACACAACGTGGCCTGCGCACTCTTACTGTTACTGCGGTAATAGTGTGCGTTATTACCATTAGTATGTTCATTTCAACGATGATTTTTGCTACCAGCTCTGTGAGCCACTAGGCAAAAATCAGTGTTAATTTTATTGTACTAAAGATAATAGTGCACGGGCTCACGAACAACACAGTCAGTTGAATTCCCCCTATATTGTGACATTATTTGCTTGCACTCTTTATAAGCATTACAAATATAATTAAAACATTTTACCTACAGTCAATTCTGTTTTTGGCTGATAGTGTTCATGTTCCTGTTCTGTAATAAACTAAGATTGGCTGCCAGAGTTTAGTGAAAAAGAGTTAATGGGGATCCTAGGTTCTTCTTCTGGTTCTAGAGAAGTCTTTGGCTTTTGTGTTGCATGGGCATGCTTGTGGTTCTCCGACAGTTTGGAGTAGCTGTGTGCCTGATGTTTATCCTTAGTATCATGCTCTCTGCTCTAAACAGTGCCAGGACAGTTGTTCCACATGTTCCTTGGCAGGCCCTGCCACCAAGGAGACAGCTGAGTTTACCATAGGAGGAACAGAGATGGCAACAGCAATGACAGCTGAACTCACTGGGCATTATTCATCAAGGAACGTAAACTGTGATTTTGTTTGTCTAATCCGCTTATTTACTCTGTGCATGCCCAGAACTGGACCATACACCAGCCTAAGATTTCATGAGCGGGGAGGGGAAGGGGTGTTTGCCTGTAGTCAATCTACTGTAAGGACATGCCAATCTCGAGCGCATGCTTCCGATCCGAGCATCTCTCATGTACTTGTTCTTCAGCCTTGACTCTTGCTCCAGCTATAGGTCTAGTCTAAGTGACAATTACCATTATTATCATTATCTTTTATTTATGAGGCACCACAAAGGCTCTGTAGAGCCGTACATAGATCATGAGACAACAGTTCAGAGTAACAGTACATGGTATAAAAAGCAGTGCAAAAACAAATTGCAATTAGTACAAAAAGTACAAATAAAGTGCAATAAGTACAAAACTTACAGGTACACAGGCAAAGAGGTTAAAGTGACTACCAGTATACAAGTAGAGTGAGAAGGAAAGGAAGGGAGGTGGGGAGTGAAAAAAAGAGCGATGCAAAGGCAAGGGAGAAGAGAAGAGACAGCGGTAGGAGTCAAGTGACGAAAAGGAGAAAAGAGGCTAGGAAGCCGAAGGCAAAGGTAAACAGAAGGAGGAGGTGATAACGGCTTTATATGCATACTATTACATGTGTTTGCAATCAGGAGCAACTGAAAAAAAAAATACTTTATGTACAGTAGACATTCATAACATACTAATAAATGTTTTCCATGGGGAAAAAACAAACACTTTTTATTTTTTAATGCTTTATCATTAATGATTATATTATTAACAAGTGACATTACAGACATGGGGGTAAATGTATCAAGCTGAGAGTTTTCCGGCGGGTTTGAAAAAACCAATCAGATTCTAGCTATCATTTATTTAGTACATTCTACAAAATGATAGCTAAAATCTGATTGGTTGCTATAGGCAACATCTCCACTTTTCAAACCAGCCGGAAAAATCTCAGCTTGATACATTTACTCCATGGTATATATATATATATATATATATATATATATATATATATATATAGATAGATAGATAGATAGATAGATAGATAGATAGATACACACACATATATATATATATATATATATATATATATATATAGATACACACATATATATATATATATATATATATATATATATATATATACATACATATACAAAGATGAAAGCAGAAAAGCTGATGTATATGCTTGCACTGTGTTTGCTCACGACAAGCAACTTTATTAATGTTCACATTTTGGTCCAAAAGTTGGGATCAAAGCCAGCTATAGGGTACAAATTTGCACCTGGAGAAACCTATTGCCTAGGAAAGGGTAGAAATGCAATTTTATTTTGCATGCAGGAGAAATACTGCTTGGTTTTGTATGTAGCACACAAATTAATGGCTTTATTTTAGAGTTGAGCTAAGACGCACTCTCTCCTCACAATTTTAAATCTTTCTACACATTTTAAATTTGCCTCCCCTGCAGCACAACATGATTTTGCCAGGGTGCAATATCATACCTTCTAGTTGGATTTTCTCCTAGCTCTAATTGAATATTCTGTATTTTGACAAGAAACCAAGTTACTTAAATTTTATTAGGTAATTAACTAATCAAGCAAGAAACACTTCAACAGATTAGTAACTTACATCTGGAGTAAATAGGTATTGTAGTCCATCGATGGCACCAGGCAATGTGAACCCACGAATTAAGAATATTGTTAGTATAATGTAAGGAAATGTAGCAGTAATATATATTACCTGTAAAATAAACATAAATGTAAGAAACAGTAAAATAAAAAAAAAATTAACATGTTTCATGTCCATAATTTCTACTTAAACCATATACACCTCTCCTAATTGAGTCAATTTCTGCCTTTTATTTAATAAAAAAGTCCCCTCTAGAGCATGTTAAAGTCTATGGTTCTGACTGTACTTCACTTGAAATGGTCCAGTCTATTTAGATTTACACAGGAGGACAAGAAATATTAAAAGTAATAGAGCTCACGGCTTTCTAATTTTCCTACATCCTGTTTGTGGTCAGTGACAGTTGTTGAACTTGCGGCAACTAAAGGACAATGTTAGCACATTAGCTGTCCTCCTTTGGATAACATCCACCACTACAACTTTAAGGGGCGTATTCAATTGTTCCTCCGGCCGCCGGGAAAATGAGCGCGTTAAAACTATTACCGTTTATGCGGTAATATTGCGCGTAAAAACCGTTAATACAGTAGTTTACTAGCTGAATTTCATCTCGCAGCTCAGGGAGCTGCAAGATGAAATTCAGCGAGTAATTACCGTATTAACGGTAATAGTTTTAGAGCGCTCGTTTTCCCGGCGGCCGGAGCAACAATTGAATACGCCCCTAAGTCTCATCCAAACCTTCCCACGCAAGAGAGTTTTCCCACTTGTTAGCTGAAGCGGGAGTTGGACCTTCCTATGTATATATCAAAACAGATATGCCACAGCTCAGAAGGGCTTATTTCATCCAGTAGATCTGTATATATATTAGAGGTGACCCCACCCAGAATTTCATGTTTTTAATATCAGTGCACAAGTGGCATTGGCCACTATTTTATTGGACATCATTCATTCAAATGATGTCCGGTCAATTAATACCTTCATGAGGTCATGCAAGCAGTTCACTAAGGCAAGCAAATTTACACACTGCTCTCCTGTTGTAAATTACTCCTTTAATAAAGAGGAGTCCACAACCATCATATAAACATTGTTTTCTATATCCTCATATTAATTACATTGATTTAAAATCTGAACCAAAGGTCGGGGATACAAATGAGGGTACGGGATTTATTAATTTTGCTTATCCATAATAGAAAACATTCACCTCTGTATGAGATGTTTCTTATGTAAAAAGTATTTTCACATTTAACTTACCTTTCCTGTAGATTGAATGCCTCTTATAGTACATAGATATACAGCACCCCAAGCTGCTGCCAAAGATAGCACCATCCACCACTGGAAATCTCCATTCTCATTTATGCTTGAGGTTATATTCAATGTTTTTCTATACCAAAAATAGCTAACCGTACTACTTTTACTGCACTCTTCAATGTAATCTAAAAGATCAATATTACAATAATTTATAAATAAGCTGCAACTTTTTAAAAACATTTTTTTATATAATTAATTAATACATAATAGTTACTGTATATATTTCTTATAGTCCTGCTTTAGATTGTTCCACATGATAGAATTTACATTAAAGAAATCTAAATGTCACACCATAGTCCAATCTACTATCACTTTAGTATGTTACTTGAGTTACCTAATTTATGACTTATTGTCAGAGTTAATAGACTCCCGGATGGTCTTTATTACATGTGTATCTATGGGATGTTGGAAGCTTTGTTTTGCATTGGGAACAGCACTCAAAGAAATTTGTTTCTCCAACTATAAGGCACGAGATGCATATCATTTAAAGTATATACCAGCTCAGCTTCTGCAAGGTGGGAATATGTGTGACTAATAAGGAACACCCCACAATATGCTCCCTCTCCATCATCAATGAGGTGCACCTTGTGTACATCAGTGGAAATGCCCAACTTATCCCCTCTGCCTATGTAAACTCATCCACAAATGATAAATGACCTCCTGTTTACAAATCACAAAGCTAAGAACTAAACACAACAGTTCCTGGCTCTGTCCCTTATATCCATTATGACATTTCTAAATTTATGGCACGGATAAATATAGCGTTTAGAAATGTCATAATGTATGAAGCATTTAAGGACCAAGATTCTTTTCATTGAAAAATTACAAAATATTTCATGAAGTCAGATTTTAGTGTGCATATCTGGTGTATTTGATAAGAGGGGTTACCCTAAAACATGATCATTTCTGATAAAGGAATCTGTGGATACTTCGTTTTCTACATATCTGTTTTACCAAGAACCATTATTAGTATTTCTCGAATAAAGTATTTTTATTGAGATTTTTTAGTTACAACATACAAATAGCATATTTAACATCTAATCTAACTAACATCTATCTCTGCCTATGTTGCTATAAACATTCTACAGTGATATCCAGTGAAATTGTAGGATGATGATATCATCATAGCATTTTCACTACACTCCAGGTCAGATCAATTGAAACTGCAAAGGGCTGAGAGTTAACCATCTACCTGGTGACTCACCAAACCCACCATATCATCCTGATGAGGGTGGATAGCATAACTTGATTCATACCAGTGGTGCCATATCTTATGGTATTTATGTATGGCCTTTCTACTTTTATACATGAACCGCTCATGCCTCCATACTTCAGTAACTAGATTAATCCAATGAAGTACACTAAGTGGTTCAGTCACCATCCATCCACTAGCTATGATAACCTTAGCCAGGGAGGCTAAGGTAAATATATATTTGAAGTGTGATTTACTTAAATGTTCTTCTAATGTAATGCCAAACAGACAGATCTTAGGGTATAACAAAAGGGTCACAGGTAGTGTGGGGGATGCAGTCCCATATTTGGCCCCAGAAGGACTGGACAATTGGACATGACCATAAAAGATGCCAAAAAATACCCTCAGTGATACTGCACCTGGGGCACTCTGAAGAGATGCCCAGTCCCATCACGTGCATCTTGGTTGGTGTTAAGTATACTCTGTGTACAATATAAAAAAATCTGCTGCCTAAGACAAGATGTGGCATGTCTAGTACCTCCCACCACCATATTCCACTCCTCATCAGAAAGAACCCCTAGGTCAGTTTCCCATTTTATTCTAAGCAGATCTAATCCTCTTGGGACACCTGAGGTACCAATAAGGGATAGCACAGAGATAGTTTTATATGACTCTACAGATCATAATATATTTTTACTAGGAGACATATGAAGCAAACCTTCAGGAAATTGGGCATTCAGTGCATGTCTCAGCTGGAGATACCGGAAGAATTGGATGTTGGGTAAAGGGAAGGTCGCTCTCAATTGTTCATATGTAGCTTTCTGACTGTCTATATATATTTGACCAATGGTGTAAATTCCCGCATCCTTCCACATCATTGAACCCTCCAACCCCACCAGCTTCCTGAAAACAGTATTGAACCGCAAGGGAGTGTCCGGGTCTAACCCTTCACCTCCAATAAGAGCATGTGCTTACCAAAATCATTGATGCCTGCCATATTATTATAAGGGCCACTTCACTAGATCTGTGCTTAGACAACAAAACCTGCAAAGTTCCAAGGGAGGGGTCCGTCTGCTCGCCCACAAAGTGTCCAAGAGTGGTGTTCTGTGTATCACCTAACCAAGAGAGCAAATGTGTAAGCTGGGACGCAAGATAATAAATTCTAAGATTGGACAGGATCAGTTCTCCTGAATTTTTGGCTCTACATAATGTGCTAAAGCACACCCTAGCACTCTTACCACTCCAGATCAGGGAAATTAGATGTTTATTAATGTTTTGGAAAACCTTCAACGGTAGATACACCGGGATTGACCTACTGACCTATTGGATATTTCATCTCTCGCTAGACAAGCCAATTAGCTCCCTCCCAAGTCGGTTTGGA